>NC_134970.1:5194473-5499736 GCF_965638725.1 Aptenodytes patagonicus
TGCAGAGCAGAGGGGGACCGGGATGCCCCAGCCCGGGAAAGGGAACTGCAAAGCCCCTCGGCATTAGCCCTGGCCACATCCGCCCCTGGGAAGAGTCCGATCTGCCGTCCCGCTCCGCAGGGAGCACACGTGGGCAAGGCAACGCCGGGAAAGGAGGAGGTATCTCAGGGAGTTGAGAAAAAGGCAGAGGAAGGGCAGGACTCGCCTTCCCCAGCGCTGTTTGGGGGGGGACAGGGCTTCTCCGACACTGATGACTGCTAAGTCGTGTATCCGACGGTCACCCCGAATTTACTTCCAGCTCCCTTACTCCGCCTCCGCCATCCCCAAGGTTACAAACCTTGAAGTACATCGTGCCTTTCTCCTTGACGACGGCAGCCTGCTCCAGCTTCTCTTTGGTGTCCATCTCCCACGACTCCTTAGCCTGCAAATAAACGCTCGGAGCAATCCCAGCGGAGCACGGCAACCCACCGCACCGGCAGGACCACGTGGCTTTCTAGGATTGCTTGTTAACGAGCGGGGCTCGTCAGGGCAGTATTACAGAGGGCAGATCCGGCAGTTTTTTTAATTTGAGGGGCTGGGGACGAGGAGACACCCAGAGCACACGTCGGGGTGCGGACCTGGAGCCCTTTACAACAGGGAAACCCCCGCCAGGTTCAGGACTTCACCCTGAGCAAGGCGGTTCGTCCACCGCAACCCCACAGGAGGAAAAACCCTGCCAAAAAATACAGCCCAAAAAGGGAAGAGGAGGGTGGGGAGAGACATCCCCCAACAGAGAGGGGATGCGGTGGCTCTCGCTCCCGCTCCGGCCAGGGCGATGGGGTGGGGAAGGGACCCGGCCGGGGATGCGGCACAGCAGCACCTGTCCCATCCCATGGGCATCTCCCGCATCCCGTCCCCAGCCTCCCCACGGGCACAGCTGGCTCGGCATGCCAGCCAAGCTCCTCGGGGCCGGCTGGCCCTACACACCAACTTTTATCTGTGCAGCCTGGGGCGGGGGGGGAGAAAAGAAAAAAAAAAAGGGGGGGGGGGGGAGGGGGGGAAAAAAAAAAATCAAAGGACAAAAAAATACAAGGGGAAAAAAAGGAAAAAAAAAAAGGGGGGGGGGGGGGAAATACAAAAGGAACAAGGCTAGGAACAAATAAGAGAACCAGCCTTGGACCCCAGCCAGAAAACTAAAACAAACCAACAGAGAAGAACAAATTAAGAACACAGAGATCCTTGGTGACGTATCCACTTCAGCAGGGGCCGGGCTGCAGCCACACCAGGGACAAAGGGTGGACGCTGCAAAGGGACCGGCGTTCCCGTAACCTGGGGAGGGACCAGCGTGCTCCTACCCTCACCTTTTCAAAGCTTTTCAGCGTAACCTCGTACACCAGCTCCGCGTTCGCCTGGATGCCGTATTTCGGCTTCCCCGCCTCGCCAAAGCCGTACCTGAAAGGGCAGAAAGGAGCTGTCAAGAGGAGAGGGGGGAAATCTTCATTTCAGCAGCGTTTGGCCATAAACACAGACCCAGGTTACTAATTCTGGTTTCACACCCAGCTCGATGCCTGCAGCTTTCTAACGTTTTGGGGCCAGGGTGATGTTATTCTCCACGAGCAAAGATATCTGACAATATACAACGCATTATATATTGGGAATCATCCTGTCCAGACGCATCAAATCCATCTTTTTATACAGGTTTCTCTCCAGTGTAGGGACCCAGCCCTGGCCATTTCCAGGGAGACATTTTCCTTTCAGCCACAGCCCTCGGATAAACGCCTTCTACCCGATTTTTTAAAGCATCTCGAGGTTCCTGCTTGCACGCCACCAGTCACTCTTGCCATCCCTGCTGGCATTGCTAACCCGAGGCTCTCCCGGAGAGTCCTATTTTCGGGATCACCGTCCTCCACAAGTGCTAAAACGACCTCGGATGCTGGAAGCTTAAAACTAGACGGCATCCCCGCGGGGATGCTCCTTACCGTGGCCCGAGGTAGAGGACGCAGTGCTCTCCCCTCTGCATCTTCTCCAGGGCTTTGTCGATGCCGATGGGGATGTCGTGGTCCTCCCCTTCGCCCACAACGAACTTCACGTCTTTGCAATCGAACCTGGTGCCGCCGCAGAATCCCTCCAGGTGAACTGCAAGAGGGGACGGGGCAGGATCGCACCCGGAGCCACCCAAACCAAAGCAAGGTGGGCTCCAAAGAAAGCATCTTACAAAGCATTATCTCCCAAAATCCAGCAAAGCCTCCAGCCCTGGAAGCCCTGGAAGGGGGAAGACACGGCGCTGGGGGCAGCCAAGGAGCCCCTGGTGAGCAGAGAGGGATGGGGAGGGCTTGGAAACATTGCTGAAAGCAAGACAGGCATATCTCGTCTAACCAAGGACCAGACAACAGATAAACATCATGACTAATATGTTCCCCTCGTACTCAACTGCACGAGTCAAGTCTTACTGGAACTGGATATTGCTCCTGGCACGCCGCCACGCAGAGTTTATCACGGCGATTACAAATCTTCTATACAGTGCTATACCGCCTTGCCTTCTACCTCGAAAACAAGGCTATGTTCTCCTGCCTCTAAGAACTCAAAGTACAAGATAAACATTTTTTTCTTTTTTTTTTTTTTTTTAATCTTCAACCAATAACCGCGCTGTTCCAGCTCCAGACGCTGGCAGAAGCGCAGCCAGAGCGGACACCGGGTACCTGGCACATTCGCCACCTGGTACTCCTGGCTGGGTTTCCACAGCAAGATTATTCTTTATTTATTCGATCCTGAAGACGTTCCGGGCTTTGGGGACAGTTTTATGTTCTTTGCCCTCTGCTTGCAGGGTACAAGGCATACGTGTGCAGGCAGGTATAAAGTAAAAGCAATTTCATAAGGAACTCCTACGTATTGTTAAAAAAAAAAGCCAAAACAAACACAAAAGACTTTTTTAAGAGGAAAAACTCACGATGGGCATTAATGTTGTCACAACTGTGCTTAAAGACTTTGCAGCCTGGAAGGACACGAGCTTTACCTTTGCTCACTGCAGAGCGGAGAGAGCAGGATGCGACCCAAGCTACCGCAGGGCACCGAACATCTCGCCCCGGTGGCGGGGGTGGCAGGAGGCGAGCGCAAGGACAAGCCGAAGCAGACGCAGTGCCGGACACAGCCGAGAGGGTCCGGGCTCCGTACGGGAGTGCTGCAGCCTGGGCTGAAGGAAACCTGCCAGTCTCTGCCCCACAGACACTTCCCTGTCCTGGGACCCACGGAAAGGCCCCGGGATGAGACGCACGGACTAAGTGAGACCGCAGGCAGACCCCCCGTTCCCCGGGGCAGGTCCAGCCCTCGGGCGTTAAACGCTGCCGTAACACAACCCAAGGATGCTCTCCCCACTGCAGGGACGGGACACCAAGCTCTGCCTCGTCATCCCCCCTCCTGCCACCAAAGCTACGCTGGGACTCAAGCGCGGTAGAGCGGAGGATGCTCACGTGCTTGCCAGCACCCCGGGACGCATCCTGCATCCATCACTGGCATGCAGTGACCAGGAGGTTCAGGCTGGAATGTGCTCACCCGGCTCGGAACGAGGACAAAAAGGCAAATCCAGCTCCTCTGGGGCTGACCTCTGCTTTTGCACTACCCAAAACCAAGCTGGCTATTTTCTTAGTCATAGAAAAGTGGAAAACGCGGCCTAAAATACAGGTAACGCAGCAACCCCACAGCACCATGCCATCTCCCTGCATGTTCCCAGCGAGTACGGATCCATCATCCCTGACCCCAAAAGCAGCACTACAGCTCTCCCAGGTCCCCTGTCCCCAGCGGGATGCGACAGTGACGGGAAGAACCCACTTTAAAACAGGACGCACAGGAGGATGCTGCGATCCTTCCCTTCGAGGATAGTTTCGCTCTATTTTAATTGCGCATAAAACACACTGGGCAAAGGGGGGGAAAATCTCCGCTCAGGTTTCCAGGAGCAGGTCAGCTGGCTGCAGTCGCTCTTGGATTACAGGGAAAAAAAAGCCGCCGAAGGAACATCACTCTGGTTGCAGCCCTGACTTATTGTTCTCTCGGTGCCTGCAGCGATTTTGTTTTTGAAGAGCTGAGAACAGAGTGTACCGAGTGCGGCTGGCACACGAACTTGATGTGCTGACAGCAATTTGTACTCAGATTAAATACGGAGAAGGAGGAGGAGGGGGGGGGAAAGGTTGTAACAAAAGCTGGAGTGCCAGATTTCGACTGCAGCCCGGGTTTTAGGGACCGGAACTGCGAATTAGGCTCTGTAAAACTTAAAACCTATAAAAACGCTTTCAAAACTCCAGCCTGGAGATGCTCACTCCTGGAAGCATGGTTTCTTCCAGCCTAATTCCAGTGGCGATGCACCTCCCGAGTACATGCCTGAGATAAACCATCGCTGCTCCCCTGGGTCACAGCCTTGCCCCGGGGTGGGCTGCCATGCCGTCCCCAGGGCTGCCATGCCGTCCCCAGGGCCCCCATGCGGTCCCCAGGGCCCCCATGCCGTCCCCAGGGCTGCTCCACGCCCAGCAGTGCCCATCATAAATAGCACTGCATTTGTTTAAAAAAAAAAAAAAAAAAAGCCTATTTGCACCCAAAATGCTCACTGCAAGGCTGCCTGGTGCTGCTTCTCCTCATCCTCTCTCACAGGGATATATTTAAGGGTCTCCGGCCCCTGGATGTATAGGGATGTATAGGTCTAAATGAATTAAATGCCGCGGGAGCGGGTGGCTGCGGATGGAGCGGCTGGCGTGGCAGGCGGGCTGCCGGCGGGATCAGCGCCGCGTTCCCCATCTCTGCCCGGCACAAGCAACATCGGTTACGCAAGATCGCCTCGGAGGGCATTAATCTCCATTATTCTGACCACTCGTGTGCTCACGCTCGCAGGGTTTGCTCCGATGGACGCTTTCGTTTGAAACAGGTAAAGCAGCAGCAGGCTTTGGGGCATCAGGCATACGAGGAGCCTCGTTGTTTGGCTCCTTATGTCCTTTCAGAGAGATGATTCCTGGCTCGTGCCCCCCCCCCGCTCCCTGCCTCAGTGCTCTCCTGAGCCATTAAAGCATCAGGAGATTAAGTTCAGGAAAACCGCGAGCTGCAAAGGGAACAACCATAGAGGGGCCACGGCTCTCCCCGTCCTCCACATTGGGCACGGCGCTGCCTGCAACGTGCTCAGACCTCATCAAAATAAAGAGGAACGCTGGATCTGTGATGATTTCAATTATATTTAGTCTTTTAGTTTAATCTTTCGGGTAGTGGAGCCGGCTTGAAGCTCAGCTCGCAGCTGGTCCCCCGCTATGATGCTCACCGCAGGAGATGCAGACAGTCGAGCCCGAGTCAAAAACTCATTTTTTCCTTAAAAAAAAGCCTCGTCAGAAAAACCAGTTGTTCAAGGCCGCGAGCTTTATGAGCTGTCACAGCTCAGATCCAATTTCTCCTTTGCTAAAGGGAGTTAATCTTTGTGTACGGGAGCTCTGAAAGGGAGAAAAGAAAGTAAATGCCTCCCGTACGGAGCAAGCTCCGTGTCTGTGGCCGGGTTGATCTTGGGAAGGGAAAAAAAAAAATGAACCTGGCTTCCCCCATCCAGCCCCATGAAACGTCAGCTCCAGAAACGTGACCAAAACGGGGAGAGCCCGAGCTCCTCATCCTCCCATGTCAGCTGAGACAACCCCAGCCTCAGCAAACCCTCTGTATTAATTTCCTTCCCCCCGGCCATCAGCAGCAGCCCTCTGGCTGCAGGGAAGGAAGAGAAAAAGCTCCATTCTGCAACCGATGCGATAAAACCCACCAAAATGACGATCAACGTTGGAATAAGGAGGCCAAAGAAACTGCCGAGCGCCTGCGTCGGTGCCTGAAACGCTTAGCAAGAGAGACCATCGAGGGAGGACGTCCCCGCTACCGCTGCTTTCGAGGCAAGGCAGAGCCGGGGGTTTCGGCAGCTGGCACATCCCGGAGTGGCTTGGACAGCACGACGGATGCAAAAGGGTCGGAGGAGACGGCAGAGCCCCAAAACCCCACAGGGGTTTGCTCCCTCCATCCTCCCCCCGGCAGCCGACTGAGCAGCGCCGGGGCTCGCAGGGACACGTTTGCCGACGTGACTAAGAAAACAGAGCGCAGGTTATATTCGAGCGGTCGCTCCATCATCGTCCGGCTGCTCCCGCGGCTTGAGGTTTTCCAGTCAACCCTCCCGGCCAGCAGCTCTGGCAGAGCCACCGCCGGGGCCGTGCCAAGGAGAGCTCAGAGCAGCATCCACGGGCGGGCAGTGAACCGCTGCTCTCCCGGCCCCTCTCCATCCCGTCCGGCTTCCGGATGGATGTAACTGCATCCCACCGTGATGCACGGCCACCTATGGCCTATACAGTGCCAGCAGCTCCTTGCTAGGGAGAAGAAAGCGGGGTTGCTCCAGGGCAGGCTCACCCCTCCAGCCCCCCGCACGAAGGGACTGGCACTCACTTTCCACCGTAGCACCTTCGTTAGGGTTGGAGTAACCTTCTCCCTTCCTCTTGATCCTCCGGATTATCCCTCCATCCTCAAACAAGTCCTCGCCTTTGAAGTCAAGCAGCTCAACCTAAAAAAGAAAAATAATAAAAATAATAAAGAAAAGGTGGGCAGAGCTCGGGGAGGGGGGGGGAGGAGAGGAAAAAAACAACAGAAAAGCCACAAAGCAGCAGTTCATCCTCCGGCTGGAGAGCCAAGCCAGCTAATTCTCCATTCAGCTGACGAGCAGAAGTTGCCCATAAAAGCCAGCTCCAAGCCACAGCATAATACACCCGATTTATTAGAAATTGGGACACATCCAGTACCTGAAGCGTAACACAAAGTAACAGTAAAAATAAGTTTATTAAGCCTGTAAGGGTACAACACAGCCAGTGCTGGAAGATGCTGTGAAAGCTGCCCGGGACCAGCATGGGCAAGAATTTCCCCTTCATTCCCCGACGGGACCAGCCCCGACCCACGGCTTAGTCCCCACTCGACCTGGAAGGACTAAGCCTTAATTTAGGACAGACCCATTCCTCCCGCCCCACCGCCTTGTCCTGACGAGCCCTGCCCAGCAAGCACACCGTGCCAAACCCTCGGCTTTCCTACCACCCTGCAGCACTGATGGGTTTTTAGCACCCGGAGGCATTTCCCAGCCACCTTCTCCTTCCCATGTGCATTTTTAAACCGGGAATCTGCCTGCTCCCCCCTCCCTGGCACCGGGGCTCTCCCCAGCCGGAATTTCAGTCCCAGCCTCCCAGCTCAGACACACATTTCTGAGAAAACCCTGGCAGCGGTTCCTGGAGCAGAGGGACACGTTTCAGGAATCCAAGCTGGGGTTTTTGTTGTGTTTTGGTTTGTTGTTTTTTTTTTTATTTCTGAGCTGGCTGGCAAGGCAGAAAGGGAGCGAGCGAGCTCATCCACGCGCCGGCTCGCCGGCATTACTTGCCTCAAAAAAGAGGGTGGCGTTGGAGGGGATTTTGGGGGCACTGCCAGCAGAGCCGTATGCGTACTCGGGTTTGCAGAGCAAGTAGCAGATCTCTCCCTTCTTCATGGTAGCCACCCCGATGTCCCACGCCTTGATTACCTGACCTAGGAGAGAGGCAGACGTCAGGCAGGAGGGAGCAACCGGCAGCCCAGAAAAGAAACAGCCTGGGTGCTGCGAGGATGGCACCCCAAAAAAACCCCACCCTCAGAAGTCACTTAAGACAGGGCTGACACCATCCATCTGTCCTGCAACAGGGTCCCACCCCCCCGGGATCATCCCCCCCTCAAGCATCCCCATGGACAGACCCCCCCCAGACCGGCTCACCCTTGCCCAGGCTGAAGACAAAGGGCTCGTTCCGATCGCGGCTGGAGTCGAATTTTTTACCGTTGGCCAGTTTGCCTTTGTAGTGGACGTAAACCTTGTCCCCGATCATGGGGGACTCGTCTTTGCTCCCGGGTCGTTTAATGATCTGAGAGAGAGAAACCACCCGTGAGAAGGGAGGCCACGGGACAGCTAAGGATGCATATGGAGAGAGAGAGAGATACACATACACATGCATTTTTATATATACACACACACGCATGCATATATATAAAAAAAATACACACATGCATGCATATATATTAAAAAAAATATATACACGCATGCATAAACACCCCAGTGCTGCTCTAAACCAAAGGAAGGCTCGAGGGGGAGTCATTCAGTTTGTCCCTCCATCAGCCCCTAAAAATAAATCCCAAACCAGAGCCACGGTGACGGAGCGGGCCAGGGCTGGGAGCAGAGACCTGCCTGTACTTTGCGGAGGTGTCTGGATAAACACCGTGGTTCGAAACCTGAAGCGAATGCAATTACGCTCGCTTTCTGTCCGTACGCATTTTACTCGCAGGGGTGTGTCATTTCACTACTCGCTTCTTGTCAACACTTCTTTTTTTTTTTTTTGAACGCTACAGCCTGGAACAAGCAGTTCTCGAGCTGAGGATGGAGCAGGGGAGGATGCTATTCTTAGAGGAAAGGTCCTATTCAGCTGGAGAAGAGCAAGCGCTGGGGAGCAGAACTATCCAGAAATGGCCCTGAATATGACAAAGGGGTTGTGGAGCAGACTGGATGACCTCAGTAATGTGCTCTTTCTAATGTCTGTGAGTCACACACAAAAATGCTTTGTGGATTTACAGCTAATAATCTGATTAGGAACACAATAGCAGCGAAATTCATTGAGCAGCCTGAATCCATCAGTCTCAAACACCACTCCATCCTTCTTTATTCCAAGTGATGCTCATCTCCTTTGCCTTTCAAATTAAAAAAAAAAAAAATCAGTCCTACAACCCTGGAAGTAGTACGTGACCCCAAGGGCTGGGGATGCAGCCCACCGACGTGACCGTGCACCCCAAAAATGCAGAAAGAAAGGCAGGACCCTCCTGGCAGCCCCCCTCACCTTCAGGACCCCCCGGTCTCGAGCTGGCGTGATGTCCTCCCCGCGCTCGGCGAGAGTCGCCGCCTGCACCTCCCCTTCGCTCTTGGTGGCCTCATCAGTGGTCATGGTCTCCTTGCATAAGCCCCGGACCTGGGGAGACACGGCACGCACCCCGTCAGCCCGGCAGGACCACGGGAGGTGGTGTTAAGAGGAAAGGGTTAAAGAAAATAAGCAGCTCGCTCTGCTGCGGGGCCGGGGCAGGAAGCTTCGAGCACATCTCAAGCGTGCAGAGCGGAAAATCCCTTCCCAGGGGCCACCCAGGCTCCGCTGAACCACAGGGCGCAGGAAACCCCGATGTGCGACGCTGGCCGTCCTCACTGCCCGGGGACAGCCCCGCGGCTTCGTCTGCCGCGGCGATGGGGACGCTCGCCGAGCTCCATCTTCGTCTTCAGCCTCCCTAGGTCAACACTGCAGCCCCGGCATTGCCCCGGGAGGCTCCCCCAACAAGAGTTTTACCCAAAAAAGCACCAGCAGACAACGTACGTGCCAGCCGACCGACTCCTGACACCGGGCAAAACGTGGAAACTCATCTCGGGGTGCTGCACCCAAACCACTGAGATCCTCTGCGGCGATGCTCTACTGAGCATCCATTTTGACGCAGGACTAGCATTGAAGCACCTGCATCGGCAGACATCGAGGGCAGCGGTGAAGCCAGGAGAGGCGAAAGTGCTCGCGGGCGAGAAGCAAAGGGCTGATGGCCACCAAGCTTCACCCGTCCCTTCTGGCTCACGTAGAGGTGGACACCCCTTGGGCACGGGTGCTAGAAATACGTGCACCAGGCTAGCATTTGCCTTTTGAGTTATTTTATACAGTTCAAGATTCTTTTCCTCAAGGAATTACCTCTTTGTCAGAGACTGTATTATTCGGAAAGCAGCACCTCAACCCCAGGCAAACCTCACTCCCTCTTGCCCACCGAGAACACCCCAAAAAGAGAGAGCAGGCTCCAAGTCTCAGGCAAGCAAAGCAAGCTAAGCATCACCCTGCATGGAAAAACCTGAACGCACAGCAAGCATCTTCTCCAAAAACTAAAGCAAACCCAACACCAAAAGAATCCCAACTATTTGGGTGGATAAAGCCAAAATTCACAGCAAGACTCTAAGAAATTGGGGTTTTTTGGGCAAACTGCTGGAGCACCATGCTCCCAACATCACCGCGTGAGCAGCCGAGGTGCCAGAAAAGCTACGTTTTTCGTCAAACGCAGATTTTTTCCAATGGTGCCTGGTGAAAAGAGAATTGCCTACGGTTTAAAAAACATATTTCCTGATGATTTCCTTCAGACCGTAAGGCTATTTTGGTAGCCGCACTGCTGCGTGACACGTAATCAAGGAAACATGTGACGGAGAATTAGAAAGCGATGGATTTTTTAAGACATAAACCAGATCTATTAAAGTCACTCTAATTGCGAAACTTTCCCACAGTCTTTGGTGTGGAAGCTGATGTTAACCAGCAGGAGAAATCATTCATTCGGGGGATTCAGAAAGAGCAAAGAAAGGATGTTTTGAGCTCCAAGGGCAGATAAGTCGTGCTGCAAGAAGAATTGTGCTCCTCACACCCGGGTGGAAAGGGAAGAGCTGGAGCCCGGCCCCCCCAGCACAGGAAGCCACCGAGACACAAAGAGCCCTGCAATGGAAGAAGCAAATAGAAAAATAAGGGAACTACTTGTTGCGATGCTCAATTATCACAGCCTTCGGGGTAATGAGATTTTGCATCTGCTCCCTTTCCCCTGCTCTGCTGAGGTTTCAGATAGGAACACCTCAAAAAAGCACTAAAAAAAGCAACTTTGCTGGTGAGACTTGTCATCTCACGGGTATTTACACATTGGAAAACATGCCATTGGTTACTTCGGAAGACATTTTTTATGCTGAGGGTGGTGAAGCACTGGCCCAGGTTGCCCAGAGAGGTGGTGGATGCCCCATCCCTGGAAACATTCAAGGTCGGGTTGGACGGGGCTCTGAGCAACCTGATCTAGTTGAAGATGTCCCTGCCCAGGGCAGGGGGGTTGGACTAGATGACCTTCAGAGGTCCCTTCCAACCCAAACTATTCTATGATTCGGGTGCTCAGATGGCCTCCAAGCCACCATGGTCCACGCTGCCCTGCCACCACAGTTGCCATCCTCTTGGAGATGAGCGAGGAGGTAGTGGTGCCCACCGCGGCATGGGCACGCCGCCGGCACCGCGCACTGGCTCAGGGCTTCCCGGCACAGATCCTGTGCAGCACCAGGGACGCAGCATCCATAACCCATTTATTAAGGACCAGGAGGAGCCCAAAAAAAGGGGAGCAGCTTGCAAAAGAAGTGCCACCTCCTGGGGCAGAACCTCCTGAGGTCTATCAAGCAGCAACCACTGGGATGCAGAATACGGATGGGGAGGTGCTGGCTCTGGCTCGCCGGTTGCTAAATCCCACCAAGAGACATCTAAAAATACATCATACGCATCCTTCTCATTATTTTTCTACGTAAGCAATTAGTGGAGTCATCCAGGGAAGCTGGCCAAGGCGAGCGGGAGGGGAGATGCTCTGCGTCAGAAGCAGTGGGAGGGATGGAGCCCACAAGATCAGCTATTAAGATGTGGTCCACGTTATGAAAGAGCTCGAGACTTCTCCGTCCAGCGAAAACGGCTCCAACTAGGTTAGAGAAAAGACCGCGCCGCTCCCGCTTATCTCCGGTCTGGAGCAACAGAAGGAGGCTGGCTGAGGTCCAAAATCCCGATTAATTTGAAACAAACAGTTGTAGGGAAGAAAAAAAAAAAAAGTATCTGCTACTCCCCGAGATTTAAATACCAGGGAGCCGGGGACTGTCACCGAGAGCCATGCAAGCTTGCTGGAGGTGCCAGAGCCTGAATCTTCTCGTTGTGGGACCACATGTGCTCCAGATACAGGGAGGGGATTAATTAATTGCCCCATGCAAAAGCCTCTGGGTGTTTCTGACACCCCAAGCAGATCCCGCTCTCCCGTTGCTGTTACCCAAAAGCTTAACGTTGCCAGGCTGAACCATCCTCCCTCCTCCGAACACCCTCGCTGCTTCGTTTCCCTGGGATGTAAATACGGACGGGTGGGAGGAGGAGAGAGGGTGGGGAAGGGTTAAACCCCCCCCGAGCTGGGGGTCCTCCCTCCACCGAAAGGTGCAGCAATTTGCAACGCATAAGGGCATCGCTTGAAAGGCCACCGAGAGGGAAGGGATTTCCACGCACGGAGAATAAAAGCGATGGGAAGGTGATTCAAGAAATTCAGAGCATGCCCCAGCAAAGGTGCGCATCACAACGGGGCGGTGTTGCGCAGTTTGAGGTGGTTTTGCACAGCTTGATTCTTCGCATCCTGAAGCAAAGTCCCTTGCAGGAGCCTGTAAACCTCCAAAAAATGCCTCTGCTTGAGCTCAGAGCCCAACACCGGGGTCTGGTCCATGCCTCCAGCCACCGCCCGGGCGCTCGTGGCTGGGCACGGGGCTGGCCTTGCAGCCACAGGGACCCAGAGGTGCCACCTCCACCCTCCCCAGGCCCTGCAAAAGGGCAAGGTTATCCCTCAGAGCTAAAGGAAAGGGTTTGGGGTTTTCAGCTGTTTGCTTTTAATCAGTCCCCGCTCTACCGGATGATTTGAAAATTCAGCGTAGCTGTTTAATCTGTAATTTAAGAGCTTATAAATAAATAAACAAGCTTTAAAATCCAGAGGTTTGGACATCTGGACACAATCTCTCCTTCAAGTGCAACTATTTCAGTGTTAATTAAGATGAAATACATTAAAGAGCTTCTAGCTGAGCAAACAAGGAGGCTCGCGAGTTCAGGAGACACCTACACACGCACGACGCGTGCTCCGCTTGGACCAACACATCCCGAGCCGCGGCGCCAGCGCACGCCTGTTCTCAGCCCCGCTAAATTAATACAAACTCCTCGAATTGCTCAAAAGCAACAACTGCTGCATCTTTCCTTCTCGCAAATCCACCGTCTCCCCAAATGCTGCCCTGCACGCCCGGTGCAAGCAGTTGCAAATATCATTTCCCTCCTCCAGACGGAGGGCGGCATCACCGTGATTGGTGCTCACGAGCAAAACGAAGCCGCGATGGACGCCCACGAGCAATTAAGCCACAATCGATGCCCACGTGCGACTAAGCCGCCCGCAGCGGGCACAGGCTGCCCAGGCAGAGCACCCACCTTGCACGCCCCGACACAGCCGGGCAGCGCTAACGGCTTTGACCCCGATTTTAGCATCCCCCATGCAATCAGACATTAATTCAGCTGCCGCTTCAGAAAAATGCGTTCTGTGCTTTTTTGGTCTATTTTTTTTTAAAGCAGGTACGACAAAAGGCTTTTTTTTTTTTCCCCCTCTCCTTTTAAGCTGTGCAGCGGCTGGTGTCCTCCCCACCTTCGTTATCCTCCGAGCCCTGTGTGTTTTTCAGGCTGTCTGCAAGCGACGCCAGACACACGCTCGTGGAAAACCAGGCAGCCGTGACCGGCAACGGGAGCATCTGGAAGCCCTTTCCCCTTTGCACGTGCCTTTCAAACGACGATCTTTGCAATGAAAATGCTGCACGCCGTACGACACCAGCACATGCTGCGCAGAAGTCCACGCCATAAAAACAAACCTTTTTTTTTTTTTTTTTTTACAATCCCCTCTCCGCACAGATGTTGCTATCTCCCAGCCCGGAGAAATAGGAGAAAATTCAGAGCAGAGAATAGGATGCAGATGTCCGACCCCAGGCTGAGGACAGACAGGTATCGCACATGCTAGGGTTTCACCAAGCACATGATGCCGAGCCACGTTTCCTAGAAATCGGCATACCAGGCATTTGCCAGCTCCAAATGGAAACTTCACGTCGCAGATCCCTCCCGGAGGCTCACGGGAGGGGAAAGGGAGGGAGGGAAGAGAAAGGCTGGGGAAGGTTTTGAGGGGTCTCACCTTGCCACCATGCGATCGCTGGAGAAGGTTTGAAGGTCCACGGGGTGGGGAGGGGTCCTGGGAGGTGCCCACCCAGAGACACGGTGGGGATTTCACACAAATACCTGGTAAGAAGAGGAAAAAAAAAATTAAAAATAAAATAATAAAATAAAAAAAAACACATGTGCGTTATTCGAAAACAGGATTTAAGAAGGAGGGAGAACTGAGGCGGCGGTTTTAAGCCGCAGACCACGCTCCGCTATGGTCAGAAAGGGGCGATGAGACCATGGACAAAACCTCCCGCGGCAGCTCCTCCGCTTCCCGCTGCCATGGGAAGATGCTTTGACTCACCGTTTCCATAAAACAGCATTTAGCATCTTAACGTCAGCTTAAGACAAAAAAAAAAGGCAAACACCCCCCCCCACCCCACCCCCCGCTATATTCTGTCCAACTTTTTTATTGACCGTTGCTGAAAGTCAGGACGAAAATTAACAGGATGGAAAAATAAGAGCGGAGCGCTCCGGGGTTTGTTTTTAAGACCCACTTAGCACAAAGCGCTTTCGCTTCCATGGCACCGCAACAGCCCTAAAAGCTTTGGATTGCAACACGGGAGGGAGTTTCTTTAAAATGCAAAGGTCAGGCTAAAAACCAGTGAATCGAAATGCACAGGGGGGAGACGCGGGGCCCTCAATCCCGGCCAGCGTCACCCCAAATCCCGGCCCCTCGAGCCGGGCAGCAGCACGGGGATGCACCTCCATCCCCAGCACACCCGCCGACAGGTAACGAAGAACGACCCAATTAGCGCAGCAGCTGGGCTCTCTCCACCGTCCCACCGTGGTTTCGCTTCTCCCTCGATGGAGAAAACTGTTTTTTCTAATAAAATACCTACTTACTGAGCAAACCGTCCCCGTGCCGCAGGAGAGGGGAAGACCGGAGCAGCGATTTTCCCCAGACGAGGGTGTTTTTAAGACGCCTGCAACGCCAGCCTGCGGAGCAGAGACGCAGGGAGACGGCGTTTGAGTCGGTAATAAATTAAAATTGGGATTTCTAAGAAAATATGACCTGCTTAAGCCCGACAAGGCAGCTCCACGTAATCCTGACAGATAAGGATGCACCCAGACATCGAGTGCCATTGCTCACACTCATACATCACAGCTTGAATTAAAAATTAACTTTTTTTAAATTTTTTTTTTTTTTAAATCCTGGCCACTTGACTTCCCCCCCCCCCCTTTAAAATAAACAGGGAAGCCATAAAATTTAAATTATCGCTAGCTGAATAAAACTCACATGGACTGATTTACTTCCTAGCGTGCACGTTGTGCAAGCAGCTAACATCCCGGCGGGCCAGTCATGGCAACTTTTATTCAAACAAAAAAACAAAACACAAACAGAGCTGCTTTAATTGCCCAGCACCCTGACGAACCTCCATCGCGCCCAGGGTCAACCGTGACTCACTGGGGGCTGAAGCGAACTCCCTGGTCTCCTTTATCCACGGCCGGTGGCTGCTCCCGGGTTAACTCCTTCTGCCCACAGACACCCCGGTACCCCCCCCCCTGCCCCCCCGAGCATCCCCCCGAGCATCCCGGTGCCACCCGCCCCGTGGGGACACCCTGGAGAGGGATGCCGTCGCCGATCACCTCCCGAGGACCAGAAGGTATCGGCGCTATTGAGAAGAGCGGCAGCAAGGGAAGGTTTTTAAGCAATTAAGAGAATAGCGAAGGGAGAAAAGGAAACTACCGCACGCGGCTAACTTAAATACAACAGTACGCGTTCCCGTCACACTTGCTTAATCATTTTGCCCAGCTAATATTTTTAAGCTTCTGAAGTGGTTTCAGTTAAGATCCAAGTTATAACTCATCTTTTTCCCCTTTTTTTTTCTTTTTTTTTTTTTTTTTTTTTTTAAATATGTTGAATAAGAGGCTGCCCTCAAGTTTTAGCTGCAGCGAGAGGAAAAACGAGCAGGACGGCTCGCTGCTCCCTGCCAGAATAAATATTTCAACAGAAAGCAAGATGGGTTCAGCCTGTCTGCATCCCCCAGGAGCGAGGCGAGCGCACCCACACCAGCGACACGCAAAAGACTTTCAGAAAGGGTTTTTCCTCCCCCGTTTACAATATAAACCCATTAAAAATAACCTGGCTCTTTTGCTGGTTATCTAGCAAGGCACCAGCAAGCATATGCTTGCTCGGTGGCTTTTCCAGGTTGCTTCAAAATCAGAAATCGCAGGGATAAAGCTCTTTTGGACTTGACCCTCTTGTGAGCACCCCATCAGCAGCCCGTGGCCCATCCCTTCCAGCGCGGGTACCCCGAGACACAACACCCTCCGCTTTAATGTGAAATGGAAGAAAAAAAAAAAAAGCAATATATTTTTTTTCCCCTCCTTTATTCCAAAAGACAAACATACACTGGGGAAGGCAAAAGCCCATAAACATTTATGGGTTGTTGCTCTTCCAAGGGGAGAAGGTGCCAGGGATGGGATGCGGTCGAGGATTTTACACACCCATGCTCCGCGGCTCCTATCCCGCCTGCCCCCGAAGCCGGCCCCGGCCCCGGCGAGGCTTTCAGCTGCTCCCACTACAAAAATCACAACAAGCCTCTGCCACAAGCGGCGCATCCCGAAAATACTGGAAAAAACGGGAATGCTGGAGCCGGCAGCGAAGCCTCTGCTCTCCGTCGGCAGGGAGAGAGGCACCAGCCTGCACCCATCCCGCTCCTGGAGGGGCTGACGCAGCCTCGGAGGATGGCAAAAACAGAAGAAGAAGAAGAAAAAGAAGAAGAAGAAGTGTATAAATAGCTGTTCCACACCCGCCTGAGCTTCTCGGGAGACGGCTGCCAGAGGGACCGAGCGCAGCATCCTAACAAGCTCGGTGGCCATTATATACAGACACTCACGTAACAGCAGGGAACGCGATTTCCTAATGCTTTCATAAATCAGGATTATGTAACCGGAGGAAGAAAAAAATACAGTAATAAAGCCAAGCAGGTTATATAAACCATCTTTAAAAAGTGAGAAAGTACTTGACATCCCACTACCCACTCCTTGGCACCCTCTAACTGGGTTTTTTGCCATCGAAAATGAGCAGGCTCCTTTCATCCTGTCTTCTCCCCTGGTCAAAACAACCAGGGAGAACAGACCCAGCCAGGCTTTTCGGGACACTGGAAAGAAATATTCCACCTCTGGCTATTAAATGTGAAGTTCCCCTCCCCGTACGGCACATCCCGGTAAAGCTCCATCCCTCCACGGACGGCTCGGAGCATCCTCCTGGCAGCAGCTACACCAACAGGGAGCAAATTCAATTTTAAGAGACAGCTTGGGGGAACTAAAATAAATACAAAATGGGAATAAACAAGAAACACCTTGTTTGCCAATTCTGCTCCAATTTAGCCTTTTCTCCAGAACAAATCCGACAATTAAACTTGATTTAATTTTTTTTTTTTTTTTTTAATTTCTAAAAGCATCTCATTGCTTGCAACAGATTTAGGGGTTTCTCCAACAAACTTTCAGCCAGGTGACTCTAAACCACAGCAACCCCCCGGCAGTGGAAATGCCGTATTTAATCACTTATTCCCCACGCACAAGGGCTCGTCAGCATCTCGAGAGCCCCGGTGCCAAATTCCAGGGGGGAACCCCAACTCATCATCCGGCATTGCCGCGCGCCCAGAAATAACCCGGCGCCCGAGACCTTTTTTGAAGCCACGTGTGCACCAAGGGTCTATAAATGCCAAATTATATCGGGCAAATGGCAGTTCCCGGCATGTTGTGAAACACCGGCCTGTTCCCGCACCGAATCGGGATTTCTTGGAGAGGACAAAGAAACGCCACGAGCGGCCAAACCGATGGAGGGGGAGCGGGACTGCCGCCGACATTGCGGGGGGATGCTGCGAGATGCAAGGGGCTCAGCCCCGGGGCAGCTGGGGGGGGTGACGGGAGGCTGCTGAGGATGCTGGCGGCTTTGGGGACGCCACTGCACGGCTGCCGGGTCACCCTCGTCCCCGCCAGCCCGGAGGAGCAGAAACACGCATGTACCAACTGTGCACACGCGTGTGCAGACACACACACGTGCGCATCGCTCGAGGACGGGGAGGGAGCCCGCAGCCCGCCAGGGCTCCTCGTCGGGACGGGGGTCACGTCCCCGAGATGATGCTACTTGCGAGGCGGTGCCTCCTAGGGCTCGTTTTATTGAATTAAGTGATTAAATTTAACATAAATCGAAAAGTACTTGAAATGGGAATACTTTTAATGAGGCTAATTTTCTAAGAGCCAATGCTACTATTTATGAAGACGGGACCTCACAGGCAGAAGACGATTTAATTGCAGTCCCTCATCATCCCACCTCTTCACTTCTGACAGTTACTTTACTACTATTTTCCTAGTTTTCCAATACACCCGCAAAATCAGAAATCCGTATTTCAATCACAATTACTGATTACGGAAAAAGCTCGCCGGCTCCACGACAAACAAGTTACATGAACAACTCATACATGAGCAACATTAGAGCACTCGTGGCCATTTCTTTACGCCCACAAATATACAGCATTCAAATAAAAAAAAAAACCCTCGCTAAGTAATTTATTGTTTCCCTCCGATATGCATGAGATCGGTACGAGCTCCGCAGCTCCCTCAAGGGGCTGTAACAACTTTATATAAATATATATAACTGAGAGCAAATATAAAATAAAATATTAAATAGTATAAAAGTATAAATAACTGCGAACAAATTATTCTCCAAATACTTTACACAATATTTTTCCCCGAGACAGCCCGGGGGGCCGCAGCCGGACAGAGGGGGGTCTTGGTGCTGAGCATCTCGAGCCTTACAGCAAACTTTCTCCTTCTGCAAGCTGGTTATTGAAACACTCCTAATTACACAGCACTGATGTTCCTGAAGGATGCAGTTTGTTTTTTACTCGGGAACTGTCCTTATTTTCTGGCTTGTCCCAGCTGGGAGATGCTCTGACAGCTCTGGGAAAGGACCTCAACGTAATTCAACCATGTGCTGGGCAAATACACCCTTGGGAAGCTACGATCATTTGCTTTTATTTTTTTTTTAAAAGAAGAAAAAAATAATTGCACAAGCTGACACCTCCCGGCAGACACCTCTGCTCCGGGCAGGATGGGCATCGCGAGCAGCCCGCATCGTGCCAGCCATCCCCCACAAGCCCCCTCCAGCATCGGTGCCGCTCCATCTTCCAAGCCCAAAACCACAAGAGAGGCCACGTGCCGTCGTCCCTCCCAGCGAGTTTTGGCAGAAGTGAGAACTTCTGCATCAGCTCCCCAGAAATCTGCTTTTTTTCCTCACACCATCGTGTATCTTCTCCAGCACAAGCCCCGCCTGCTTCATCACCCCAAACCCCCCCAAGACGTCCCCGGCCGCCCCTTCCTCTGCCACCAACCCCATCACCTCGGGCTCCCGTGAGCACCCAGCTCCACTGCACCCTCGCCTTCCTCCTCCTGCTTCGCGCAGGTTGCTGTTATCACCCATCACGCCATGGGCCCGAAGACCAGCATCTCACTGAGGACCCCAACATCCCACCAAGGGACCCCAGCATCCCCACCGAGGGACCCCAACATCCCACCGAGGGACTCCAACATCCCCACCGAGGGACCCCAACATCCCACCTTTGGGCTACAAAACTCTCAGCACCGCTGAAAAGTTATTCCCGCCCAGCCCTGTACTCCTGGTTAACCCCCTGCCAGCGGCGGCCGTCGTCCCCTCCGCTTCGGCGGCATTTCTGTCCCCGCCAGCGGTTTGTCCCATCTCCGGGGTACCAGGTTGGAAATAAAACCTGAGCATCTCCGAGTCGCAGCATCGCCGCCTGACCCAAACCCACCGCACCTCCGGGAAAACATCCCGTAAAAGCCAGATACAGGCTCTGTCGGACGGATTTAATGATTTTCTCCCCCCCCCAGCCCTTGGCGGGGCAGGGAAAGGGGCAGGAGGGACATGACTTCGCATGTTTTAAAGGAAGGAGCAATCTGTGCCTTCGATTCTTTTTTGTTTTAACTTGTTATCCCAGTTTCCAGGCTGGATTTGATGCCCCAGTGATGTCCCAAATCCGCCTCAACAGTTTAACAGCTCATTATTGAGAGACACCATTTAAACTCTACCTTTAAAACCCTAAAGTATCAGCTCCTGGCTTTTTTTTTTTTCCCCCCATTTTTCAAGGGTTTTTTCCACCGGCAGCGGCACGGGCCCCATTTGCTCAGCACGACGGCACAGCGAGGACAGAAACACGGCTGCAGCATCGGAGCCTCGGCTGGAAACCGCCGGCCAGGGACGCGCCGATGATGGACGTATTCCCCACGAGCTCTTACAGATCACGGCGTTAAACAACTCTTTCCTGATAAGAGCAAGCTCGTCCAAACGTGCATTTTAAAAACAGAAGCTTTGAAAGAGGTTTTGTGCCCAAAGAGGAGGGAAAAATAGCAGAAGCTTAAAAAAATATTCACATTTACCTTGTGCAATCACTTATACCTACTGCCAATGAAACCACGTATTTACGCGTACACCCTATAGGCTTTTTTTGGTAGGTGGCATTAGAGGAAACCTTTTAGCTGAGCACAGGAGCCTCGTTTCCCGAGGGAAAGTGGGAAGAAGAAAAATCCCCTCCCTCGAGCACCGTCCCGCTGGCACAAACGGCGGGACACCGTCCCCCGCCCGCTGTCACCCCATCCCGCCGATGCCACCTCGTCCCCCGTCCCCATCCCAGCGCACCCCGGTGCCGCCAGCAACGCTCGGGCACCTCTGTGTTAACTCCCCCCGGACATCCCCTGCACCGGGGGGGGGGGGGCACCGTCCCCTTCCCCACGCGACCCCCCAGCCCCACGCAGGACCCCAATGCCCCCCCCCCCCCCCCCGTACAGCCCCACGCACGCCTCCCTCCAACCCCATACTGCCCCACGCTATCCCCCCCCCCCCCCCCAAGCCCCACACAGACCTACGGTATTTCTCCAGCCCCGCACAGCCCCGCACACCCACGCCCCCGCCCCCCCCCAGCCCCACACAGGCTTCCCACAGAACCACGCAGGGCACCCCCAGCCCCCCAGCCCCACGCGAGGCATCCCCGAGCCTCCCCCCCGGCCCCCCGCAGGGCTCCCCCCGGCCCCACGCCGGGCCCCCCCGCAGGGACCCACCTGCCGCCGCCGCCGCCGCCCCGCGCTCCGCCGCCGCCCGGCTCCGAGTGGCACCGCGCGCCCGCGCCGGCCGAGTCCCCCCCCCCCACTGGCCGCCGCGCCCCGCCCCTCCGCCCGCGTTCCATTGGCCGCTCCGCCCGCCCGTCTCGGCGACGGCGCCCGCAGCGCCTTCTCATTGGTTCGCGTGGCGGCGGTATGCAAATCAGAACGTTCTCCCCCTCCCCTGGCGGGCCGGCCCGCCTCCACCCGCCCCGCGCACTTGCCGGGGACAGCGGCGGCGGAGCCGGGCGGGAACCGGGGCGGGGGGGGTCCTCGGCCCCGGGCAGTGCCCCTGGGGGGACCCCGGCCCTGTGCAGTGCCCCTGGGGGGGGGGTGGGTGTCTGGCGCCGTGCCATGTCCTGAGGGGGGGGCCTGGCCCCGTGTAATGCTCCGGGGAGGGGGGGGGCAGACCTGTGCAATGTCCCGGGGGGGGGGGGGGGGGTGTCCCGGCCCCGTGCGATGCCCCGGGGGGTGTTTGGCCCCGTGCGATGCTCCGGGGGGGGGGTGTGGGTCCTAGCCCTGTGCCATGCCCCGGGGCGGCCCCGTGCGATGCCCCGGGGGGTGTTTGGCCCCGTGCGATGCCCCGGGCCGGGGGCTGGGGGTCAGCCCCATGCAGTGCTCCAGGGTTCCCCCAGCCCTGAGCAGCGCCCCGGAGGGCGGGGGGGGGGGGGGGAGCAGAGCAGCTTCGTGCAACCCTCCCCAAAGGCACCCCAGCCCCAGAGGACCAACCAGCCTCGTGCAATGCCCCGGAGGTGCCCCAGCCCCGTGCAACGCCCCACGGGTACCCCCAACCCCACGCAACCTCCTCGGGGGTTTGCTAAGGGAAATATCGCACTGGAAAGCAAATGACCATCTCCCACAGCCGGGGAGAGGGAGGCACGGGTTTGGAGGACGCACCGGCTGCTGGGACACGCAAGAAATGTTCCCGTTCAGTGTGAAGGAGAGAAGATGTTTGTCAAGAGCAGCCTTAAAATATCCCCAACCCCCCCCCCCCCCCCCCCCGAGATTAGAAATAACGTACGCTTGCAATTAAACGTCCGACGGCTGCTTGCGCATGTTCAGCTAATTGCGGCGCCTGAGCCAAGAGAGGCAAAAAAAGCTGGGGGGGCGGGGGGGGGGGGTTGGATCACGCGGCAGATTTAAAATGCGGCATCTCCCAAGTATTTTTATAAAGCGTTCGTTTTTACCGGGCTTGTGTTGGAGCTGGCGTCCGCTGCTCCCAACCTGCGCCCCCCGATTCCCACAGGTTGAGCCAACAAACTCCCCAGGGCCAGGCTTAAGGCAGCGTTGCCTTCACGGATGCTTGCTTGCAGGTCTGCTCTTTGATGCCGAGTTCAATTTTTCCAGCTGTAATTTAGACACCGATGGCACTCATTGGAATTCTGGAGTTAGAATTAAAGCCCGCTTTAGAAAACAAAGATTTATTTTCACGACATTTCAATTTTCCCTCTCTAAAATAACCCAGGTGAATCTTGCTTTTTGGTTTTAAACATTTCCCGCCCGGCCTCTGAGAGCTTTAAATTTCCATTTGCCAAAGAAATACTGTGGGTTTCCAATATCGGGAAACCCCGCAGCTTCATTTCGTGCAGGCCCCTTAGATAACACCCAAGCCTTGAAAAATCCCATGGGGCCAACAGCAGCGGGGGGGGGGGGGGGGTCCAGCCTGGTTTTACTTTTGCACCACAAAAATGGTAAATTTGTTTGTTTGCATAGAAAAATAAAAGCAAAATAGGATGGGAAGAAAGCACCAGCATGTTTTTTTTAAAAGACACCTTCCAAATCACCTCGATACCAGTGCCGGACCCCCTGGCTCGCTCCGCTTTCTTGGGTGGTGGGATGCCCGAACCCCCCCCCCCCTCTGGTGCCGGGGTCTGCCCCGTTCCCCCCATCTCTGTAACACAACCTGGAGGAAATCTGCTCCATAAATAATCCCGGCCGGCTTCGGGGCAGCTGCCAGGGGCACTGCTTGTTCCCCCTCGCCATCCAGCTGGCCACACATGTCCTGCCCCAGCCCTGCGCCCGCCGCGCGGCCGTCACCCGGCCCCAAAAGGGCGGGGGGTCCGGGGGAAAGCCTTGCCCCCCACCGGAACCGAGGAGCAAAGCCCGGACACCCCCCTTCACCGGTGCTGTCCTTCCTCATGCTGGCCCCCGAGCACCTCCAGTGACGTGAGAGCAGTGGTTCCTGAAAAAGAAAAAAAAAAAATTAAAATAAAATAGGGGATATTTTTATTCATCCTTGTCTTCTGCTAAAAATAACCGGCGTTAAACTGCCTTGAGAGCGCGGGGAGGAGAGGCGTCCCTCCGCCTTGGCTTCACATCTAAAAGCCGCATCAGTGAATCTCTCAAGCGCCCTGAAGAGAGGAGGAAATGGGTTTTCTCCCGGTTTTCTTCCACGTGTGACAGCACCAATCGATGGCCCCGGGCGTAAATCGATGGCCCCGGGCAGATGACTTGCGCGGGATGCTCCCCCTTCCAGGGGGGACCAAATCCATCCTTCCCCCTAGTACCCAGATAACCCACCCGCTGCCCATTTTGGGGAGCAAAGCACCTTTTGCAGCCCAGCGATGCCGTGGCCTCACCCCCCCTGCCCCCCCCCCCCCAGCACGTGCACCCCCTCTGAGGGCCCGGTTTGTCACCCAGGGTGGGGGTTGCAGGATGGCGGGAGCCCGGCAGTGCGGTCGCGGGGAGCCGGGTGTTTACGGGAGGCGCAGCTGGGTGTTGCACAACAGGCAGCAGAGTACAAGAGGACACCGTGTCCTCGCTGCCGGCCATAGGTGCAGCTGCGCCGGCAGCGGGGACAGACGGTGTGGACACGGGGACATGGTGGAACATGGGGGGGGGGGGGGAACAGCGGGGCAAGACCACCCGCTTGGCATGGGGATGCTTGACCCAGGGGGTGCCAAGCAGCCGGCAAGCTGCTTTCTGCATGAAATCCCCCCCCTCAAACCTTCCTCCCGGAGAGGCCGTGGGAGGGATGCTGGGTGTTGTTGTGGAGCCTGGCCGGCGGCGAGCGGCCGGATCCAGGCCGGGGCAATCCCTCCTCCAGCTGCGGCCCCCCTCTCTCAGCTCGGACTCACGGCTCCTGCAATGAATTTTTACTGGCAGAGGGGCCGAGGCACCCCCAGCACGCGGGGGGACCCCCGGAGCAGCCCCTGCTCCATCGCAGGCCTGATCCTGCCCCGGCCCCCAGCGTGGCCAGGGCTGGCCCTTTCCCCATGCATTTCCAATCCATAAATTTCCGGGTCGCGATCTGAACGCCGGCCCCCGTCGCAAAAAGAACTAATGCAAGCAGGCAGGGGCACCTCCAGCCAGAGGCTTTGCCAGGGCTGGATCCGTCCCCGAGTCCCCATCTCCCCCACGGCGCTTCCTCCCAGGCACCGGGGACAGCTTTTACCAGCTGAAAGGACACAAATATTTTCCCAGATTATTTCCCCCCCCCACCCTGGGGAAAAGGGGGAAAATCCCCGCACCCCCCCGACTGGAGATGAGGGGTGGTGGGGCGGGCAGGGTCCAGGGCTCCCCCAGCCCCGCCGGGGATCCGAGCCCACAGGATGCAGCAGGGCCGGAGCGGGGAGGATAAATAAAGTCCGGCTTTGCCGTCCTGGCCTGGGGCCACTTCTAACACAAAGTACATTCCGGTCTGGACGTAACGAACTGTACCAGCCTCCGCCGGGGCGGGTGGGTGGCAGGGGGCGGCCGGGGCTCCGCGCCAGCCCCGCTGGGATGGGGTGTCAGGATGGGGGGTCGCAGGGGTGGGGGTGGGGGGGGTGTGGGTGGAGTGGAGGGTGCAGCACCCCCAGGGATGCTCAGCCACGAGGCTGTGCCGTGCGATGGGGATGCTCCTGCCGGAGGGGTCTGCACCCCAAAAACACCCTGGGGAGCTCCTCCTTGGATGCCCTAATGCTTGTTGGGTGCCTGGGGAGCCCCGGGGTGGGGGGATCCCCGGCAGGGACATCGCACCCAGCAGGGACATGCAACAAGCGGGACTCAGGCCGGTGCTACGGTTGCATCCCCCCCGCCAACAAAAAAAAAAAAAAAAAAACCAACAAAAACCCCCAAACAAACCACCCCCCCACCACCCTTGCAGCTCCCAGGGCTTTGCTGCCGGCAAAGGAGCCAGGGAGCCGCATCCAGGGAGCAGCACCGGGCGGGCGGGGTGCCAGGCGCCCGGCGTGGGGACGCGATGTACCGGCCGCGGGAGCGCAGGGAACAGCCTGACTCAGCAGCCGGGGCAGTGGGTGTGCGCCGCTGCCAGAGGAACCGCTCCGCAGGGCCCGCCGGCAGCCGCAGCCCTGCCGGGGCGGGGGGGGGGGGGTGTGGGGGGGGGGGCTGCCTGCCCGCTGCCTCCGGGCGTGCAGGCAGGAAACCCCCTCCCTGCTGCTGGCAAGACCCCCGGAGCAGATGGCGCGCACGCCCTCTCCCCCCCCTCCCTCCCCCCCAGCTTGGTCCCCGCTGGATGGTGGGGCACGGCGTGGCCGCCGGTATCACACCCCCCACACCCCCCCCAGCATCCCCCCCAGCATCAGCCCCCCGGAATCACTCCTGGCATCAAGCCCCATCATGACGCCCAGCATCCCCCCCAACTTCCCCCCCCAGCACTCCCACCACAATCTCCCTGGCAGCCCCCCCAGCAGCCCCCATAGCGTATCCCCATCATCCCCCCCATCATCCCCCCCCACACCCCCCCATCATCCCCCCCAGCATGGCCCCCAACACCACCCCATCATCCCCCCCAGCATACCCCCCAACACCACCCCAGTATCCCCCCTGCATTTCCCTCCCAGCCCTGGTGCTGGCCTGCTCCCCCAGCCCAGCTCACCAGCATTTTGGGGAATTTAATGCTAAAAATACCCAGCGAAGGGGATCCCAGCTGGGGGGAGACACCCCCCCTCCCGGCAAAGCACCCAGCCCCGAGCTCTCCCTGGGCTGACGCAGTCCCGTCACCCCCCCTTGCCCTCCCCACCTCCCTGTATTGCGCTAATTAATTCCTCCAGCAGCACGAATAATTCAGCCAGAGGATTTGTCCGCTTGTGCCCCACTGGAAAGCATCAGGAGGGGTTCATGGAGGTGCATGGGGTGCCTGGATGTCCCCCAGGGCCACCTCTGCAGCCCCCTGTCCCACTCGCAACCTCCACTACTGCCCTGAGCTGGGCAGTCCTCAGCCCTGGGGTGCTTTCCCGGCTGCTCTGGGCTGGGGGAGCATCCTCAAGGGACCCCACTCCACCCACGCTCCCAGCCCCAAAGCCAACCCCGAGGATGGAGGGGGGACAGGGACCCCCACGCCAGGTTTCGGGGCCCCAGGGGCTGCGGTTTGCCCTGAGTCTGTCCCTGCCCTCCCGCCGGGTCCTTCCCCTCATCCAACCCTGGGGAAAAACATCAGAGCGGAAAAACAGGAGAGCTTCTGACATTGTTCCCTCCATCACATGCGAAGGCAAAGCCAGAGAGGCCGGGGAAAAATCTTCAACAATTGGTTTTGGCAAGAAGAGGCAAACCAGAGCTTTTCATTAATTTTTTTTTTCTATTTTTTTTTTGTTGTTGCTAGAAAGGTTGCTCTTCCTCCAGCGAGAGCTTGAAGGATGGCTTCTCACCAGCTCCATCCGTAAACCATCTCCCCAGGATGGTGCAAACCCAGCCCAGATTTAGGAAAACCCACCGGGGCATCGCAGGATCAGGCCCCCGCGTCCCTGGGGGCTGCAGTTGGGTGCGTGGGGGGTCTGCACCCCGTTGTGCCCCACGGCTTGGACCTGCCGTGGGGACTTGGCTGCTGCAGGTGCAGGTTGAGGTGTCCCACGTCCGCACAGGGTGGTGGGGGCAGACTGGGGCATCTCCCCAGGGATTTGGGGTTCCCCGAGTCCCCAGTGCTGGCTGGGGTGTCCCACACCCCGCAGGGACGTGCTTCATCCCCGCGGCTCCTGCCTTGCAAACGCAGCGGCCACCTCCAGCCAAAAGCCACCCTGGCCGAGGGACACCCCGAGAGGGGCCACCGCCTTGCGATGCCCTGACCAAAACCAGGGGGAAAAAAAGTCATCCAGAGGGGGAGAAAAATAAAACCCAGCCCCAAAAGCAATCAGGCAGCCCCAGATGCCTCTGGGTACCCCCAAACACCTCTGGGGCACCCCCAGACGTCTCCAGGCAGCCCCTCAGCACAAACCTCCCACGAAGCACAGGCATCCCCAGCACCCTCCAACCCAAACCCCATGAGACCCCCTGACCCTGCCGCTGGATCAGGCCCCTACACGACACCAGTCTGCAGCAAACTGGGGGGGGTGGGGAATCGGGCTGTGCCTGGGGTCCGCCCCCCCCCCCCCCAAAAATCACCACCCCAAGCTGGGTGCTACAGGGCTGCCGCCTACCCCGGCTCCTCCATGGGGGCTGGAGGCAACTCAGCCCCCCCAAGAAACATTGGGGGGCTGGCAGCCCCCCTGCCCATGGGGCGAAGGCTGCAGGAGCAACCCCCCCCCCCCCGGACCCCCCTTTTCCTGGGGTTTTTGGCAGGACTGGGAGGGTGCTCCCCGTTTGCAGGGGGGCTCTTTGCTGGGGGTGTCTGCACGGATGGGCATTGGGTGGGCACTCCACTGGAGACCCCCCTGCAGCCACAGCTCGCGATGGTACGGGGTGGGGAGCGCGGTGAATTGGGGGTGCAGGGACACCCCGGGATGGGCAGAGAAGCAGCTTCACCCCATCTCTGCAGAAATTCAAAAGAAATCAAGAAGAGGAAAAGGCAACGTTTTGCAAAAAAAAGGGTTAAAGCAGCGCGGAGGAGAAGAGGTGAAGGCCGAGGGCTGGCGGAAAGGCGGGGGGAAGAGAGAGGGAGGAGGGAGGTTGGGGAGAGGGAGCGCGGCTGTGCGAGAACATCCTGTACCCTCCTGGTAAAAACAGCCCAGGCGGGGGGGGGGAAGGTGGGGGTGGCGGGGGGGGGGGGGCACCTCCCAGGCCCCGCCCCCCCCCCTCCCCCCGGTGTAAGGGGAAAGAGTGGGGGCACCCCCTGGGTGGGCAGGCACCCCTACAAAGTGGGGTGCAACCCTGGTGATGGGGTGAGACTGGGGGGGGGGGGGGGGGGCTTGGGGTGCCCCACCCCGCGACGCCTCTTCGGCCTCGTCCTCCTCCTCGTTGCTTTTTAACCAAGAGGGGAAGCCTGTGCAAAGCAGGGTGGGAGGAAGGGGCACCCCAATGCTTGCACCCCTCCAGCGCCCAGGGTGAAGTAAGGTCCCCGTGGAGGGGGGGGTGTGCACTCCCCCCCCCCCCGCCCCCAGCCGGGGACCTCACTGCAGCAAAATCTGCCCGCAAAAGGATGCCCCGTTCATTACACACACACCCCCCCCGGCTCCCAGCTCAGGGTGCCCCCACCCTGGTGTAGGGGCACCCCCCCGTCCCCAGGGCTGGCAGCACCCCACGCGCACTGGGGGCCCCTTCCTGTGTTTGTTAAGACGCCGTGAGTCAGGCGTCTGGTTTTCGGTTTAAGCCAATATTTACCAGCCGAGAGCTGCCAAAATAAAGCCGCCGCTTCACCAGTAAATATAGGGCCGAGATGGGGGGGGGGACGGGGGACGGACTGTTCATGCGTGTGTGTGTCCCCCCCCCAGCACAGCCACCCCCTTCCCACCTCTCCGGTGCCCCCATCCTCCTCCTGCCAACGTAGGGACACCCCAAAAATGAGGACACCCCAAAATCCCCATCATATACACCAGGGGCTGGCCCAGGCTGGGTCGTCCCCCTCCCCCCCCAGTGTTTTCCCCCCCCCTCCAGGGAGGGGGTGACCCCCAAAGCGGGGCTCAAGGGGTGTCAGGGCTGTGGGGATGGGTGCATTTCAGGGCCCCCCGAGGCTGAGCTGCCCCTGGGGTTAGGGGGTCCCTGCTAGGCTGGGGGGGGGGGTCCCAGGGCTTGGGGGGGGGGTCCCAGGCTGCGGGCACGCTGTGGCTGCCCTCTGCTGGTCCCGGCATGGCTGGAGCCTGGGTGCTGGCCGGATCCTGCCCATGCCAAGGATGCAAAGCCCCGGGCGAGGCTGGCCCTGGGCAGGCAGGGCTCCCAGTATCCCCAGTATGTGTCCTGGGTGATGCCAGCCTCTCCGGGGAGCTCCCCACTGGCGTGGAACGGCGTGTGGGGCTGAGGACCCCACGCAGATGGTGAGGCCAGGGAGAGACCTGTGTCCCATGTCCCCTGCCCCATGTCCCCTGTGCCATGCCCCCTCACTCTGCCCAGGGGTGCCTGTCTGCCGCGGGAGAGGGGCTGCTGTCCCCGTCCCCATCTCCCCCTTCCTCCAGGCCTCATCCCGCACCCATGAGGATATCGACCTGGTGGCCTCTTGCCGGGACTACCACGACAAGGAGACCAAGGCCCTCAAGGCTTTCACCACCCACCACAAGTTTAAACTTAAAATCCAGGTCAGCATTTTCCCATCTTGCCGCTCCACCGAGCCAGCTTGCAGGGGCCAGCGGGTCCCTGTTGCATCCCCTGCCCTGTCCCCATGCTGCCCCCCATGTCCTCCCCTACGGTGGGGACCCCCCCCCCCCCCGGCCATGTCACCCTGCCAGCTGCATCCCCGGTGTTTCTGCAGGTGCAGATCCTCAAGCTGCTGGGCACCCTTGGCCTGGAAAGAAAGTTTCCTGCAAGACATCCTCAGCTGCCCGGTACGGCCCCCGTGGCCCCCCCACCCAGTGCAGAGCTGCCATGGGGTGCCCGGCCCCTCGGGGTGATGGGGAGCAGTGCTGTGGGTGCCTGGTGCTCATTCTGCCCCCAGGGATAGAAACACGCAGGGTGCAGATGGCACCGGAGAAGCCAAGAACCCCCCGCTCTGGTGACCCCCTCACCTACTGCTGTCCCCCCAGCTCTGCCAGGCGGGTGCCTCCTCTTCCTCACCCCCCCCCCCCCAGCATGTCTGTGCCCCCTCCCCGTGCCCAAACCACTGGCTCTGAGCTGGGCATCACCTCCCCGCAGCCCACCCTGCCCACAGCACAGCTCCGCCGGGGGCAGAGTTAAGGGGATTTGCTGCCTCACTGCCAGCGGGGCTGCTCCCAGCATCACCTCGCCCCAGGTCCATCCCGAATTCCCAAAGTCATCCAGAGCCCGCAGTGCGGCACGGTGGAGGCGGACACAACCACCAAGCACCCCGAGCACCCACAGCTTTGACACCACTTTCAAGTCCCTCTTCTCCGGTGACAAACCTTTTCTAGGGGATGTTTCCAACCAGAGCAGCTGCAGCGGCAAATAAACTGAGTCCGGCACAACCCGAGCAGCTCCCTCGGATCCTGGGGCTGCTGCATCTTCCCCTGCACCCCCTTTGCTCTAACGCTCCCCCCGAGCAGAGCTCACCCCATGGCTCGCTGCTGGCCCGGCCCAGATTATTACACAATTGCATACGATGTGCACTCATGTATAGGTAAAGCCATCACGTCCCTGCAGCTTTTTCCGGGACCTTCTGGCCCTGCTGTCCCTGTCCCAGGCTGGAGGGACGTGTCGAGTGAAAACACCGGCTTGCAGCTCAGTGGAAGATGCTCTTTACTCAACACCCCCCCCGAGCCGGGACAGAGCGGGCACGTCCAGGCATCCCTGGGGAGGGGAAAAGGCAGGGTGGCAGGGGCAGCATGGGGGGGCCACCAGGGGGTCTCTTCCTTCACTGCAACCCGTCAGAGCCCCGGGGATCCTTGCAGATGCCAAAGTCGCTGTTGGTGATGGAGCCCACGATGGACTTGTCAGCATCGCAGGTCAAGCCGCTCTCGCAGGGACACTTGTAGTAGACCCCATAGATGCTCTGTGGGGAACCAAGGCACAGTGCAGCACGGGGGACATGCCCCTGTCCCCGGCCATCCCTGGGAGCAGGGGAGCACGTACCTTTGGGGAGCACTCCTGCAACTCGGCCGCCTTCGGTGCACATCGGGCCAGGCTCAGGCCGCTGCCCCGGTGGCAGCAGCCGCTCTTGCACTGGGCACTCTGCAGGCACAGCTCCCCGGTGTCCTGCATGGCGAGGCAGGGCGTGAGCATCAGGTCCCTCTCTGGGACCCCTTAATCCCCCCCAGCTGTGGGCCCGAGGGGTTTGGATGGGTGTCAGACACCAGCTCTGCCTTTCGGCTGGGGCTCAGCACCGCTGCCAGCACGCCCGAGCCTCCCACCCTGCAGGATTTTCTCGGTCTGGCTCAAAATACCACCCACTGAAGTGCTGTTTTCTGCTGGGCTCACGGGAATAGGGCTGAGACACCACAGGGAGAGCGTCCCCCTTTCCCATTCCCTGTGAGCCCCCCCAGGGAGGGGGTCCTGGCTGGCATAGGCAGCTAAGAGGTTCAGTCCCATCCGCTTTCAGGCTTCCCTGTCCCTTTACCCAGCTGCTTTCCCGGGCTCCGAGATCCCTCACAACCCCAGAAAACCCAGTATCCCATCCCCACCTGCCTCAGTTTCCCCAGCTGCAATAAGTTTTGCTTTCGGCGGCTGCAGCCGTCACCCCAGGGCTCCCCCACATAGCTGCTGCCAGAGACCAAAGCACCGCGGACCCCTCCAACCCCCCGATGCGCCACGTGCCCCATTGCAGCACCCGGGGCTGTGTCCCAGCTGTGGCAAGGACGGGGCTAGTGTCCCTCTTACCAAGTTGAAGATGAGCCCTCGCTCATGTGGCGCTGGCAGGGCCGGGACCAGGAGCAGCAGGGCCAGGAGCAGGCAGGGGGGCAGCACGTTGGCCATGGTGGGCTCGCTCATGCCTCTGCCACAGGGCCGGCGGGTGCTTTATAGCAGGCGTCTCCATCAGCTGATGTGGCTGCTCCTATCACACCCCAACTCGTGGCATTGGGGCAGCGCCACGACGCCCTGCCTGGGGCAGGAAAACAGCGATGCCCGTGCTGCCAGGCAGTGCCACGATGGGGACATCTCGCCCTGTCCCCAGGTGACCGTCCCACACCGGCGATGCCAACCTGCCCTTTCGCAGCTCCTTTGGCCGAAGCGAACGCAAAGTAATGGCACTCCTGCGCTTCCCCTGGGGGGGATTTCCAGTCCTCCCTCCTCTCCTTCACCCTGGCTGCAGGGAGCCGTGGAGCTGGGGTTCTCCAAGATGCTCTCCTTGCTGGGTGCTGCTGATGGGTTCATAGACAAAGCGAGAGCCGGCGCCATGGCAGGAGCTCCGCTCCATGGGAAAGCACCCACCCCCAGATCCTCCATCGCTCGGACGTTATGCTCACAGGCGCCAAGAAACCTGCTTGAGAAAGCCCAAAGTGTGGCAGGAGCGAGCCCACCCCCCTGCTAGCATCCCACCGGCCTCGCTTGGTGCTCCAAAGCCTGCCCATGTCCCCATGTCCCCATCCCGCCGGCCACCACCGCACCCTGCCCTGCCAGATATTTGCTCTCAGTGTTTCAGCGCTTGGCTGATGAAAGGAAAACAGCCCTGGGAATGGCACAGCTTTTCACACCCGTGTTGGCCCGGCTGCTCTCGGCAATGATTAACACCCAGGCAGCCCTGGCCTTCGGCGGCCGCAGGGGTGACACTGAGGCTGGCACTGGCTGTGGGGTGGCTGTCACGCTGGCACGTGGCACCTGGACCCCACAGCAGGAGCTGAGCCGCTGCGGTCCCTCGGGATGCGGGGCAGAAGTGGCTCCTGGAGAAAGGTCCCAAGGTGGCCACAAGTGCCCTCGGCCCGTTGGGGCAGGCTCTGGGGCCACCCACGCTCTTCTGGCAGCAGGACACAGACGCCAGGCAGAGACCTGGCCCTGCCCCAGGTGCTGGCTGACGCCCCGGGGTGTCCTGGCAGCAGGATGAGCCCTTTCCCTTTCTGCAGCAGGGCTGTGGGGACGGTCCCCTCCCTGCCTGCAGGCCCAGCCAGCCCTAGAGCTGACGGGGGGGGGGGGTCCAGGGACCCGCAGCCCCCTGCTCCAATGATGCAGCACCCCATGCACCCTCCTCCAGTGGGAGAAGACCTTGGTGACACCAGCTGGGAGGGCAGAGGGGGAGCAGCCGAGGGGACACAGCATTTGGGACGCATCCTGGGGTGCACAGCACAGCCTGGGTGGATCCTGGGGGTCACGGCAAAGCCCCAGGCACATCCTGGGGCACACGCTGGGGGGCAAGACACATCCTGGGGAGCACCCCAACACGCATCCTGGGGCACGTGCACATCCTGACACACGTCCTGGGGGCGCACAGCACATCCCCGGGCACACAGCATGGGCACAGAGCACATCCCAGGGCACACAGCGATGCACAAAGCGCATCCCAGGGTGCACAGCAGGGCGCAGGGCGCATCCGGGAGCACAGCCCAGGGTGCATCCCGGGGCGGATCCTGGGGCACGCACTGGGGACATAGGGCTTGTCCCACAGGCACTGGGCACCTCCCAGGCTGCATCCTAGGGCATGTGATGGAGGCACAGGGCGCATCCCGAGGGAGCATCCCAGGGATATGGGGCACACCCTAGGGGCACATCCCGGGGGTGCATCCTTGGGGCACAGGGCTCATCCCAGGGGCATATCCCGAGGACACAGGGTGCATCCCGGGGGTACGGGGCTCATCCCAGGGGCATATCCCGGGGACACAGGGCACACCCTAGGGGCGCATCCCGGGGACGCAGGGCCCATCCCAGAGGCACATCCCGAGGGCGCATCCCGGGGACGCATCCCGAGCCGCGCCGCCGGGCTCCTCCCGAGCCCACCCCGACTCGGGGCGGGGGGGTCGTGCCGGCTCCTCCCGGGTCCTCCCCGGCTCGTTGGGGGGGGGGGGGGGTCGCGCCACCGCTCCCCGGGGCGGTCCAGCCGCAGCGCCCGCCGCCGCCGCCGCCGGAGCCTCCCGCCGCCGCTCTCCGCCGGGGCGGGGCGGGGCAGCGCCGGGCGCCCCGGGGAGCGGTGCCGGTGCCGGTGGCGGTGCCGGTGCCCCCGCCATGCCCAAGCTGCTGCCGGCGCAGGAGGCGGCACGGATCTACCACACCAACTACGTGAGGAACGCGCGGGCCATGGGGGTGCTCTGGGCCCTCTTCACCCTCTGCTTCTCCATCCTGATGGTGGTGACCTTCATCCAGCCGTACTGGATCGGCGACAGCATCGACACGCCGCAGGCCGGCTACTTCGGCCTCTTCTCCTACTGCATCGGCAACGCGCTCACGGGCGAGCTCGTCTGCAAGGGCAGCCCCCTCGACTTCGGCACCATCCCCTCCAGTGCCTTCAAAACTGCCATGTTCTTCGTAGGCATCTCCACCTTCCTCATCATCGGCTCCATCCTCTGCTTCAGCCTCTTCTTCTTCTGCAACGCAGCCACCGTCTATAAAGTCTGCGCCTGGATGCAGCTGGCGGCAGGTGAGCGGGGCTGGGGGCGATGACTGGGGGGCCGGGGGCTGCCAATGGTCTGGCCAGAGCTGCTTTTCCCTCTCTGCCCCCACCTCGACTCTGCTGGGGGAGGGGGGGGGGGGGGGCTGGCCAGGAAAGGGACACCAGCATAACCTCCGTGCCCCATTTGCTCCCCCTTACTGGTTACCAGTGGGAAATTTGCAGCAAGCGAAGCCTGTCAGAGCAGCTGAGACCCAGCAGACTCGCTGCGCATGGGCAATGCTTCCCCCCGTGCACTGCTGCTGCTGCTGCAAAACCACGCGGCACTGACGGCCCAGCCACGGTCCATCCCTGCTTACCTGGGGGAGCTTTTCCTCCGGCCGTTGCCCAGCGCTGTTGCTTTTGCTCTGCCCCACGGTGCAGCAGGGTCATGGCTTCAGAGCATCAGTCCGAGAGAACCGAACGCCGCAGGGCCAGGGCACAGGGTTCCCTGCTGTGTTAGGGAACCTGCGGGAATTAATGAGGGATATGGTGATAACGTTTGCTGGGTTATTTGGTGCCTACGATGTCCCCTGCAGCAACCGGTAACTCCCTGAGCTCAGGGGACGACATACTGGGGAGGTGGAACAGGAGGAGGGGACTGACCGTAGGATTTGATATCATCACCCACGTTCTCCTACTTTTCCGCTCATCCTCACATCCCTCCGCTCATCCCTGCAGATCTCCAGCCGTCCCCATCCCTCCCCCAACGCAGTGAGACACCCGAGACACTGGGTAACCCAGCTCCTGCGTTCGAAGCCTCAGCTGAAACCCAACCCAGCCCTTTGCTGCTCCTGAATCATTCATGCCGGGACTGGCTGCAGCCCCTGCTGTCCCCAGACACCCTGGCTAAAACCCTGCGGGAGGACGGCCATGGCATCGGGATTGCTCCAGTTCCTGGCTAAAGAAACGAGCTCAAGCGAAGATTTAGATAAGAGGCTTGGGGCAGCTCAGCCTCCCAGGGAGCCGGAGCAGGGAAAGGCTTTGCTGTTGTATTTGGGGCTTTTACATATGTTTTTGTGCTGGATGGGGGAAAGAAACCCGGCGCAGGCAGCTCCGGCCACATGGACAAGCCCGAATCGTCCCCGACAGCCCAGTTTCTCTGCACCAGACAGGCTCTCGGGAGCTTTCGAGCCGCCACCAGGCAATGCAGATGCTGCTGCATTTCTGGGAGTTATTTTAAAAAGGAGGCAGGTGACGATGAGCGGATCCATTTTCTGGCCTTTGCTCTGCGCCAGGGTGCATTTTCACAGGAGAAGCGATTCCTTTCCAGCTTCCCCCGTTTCTCCGTGCCCCTCCTCTCTGTTAGCTACAGGGAAGAGTAATTAAATGCAGGAGAAACCAGCTGCTTCTCAACGAAGAGAAATGTTCTCTGCAGACCTAGGAAGCTGCCCACTGGCCTTGCCGCTCTCCTGTCCCCAAACCAAGGGAAAAAAAAAACATCGGCAAAGGGTGAGGCAACCCCCCCCGAAAGTGTTTCCTGGTTTTCCGAGCACCCAGTGACAGAGAAAAGGTACCGGTACGGGGCAGGGAGCATCTCGCTGCTGCAGGAGGTTGCGGATGTCCATGAAGGGCAGGGACAGACGGCCGCTCATCCAGAGCTCCCCCCATGGGGTTGTATCTGGCACGAGGGGAGTCTGGGAGGTCCTCACACCTGCACAAAAAGATATAAAGGACCAGTTACTTCCATGCTCTGCACCAAGATAACAGCGGAGGATGCAAAGAGCCTCTGTTAATCACATCCCAAAGCCTTGCAGATGAGCTTGGCTCTTCTCCCTACTGAACCCAGTCACTCTTGTCCAGCAAATACAACAACAATTTCTCTGAGCACGTGGGGAAAAAAAAAGCACTTCTGAGCTTTTGGGACATGAGCCGCTTGGCAGAAGACGGCCCTTCAGCAGCTCGCGCTGGGTTTGTTGCAGCTCCCATGGCAAAGCCGCAAGGGCAACGTGCCGGGGGCCCCGCAGCCAGGCTGGAGCAGCCTCCGAGGTCGTGTGTGCGCCAGGGTCGGACGATGAGAGCAGCCGCAGGAGAAGCCGGTGGCTCACAGCCGGGCTGGAACCACCGCAGCTGAACAAGCAGAATTAATCTGCCTGCAAAGCTGCTGCTGAGGGCGGTGCTGCCTCGGCAAAGCATAAGCTGAAATCCGGCTACGGACGGGGCAACAACAAGGTTCTCCACCTTGCACAGACTAAATCCATCCCAGTTTTGTTCGGAGAAAATATGTCTTCGGAGTGACACAGCCAGGGACGTGTGTGGAGGCAGGAGAGGAGAGGTGTTGCCTGGGCAACGCAGTGATGGGAGATGCTGCCGCAGCGTGTCCTTGATGGGGAGCAGCATGCTGAGCTTGTGGGAAGGCAGCGTGCCATAACCTTCTCCTCCCCGGCTGCAGCAGCGTGAACGAAGCAGAGCCCACGCGTGATGGGCAACTGCAGGGCATGGGGAACCTTTACGCCTAGTTAGCTGGTCCATAGTATTTTCTCTCTTTGTAGCGTTGTGGTTGTGGCCGGACGCAGCCTTGCCGTGCTCCTCCACCGGCAGTGTCAGCTCAGCAGGTAGCTCGCGGCCACTGTAACGTCTCCTTCTCCCTGCAGCTACCGGGCTGATGATCGGCTGCCTGATCTACCCCGACGGCTGGGACTCGAGCGAGGTGAAGCGCATGTGCGGGGACAAGACGGACAAGTACACGCTGGGCGCCTGCACCGTGCGCTGGGCGTACATCCTCTGCATCATCGGCATCCTCGACGCTCTCATACTCTCCTTCCTGGCCTTTGTGTTGGGGAACCGGCAGGACAACCTCCTCCCGTCTGATTTTAAAGTGGAAAATAAAGGTAAAAGCAGCTGGGGCTGAGCTCCGAGCCCCCGTCCTGCTGCAGAGCATTTCCACACCGCAGGGGAGTGCTGTTATTTGGGAGGGTGATGGCTTCCTCCAGTGGGAGAAGCAGGAGAGCTGTCACAGTCACCACGCTGCAGGTGAAAACACACCTGCACCTCTGTTGTTATTCCTATACCCCAGTAACAGGGCAACTACCTTTTTGTTTTACAGAAGAGGGCAACAACTGACAGAGCTGATCACCACGTAAGTGATGCCCGCAGCGATTTTTAATGTTTCTTCCAAGCACACGTGATGCTGCTGTTGTATCTTGAGGATTACTAAAGGATCGGCAACTGTATAGAGTGTGGTGCTATAGGCACATTGGTTTTATTTGTGGTTAAAAAGTAAAAAAAAAAAAAAAGCTTAAAATTTGAAGTCATACTCCGTTTGGCAACAGCTGACCTTTTCTTTCTCTTCCCAGGGACACCTAGAACTCTTCTTCCATCAACTTCAAGAGACACAGCCCTTTTCTTTGAAATGGCTTTTCCAGGAGCTTTAAAAACTTGCCAACTTCTGTGGATTTTCTACAATTGTTCTTTTCACCTAAGGGGCCGTCTATTGGCTCACAGCTCTCGTGGAGTTTATTTGATGGGAAGAGCCCAAATCGGACACAGTCGGGGTTTTTTTGGTGGTGTTTTTGGGGGGTTTGAGTCCATCAGCAAACCTGGGGAAAAGGGGAGGGATGGCGATTTGCTGCTTCTTGGGGTTTGTACACCTTCTTTCAAGGAAATTACTTCTGAATAAAAAAAAAGTTAGCATTTTGGGATTTTCTGCTAGTCTCCTTGGGGCAGGGGAAGTCCTCTGCCACGTCCCAGCTTGCCCTTGTGCTTGGAAAAACACCACAACGCAGCCAATTCCTAGCAAAGCCATGAATCGGCTTCCCACTCCGGGCAACAATAACCAAAGACAACCTTTTAAAGAGGGCACTTTTCTGAGAAAAATAAATCTGCCGGGCTGCAGATTTACTGTTACAGGCCTGTAACAGTACCTGCAAACTGCAGCAGATGGTGCCAGTCAGCATCAACTCGCTGCACCGCCGGAACCCGCCGATTAATCCGATTTAGCCATCATTTCCCATCACGGCCAACACCCACCTGTGGCGGCCCCTTCAGCACAGTCCGTTTCTGCAGAAGACAAAGCAGCACAGCATCCCGTCCAGCTCTTACCTGGTCAGAACCCCAAATTAGCCTGGATTATGATTTTCATTTCTGCTTGCTGTGATCTGTTGGTTCCTGCAGCAGACAATTCAATTCCGTTCTAACAAGCACCTTCCAGTTTTATGCTTCCCTCTAAAAAAGTGTTTGGGAAGGTTCTGTTAAGACTCATTGCGAGGGAAGACAGCAGAGATATGACAGACTTGGAGAAAAACATTTTAGAATGGAAAAATTCCAGCAGAGTTGTCCTGCTATTGACTACTCTTCTCCCCCTTTTAAAACAGATCACAATACCAGCAACAAAATCTTCACCTACACCATCTCCCTGCATCCCATTCTGGAAAGCAAAACTAAGCGCTCACTAGCAAAGACAATCCAGTCAACGGGCCACTAGCTCAGAAAGAACAGACTTACAGAGGGGACATGAGGAATAGGGCTCAGTTATTAAATAATCTGTTTATTGTACGGCTTTCACAAAGAAAAAAAAGACAAAGCACCCAAGTAGAAAGAATAAAAATGTATTTTCCTTCAGGTTTTAGACTGACACAGCAAGTACAAATCCTTTAGTGTGAGCACTTCACGGCAATTTGGAAATTTAACAAACCCCAAGTGAACGAGCACACGGAACAAGACTGAATCCCGACAGCTGCTTCTGCAGGTCTTCAACTCACAAGCTGGCTCTAGCCTTGGCTATCACGGTAAAACACCTCCTCCTCCAGTCAGGGGTGGCAGAGGGAAGGGAAGGAGCTCTCAGAGTCGAAGCGTGCAGACGCCTTCTAGGAAGAGTTCTTTAATCAGCCAGTCTCAAGTACACAGGACCCGGTGAGCTTTCAAGACAACAGAAATTGTTTGCCCTGCCAATGTATCTTCACAGTATGTAGACAGTAGGTATTTTGGAACCCAGTCCTTCTGTAACAGATATGGAAGTGACGCGCAACTGGAGAACTCCAGATGAAAGGGGAAAGAAAAAAGTCAAATCAGCAGTTTAAAACTCTTTTGGTATGTTACCTTCCTTTAATTTTAGATTATATGCATAGAGAACCTGATCTACCCCTAAAAGAACATGCAGCATGATTTGCATTAATAAGCCCAATCAGGCACGGGGCTGGAGAAACTCTTTTCAAGTGGATTAAATGACACCAAAGTTTATGAATGAACGATCCTTACGCACCAGGATTTCCAAACACACATACAAAGTGACATGTAACAGTGGTCTTGGCAGCTTTGGCAACGTAATCGTCTCGGATAGCATCTGCGTGGCCTCTGGCACGCTCCTGCAGCGACTTCTATCCTCTGAGAGCCACCACGAATCCAAAGGCCTGTTTGGTCCAGGGTAAGGAAGTGCCTCTGAAGTCTCAACGCTGCCAAATCTCGCTTTAGAGTAGAGTAGGATGCACTGAATCTGTAATAGGATGGGCAAGTCTAGAAGCAGCCATCGTAAAACTATCAAATGCCACAGTGATTTAACTTTTAATTAAAATTAACCCATTTCCTCACTATATCCAACCCCCTCTGAGAAGTTTATATAGAAACCCCACAGAACATTTTTACTTGGGGTAACTCTAAAACAGCTTCTAATACAGTATCTGCATGGAAAAGTCAGTCCTCTTCCACTTCTGCTAGCTCTCCTTGTGCTAACGGCCCAGAAAATAAAAGGCAGTCCCACCCTGGGAAGTTATTTCTGAAGGCCAGCACCTGAAGCAAGTTAAAGGAAAAAATCTTTACACTGGGCCTCTTCAAGTGTTGATTTTGAAAGTCCAGGGCTATAGCATGGCTGTGATACAGATGCTGCCACCCTTTTCTTGCAAAAAAGTGAACGGGCAAAAATTAAGAGCCAGAGTAGACTGCATCAGTGAAAGCCAATCTCTCACAGATACAGCAACTGCCTCAAGCAAGGCAAAAAAGTGCCAGTAAGGGATAAAGACCAAAAAAACTTACAGCTCACTAAAACATTAGAAGAGTTGCCTGCAACAAGGCTACCTCTCTGCAGCCAAAGGGTGCACCCATCTGCATGCTGAAGATTGTGCGTTGAGTCAGTTCCAGCTTTTGCTCATTTTGCTTGTCACCTTTTAGTCACAGGCGCTAAAGTAGAAAATATCACCGAGTTCAGAAACTATCTGGGCACAGGGAAGGAAAAAGTAAATGGGCAGGGCACTTTGGAGGAAGAAATAAAGGATACTAAAACCTAGGTTTAAATAGCTCTTTGCAAAAAATTTAAGCAGCTAGAACTAGAGAAAAGTTATGTGACTGGAAAGCAAAGAATACAGTAGACACCTAGAAAACGATGGAGGATTTGGAGGTCTTTGCTCTACAAGGAACTAACACCACTTTGGTGCCACCCGTTACTTCTCACCCCATTGCTAGCTACCAGATGAACAGCGGGAAATTGACTCCTGAATCAGTGAGATAAGGAGGCGTTTGGATCTTCACATCCCCCTCAGGAAGAAAGGAGAGTTGAAATTTAGCTAAGGGAGCATATCTGAGCACAGGTGAGCTCACATCTGTAGCACACGGTGATTAACAGTGAGGAGACTCAGAAAAAACCTTCATATTCTAGTCAATTAGTCTTTGGCGAAGCCCAATCAAGGCAAAACACAGATGATGCCCACTGGCTGAGGAGAGTCCCCATTGAGTCACACAAGCAAACTCAGCAGAACAGGTTAGATTTATCTAAAATCTTGGAAGCCTTGAAGGAAGAACTTCACACTGAAAATGAACAAGGAAAAAAAAAAATGGATCTGGGAAGGGGCGGCTGGGTGCATGTACGCTATGCTGTAAACCAGAGTGTAGTGCTGTGGCATTGGGTCGAAGCCTCTAGGAGTTAAGCCAGGGGTGCCTGAGACACTCTGCTGCTGTAGCTCGCTTCTCTGGGATCAGCTCCAACATAGGTAATAAGAAGTCTGTGAATGCAGCTGCCTCATCTTGGGACCACTCGTATTTTTCCACCAAGACTTCAAAAAGGCCCCAGGGCTTCAGTTTGGTGATGTGCTTCAGATCACCTGAAAACCAAGACAGACAGGTTAAGTGCAAGACGTGGGAACAGAGCGGCTGAATAAAACAGGCCCAACAGCTAAACAAGGCAGACTGAATTCAGAAACTGTTCTGAGTAGTTGGGCACAGGGAGTATAAAATGGTAGGGCATGCTGAAGGAAGAAATAAGTTATACTAAATCCCCTTTATCATCTGCTTTTGAAGACTGTTTTAGAAATGTACTTCCTTGAAAGCTTCTTTTCTCCCTCCTGCTATTTCGGATCCAGTATCAGCAAATATTGTTTAACTTCATTAAATCACCAGTTATACCAGTTGACATGACAGATGAACACTGTGCCGTGACATTGGAATACGTGCAATACATGCAGCACTGTTTGAGGAAGCAATACACTACTAACAAAAAAGGGTTTGTTTTATTTAAAAAAAAAAAGTATTAAACTAGGTCAAAAACTTCTTCTTGAGACTCAATACATTTCTGGGGTATTCAGGGCTTTGACAATGGTATAATGTGTCCTGAGCAACACGGCTCAGGATGCAAGGCACTATTTAAGTGACTGGCATGCTAGAAATGGAACAAAGTTGTCTAGAGAAGACTTCAAAGGGGAGTCAACACCTCCAGTTGACAAAGATCAGCTAAATAAAGCCAAATTAAGTCTGAAGAAATATCTATAGTACTGTTTTTCTACCTGCTGCATTTGATCTACACCAAGATGTCAAGTACTAGCATATAGGATACTTTTAGCAGTTAGACAAGAATGCCTTATATTTAGCTGCAGCTTTACTGAGAAAGCCTTTCATAAAACAAAGGAAAGGCTTAAAGAGGCATCTTTGCTAGCATCTATCATTAATTGGTATTTCCAGCAAGGCGCTCTTGTGTATTTGGGGCAGGGAATGAGGGTATAAGTGACATTTGCTTTGTTTCCTTTTACCTTTTTTGGTGAAAAACTCCTTGGAATATTTTCCTGCCAAAATGAGCTTGCGAGGTATTTTCCCCAGAAGTTCTATGATCAATGCAATGTGATCTGCATTTTTGCAAAAGAAAAGACAATGAGACACATCCATACAAGTCATCTCTGTGCCCCACTTTCCTTCTCTGGGATATAAGGACAAAAGCATTATCTCCCTTAAAAATTACTTTGAGATCCACCTGAAATCCAATTACACTAAGCAACGACCAAGGCCAGGGGAAAAAAGGTAAGGGCAATTTGAGGCACGATCAGTTTGAGAAGCAAGATTAAGAGAATCCAGCGGCAAGAGGAATGGAAAACACCAGAACAAGAACATGGACTTTGTTGCACGGTGTTTTACTGCAGAGGCTCGAGCACCGTTGGTGCTGATTTGGGTAAACAATCTTTTTGCAAGGAGCCTTTGCATTGCTAACTCATAAGAGAAGGCTCACTCTGAAGAAGCAACCATTGTAGTTCATGTCCCATTTTAAAAAGGAAAGACTTAGACAAACACACCTTCATCCCGTGAGTAATCTTCCCCAGAATGAGGCTCGAACAGATAGTCTCCTGTTGCTAACTCAAAGGCCTAAATGAACAGAAACGAGCACATTAAATCACTTTAATACACTTCACACGCTGTTAGATGTGCTGCAGGTTGATTCTGCATACCTCTGTGGGCCAGCAGCAAAGTGGTGGGAAGAATAACCTGCAAAACTCTAGTACGCCATTACCATCTTAAGATGTGCAATTACTTTGCAACATTTTAATGACTGCATTGAAAAACGTCATCGGCATCTCTATGATGAATTCTGGATCACAGCATAATGCAGTATGCTCGTGTGAAACTGTACGAAGTTAAGGCATTTCATATGCTTAGCCTCTCTTCTGCCTCAACAGCATTTTGCAAAGCGATGTCATGTCCAAACTCTAGGGTTTTGGGTTTTTTTTTTCCCCCACAAAGATTCTCCCCTCTCCCCAAATTTCAGACATTAAAGAGACATTTGTCAAACAGTTAATCTCTGAACATTTGTCTGTAGATACAAACACGTTTTCAATGAGAAAAACGTTTGCATTCATTTCAACTCACCACTCCTAAACTCCATGACACATTTACCCTTTACGTCTTCACTTTTACTCAAAACAGTGTTTTACGCTGACCTTCTGTACTCTTAGTTTTCTTTACGGATTGCTGTTGTCAAGCTATTGAATTAGGCACTCGGAGTAACCACTGTGTAATTTTGGCCACACGCTCTGCAGAGCCAACACGACCCTATCACATTCTCTTTTACCACATTCATCAAAACCACAGCTTGTTTTCTGAGACAGCGAAAATTATTTCACTCACTATTTTTCAAGCTTAAAATATAGAAACAAAGCTTTGATTTGTAGAAAACACAGAATGGAGACACCAAAGAGACACATGCAGTAACTGACTGATTATTGCTTTTTTTTTAATTGCCATATTCTACATTTGCCAGGTATTAAACGAACAGCTTCAGCCTCACCTCAGCATTACTCAGATTATAAAATGATTCCAAACATGCAGAGGATGCATGTGATTAAAATATGAAATTATACCGAAGACATCTGTGAAACAGTGCTGGATGCAGCAGAAAGGCTCTTTATATAAAAAGATTTTGTCTTCAGAATTGCATAGTTGTCTCGTTTTTCCACAAAGCGTGATGACCAAGTACAATCATATTTGAAATCTGACGGTGCTGTACAACAAAACTAACTTTCAAAAGGAAAGCCACACGTGGCAAAAAAAATAAAAAGGAACAACTTTGGTACGGAAACGCGGTATTCAGCAAGTCTGGAAGTTGGCTGGACACCTGTGAGGGTTTTTTGCCAGGCTTGGCTAGTGACTCGGCAGTCCAGAGTGCACAGCACACACGAGTTTCCCAGAATGCTCCGCAGAAACAGTTTAAAATCCCCCGGATGACACCACTCACCATACACGCCGTGCTCCAGATGTCTGCAGGTGTGTTATACCCCGATCCTATCAACACCTCCAAGGATCGGTACTGTCTTGTCTGGATGTCTTCAGTGAAGTGCTTGTGCTAAACAGAAGAAGTGTTTTACTGAACAGTTAGAGACTGTTTAAAATAGAAGAATCAACAACCTGGAAGGCCAGAGCAGATCAAAGCTCATTCCCATTACACTTCATCTGAATTTTACATCCTCATTAGATATTTCCTTATATTCCTAAAAGTACTGTTCAAATGCTCTACATGAGACACTCCTCCTTAAGTAAAACAGTCCAGCAATGTAGAGGAAAGCAAAACAGTTCAACAATTTTGAGGAAAGCAAGCCACAAAAATAGAGTAAGGGAAGGCTGCTTCAGAAGCCGCACCCTCTCCTATCCGATCACGACAGATAGGCCACGATTCATCTACCTTAAAGCAGAGACCACCTTGCCAGATGCTGCAAGCCTGGTGTGCAATTCTGAGTTTGAGACTCATCTCTCCCATAAGATCTGAAGTATTTTGCCATTTAAGAAGCCAAGTAAAACAGACATTTCTTCTATTTGAAGAAACATTTAAAAGCAGCACAACACAACCATCAAAGAATAAAACTATTTGAGTCTCTTTCATGTGCTCATGAATCCACTGAAATGGTTTGACAAGCTAATAAACTGCAGAACTAGCACATCAGAGCAATTGTTTGCAACTTTCTCATTCTCCAGGAGAGCTACAGACTCCTTCAGAAGTTTCACATATGCAGATTTCTACACATTATATGTGACACTGTTCACGGGCCTATTGGAACTAATCTAACAACTGAAGAGGCACCCAGAACACAGGCTGAAATCCCATGTTAGAGGACCATTTCTTTGTGTCCCTGCTGCCCCCTCTTTTTTCCCCCAACATAGTTTCAAACTGTCACCACTTTCACAAGCAGGTCTAAGATAGAATCTGTTTTACAGATTCTTTTCCATCTTGGCATACTGTGAATGAATTAGCAGGTTTAAACAGTCAATGTGAAAAGATTTTAAACTTACCACCCAGCAGGCATTTCCTAGGTCAGCTATCTTCACTTTGAGCTTATCTGCATTCTTGGGCTCAAGAGGATTAAGAAGGAAATTCCCAGCAGTTGATTTTCCTAGAGGCAACATGGACAACAGCTGATTAAAGCTACATGGACAGCGTCACCATCTGTCATCCAAATCCTACAGCCCTCTCCCTACCCAGGAAGGGTTTTGCTTATGATCAAAACGTTTCCCTCCCCGAAGCCTAGGTACAAAAATCGGCATCAGTCTGCACTACAAACAACAGAGCTACCACCATTAAGACCCAACCGGCGTTACAAAGCAGAAGGACGAGTAAGCATATGTAACAGTGACTGTTTCCCAGCACTCTCTGCGCAGCCTTAAAAAGTCTGTCTATATCTAGACAGGCTTTTTAAATAAGGGCATTACCAGAAACAAAACAAGCCTCTCAACCCTTAAGACTTCCTAAATCTTTGAAGAAGGAGAGTCCACATATTATAGCATCTTTTTGACATACCCATCACTCACTGCTGCAACGCAGTTACAAGAGCTAAAGTGTATATTGGGAAAACCTCAATGACACAGCAGAGAGCAAAAGTATTAAGTCACTAAATTACATCCAGCTGTAGCTCTAAAGCAATTTGGGAGAGAGCTGTGAGAAGCAATAATACACCTAGTAATCTAGCAGGGGCATCCAACTAAATACAGTTCAAGTTTCAAAATCTTTAAATTTCACTTGCTACTTTTCCTCCGTGTAACTCCCCAGCAGTACTCTGCCAAGAAAATGCTACAGATTTTTTTTTTTCCCAAAACAGAAGTAAAAGTGACAGTTTCTCCCTCCTCCTCCAAGCACATATACTTTACCTGACCTTGACTCAAAGATGCAAAGGACAGTTTTATTAATTGATTAAAGTTTTTTTAAAAACACACACTTGGAATGTGTTTAAGCTGCTGTACACTATTGTGTGTCTTATGTTCTCCTAAACCTACAAGACTTACAGTTTTTTACCCCTGAAACAAATCATATTTAAACAAAAGCATTAAAGAGTTTTTTTTCCCCCTACACTGTATAAGCTTTGTTTCAGTCAGGCTGCATTTCCAGTTCTGGGAAAACATTTACTCATCTCAGGTAACTGAGAGGAGTTACCTGTGTTCCACGTTAAGAACAAAACTATCAGAACACACTGAACAGTACTTATCCCATAATTTAACAGCCAGTGACAATTTGTAGACTAACATTTCTAACTATTAATGAAAATCACAATAAGCAACACCTGATACAAAGGAGGGAATGTTCCTATACTGAAAAACAAACATATAGGTACTTTTTAAAGTGGGAATACTTATGCATTCAATAGTCAAAACTAAGATACAACTACAATTGGAAGCTACAAACAGCAAGTGTCTCAGAGTGGGACTGTCAGGTTAATTACTCCTGGCAGGAAGAGTCTCAAACAGGTGGTTCTGATCACTTCAGCCTACAAAATGGAGGTTTCTATTAATACTCTGATGAAGTGTGGTAACACAACTCTCCCACATCAAGGAGAAAGGAGCCCTCCCTCACAGGGTTCCTCTCTTATACCTTTGTTGTCTGACGGGCTATTATTCTCATTCTCGTCCTCTGAAGGTATCTCTGTCCGGATGCTTTCTTGCAAATGGTTAATCTCCTGCTCATTGAATGATCGCTCTTCGTTGGACGTGGGCTGACACACCATGGAATCTTCTGAAACTAAGGGCACGAATGAGTCCGACATTGCTTCTTGAGGCCTGTTCTCCGAGTCACCATTACGCTGACTGTAATTACAACTATGGAAATTCTCCTGCTTCTGTGTGTGAGGGTGATCGCCACAGTCATTGGCATTATGAAGGTCGTCCTCAAGTCGCACAGACCCTTGATTGCCGGAGTCTGGGAAGTCCGTCATTTGTATCACTCCATTGCAATTTATTTCCGTTACACATTTTTCCACGCTGCTTTCCATTAGAATAGATTGCTCTTGTACAACAACTTCAGCTGGAAGAGTGGAAAAGAAGAAGATAGCACAATATGTCTAAACAAAGTAATAGCTGAAGCTTGTTCAGGGAGCCCTCAGAAGTAGGTAGCTCTCAAAACGTAACTGAACACAATCATTCATTAATTCAATTTGTAACAGGAAATTTCCTAACCTCTTTAGATGGGTAGAACGCAATGCAAACAGGTTAAATGACAATGGCCACCTCTGCTAAAGGTGCTCACTCTACCAATGCCAGCACCTGTGAAAGGACAACACTGTGCTACTTTAGCAATGCTTTAGGTCCATACCTGTCTTTTTGCTGACGTTTTCCTCTGGTGGACTGACTTTTATGAGCATTTCTAGAGGGCTCTGAGCTTCTTCCTCCTCTTCAGGCTGTGTCTGCCCAGGGCTTGCTTCCTTCTCCATTTCCTCTATCTCTTGCATCCGCTTCTCTAACAGCTCGGCCTGCCGCTTCTGCTTCTTTTTCAACTTCTTTTTTTTATTCTTTGACATTTTGTCAGCCTACACAGAAGCAAGCAGAGAAATTTGACTTAGCATTTCATATTTCAATAAAGCTAAAACACATCAAGTTTTAATTTATTTTAGAGCTGAGGAAGCAGTCTGGGATGAAAACTCTCGAGACAGTTCTTCTCCCGAATAAAAAGCAGGTATTAAGGTTTTTGGAGCAGTTCTCTATGGCTCTTATCAGTGCGCTTCTGTCCTGACCTGAGAAACCTACAGTATTCTCCAAACGAGGGATCTCAGACTCCACAGACAAACAGTCACCTTCACAACAGGCCTTGAGACCACCACAAAGACGACTCGTCCTGGTGATATATGAGCTAATACTGCTTACATCTCCAAGACAGCATTGAACCTGATGCCTATGCCTATGACAAACACAAATCACACTTTTCCTTCTGCTATGATAAGGTTGCTTTCCCTTAATGCTGACTGCATTATGAAACAATGCAGTAGATACTGTAAGTAGATGGATACTTACGCATGAAAACTATTACACTTACTGGTTTTGGCTGTGGTGCAGTGCTCACTGAAAGGGAAAGGAAGATCAATAAATTAGTATGTTTATAGTCGAAAACTGCAACTGCATTCTTATCTTAAGGTAAGCTTTTTCCTATGTGGTTTGGTAACAACATTTTAAAGGTATCAGCAAATGTTATTTTGAAGGCTCATTTCTCTACAAAAGTACAGCAAGAATAAAAAAATAAGAAAAACATTAAATGAGTAAATGCATAATTAAAATTCCAGATAGCAGACTTGCTTGACTGATATCAAAGACTTAAACTTCCTGTCATGCAGCTTCATTTACTGCATGTATTATGCATCTTACTGAAAAGAAAATGCAAACCAAAACATTAAGATACCAAAGTTAAGGGAGCTTCCCTGAGCTAAGCTATGCTACGATGGGCTCAGCTGAACGTTGGTGGTGTAAGATTACGACTGACAGAGCCTTCCAATACACACCGCAGTAGTTCTTGAAAACTACACACTGGTACAAGATGGGATATTCTGAGGAGGAACACGAGGAACTAGGAACAAGAGAAAATTTGCTCTCCGATCTTTAGGGATGTTAGCATGTCAAGGAAGCTGTTTCTGTTACAATTTTTTAGGACTTCTGCAAACTGACAGCAGGTAAATCATCCTGTTGAGACCTTCACGAAATGCATTTCCAGCATCACGCAATGAAAGGAAACAAACTTTTGAAGAAAACGTTTGAAGTACCTCACCACATTTTCACTCCAGCACTGTTCTGAGTGCATTAGCATTTATGCAGGGTGTGCTATACAAGACTGACTGCCCTACCACTTTACCAGTGCCAGATTAGCTGTGTTAAAAGCAGGTGCCAGCATCCATGTATCCTCCCTCCATTTCTCTTACACAAACGACTGCCTTCCTGATCATCTTTGAGTTTACAACTTATGACTAACTTCACAGTTTACAGTTGGCTTTTCAGAGGTTACCTGCATTATTGTTCCACTGTGCTTAATTAGGAAGTTTTCCCTAGTGAGATCAGTTATGATTTGGGGGTGTGGGGGGAAAACAGCACCAATTCTCAGGAAAAAAGCACCTGCAGAGCCAGATGGTGGGGGAGCCCCAGATCTCTGCCACTCCGTTGCTTCTGCAGCCAGCCTGCGGATATACTGGTCGTTAACGCACAGAAGAATGTTCTCAGGTTTAATATCTGTATGAATGATCCGACATTTTGTGTGCAAGTAATCCAGACCCTGAAGAACCTGCAGACAGGAGAGAAGGAAATCAACCATTAGAAAAAGCAAAGAATGAGCAAATTGAGACTGAAGTGAAAATGCAAAATTGCCCAGGATGACCAGTGAATCTGAAGCACTTCTGTGTTTGAGAATACTCCAGATTAGAGCTAATGTGATCAGTGATTACTACTCAGTTCCAGAAAATATAGATTTGCAGAGATATTTTAGCTATCAATTTAAAATACTGTCTCTTTACCCTCGTAACTTAACTTACCACAGCTGAAAAATCTAATCTTAATACCCTACAATAAAATCATGCTTTCCTCCTCCCTTCCACCTCACGTGTAGAAAGATGTTTCTTCTTAGGCAACCATCCAGTAGGAAGAACAGGTTCCTCTTGCTCTTCCCATCATTAAGCACTGTACTTACCATGACGGAGTTTTAAAAAAAAGAAATACTTGCATTTACGAGGAATAACCAGGGTAAGAAAAGGTTAAAAGCAAAAATCATGATAGGAGGCTGGCTAAGTGTCAGAAAATAAATATCTGTAGCAGAAGGCTTTTGCAGTAGAGAAAGGAAATATTAACCCAAGAATGATTTTGCTGCATGAGAGATACACCACTGATTTTTAACTTTTGTTTTCTTGGATCTGAGAAAGATTAGTGAAAGAGTTCTCACTGGGTCGAGGGGAACAGCGCAGTCAGAGCTGAACTTACCTGTTTGATGATCTTTTTGACGCAAGGGAGTGGAAGCCCCTGATAATTTGACTTGATGATCCACTTCAGGAGATGATGCCCTAGAACTTCAAACACCATACAGATATCTGGAACTCAGTCAAGGAAAAAGATGGACATCCTGACCCAAGGAGCCCTGAATTCCCAGGACTGAGGATCAAAAGAAATCCGTACCAGTTAAGTGTTTTATACTAAAGAACCCTCATCCTTCTGACACAGCTTAGAGAAGCTGTCTGCCTTAACAGCACCATCCTATCCTACACATCAGTGTTGTTATCTAAAACCTAAAATACAAAGGGATGGAGCTGGTTAGGACAATGGTCCTAATGCAGCAGTAGCAATCTCCTGCTTTGGGTGGAAGCCAGTTACACAAGCCAGCGTGTATTAGTATTTCCTGCTAGTAGAGACAGCTTCAAGCCAACAATGTACGTTTTGGAACAGCCTAGGCTTTTACCCCAGGCAAAACTCAATGCCAGATCTCTCTGTACCAGCATGACCTGAAAAGATAATAAAGTTTCCATTTCATAAGTCATCTTCAGACAATTAAGTTACTTTCTCCGCCCTCCCCTGCCTCTTTACAAAACTTTTGACAAGCCTGGACTTCAACAGTATTTACATTATCTGCTTTTCGTCTGTAAGATCTCAACAGCTACAGTCACTCTAGTGACATATTCAGTATCGTGCCTTTGCTTTAGAAGCCAAACTTCTAGGAGTTTATTAGGCTGCTTTTCCTCTACACCGACAGAAAGCATGCGTTTCACAAGAGTGAAAGAAATACAAGATCAAGTCAACATTTACTCGGTGCTAGGTACCAGAAAAAAGTTAATAGAGGAAATACATTATGGGGCTACTGTTTTCTGAGAGTGTTAGAACGTTTATAACCTACAGCTTGATCCTCTCAAGCAGCCTAGTAATTCTCACTGAAATAAAATTCAAGGTACCACAAAGCAGAAACATGCACAAAAGTCCAACTTTCAAATTTTAAGGGTGCATTATTAGGACTTGCCAGAAATCGCCGCCTATTAGAAGGCTGTTCACAGAGCTACAGGGGATTTTCAAAGCAATACACTTTAAACATCCTAACAATGTCGATAAAGTCCAAGGTAAGATGCTTCTGTAACTAGAAAGCCACCTTATTGTCAAGTTATAGACTGCATGTGTTTGCTATTTTTAATTACTGATCTTAACATTTTGTACTGCTTTACTTAAATAAGGGGTTATTACCAGGCTGCTTGCAAAATTGAGAGGTTGAGATAGCCGGGCTCTCTTACCACAAAGGTACCTCGGACACTAAGCCATTTAGTGCTGATTCACAAATCAGATGCAGCCACCCCATCTCTCATGTTAAAAGCATGACTAAGCAGTGCCGTCTCCATGACTTAACGCATATTATGTCAGGCTGAATGATCATTCTGGATCTGAGCTCAGCAGGCAGTTTTGAGGCAAATGATTCTACAGCAGTTCCTTGGGCAGTGAAAGGGATGCCCAGGCATCGCTCACCAGCCCTGACATGACAGCTACCCAGTGAACTCCCATCTTCATGCAATTCTTTGCCTTTATTCCACAAAAGGATATGAGAACCATTAACTCCTGAAATCTTGAAGTCATCTAATAACTGAACAACTCTCTCTTTACTTGGATCATTTGGATCACTGTTGCGGACCTGCAGAGAAAAACAAGATTAATTTTGTGTTCCTTGAGGTAATTACTAGGCAAGAATATATTTTGAAGTCAGATCTTCTGCACTACTGTTAGGTTCCTATCCAAATTCTTTGCAGCTAGATGATCCAGAAATATCAAGCACGTGACTAAAGTGAACTCCTCAAAATGAATTTAAAAAAAATTTTAAAAAAATTGAACCCCCCTCTCAGGCACTCACCGATTTTAGCAACTTGATTTCATCCAGTGCTGTTTCTGTGTAGTGCTCTGCACTCTTCACCACCTTCATTGCCACAAATCTCCTCCCTCTACACACACGGTAAGTAAATTGGAGACTGTTAATGCTCATACAAAGAACTTATTCTCCAGGATTATCCTAATTCTTTTGCATATAAGAGCGCTACTTATTTAAGGCATCATGGAAAAATGAGGTTTAAGCACTCATGAAGATTGTCTTTGGATCTCTTTTTATAAAACATCCATGTCAGTCATTTCTCATAAAATGAGGTAATAGGTCAGAGACCGCTGAACACAAGAGTACTCTTTCCGCATATGTGGTTTGTCCTGTTAACTCCCTCCCACACACCTGCATGCACAATATCAAAAGAAACTTCTGTGTCAGGATGTGGACAGCTATGTTTTGTGTTTTTATCTAAAAGTAAAAAGATGCTTTCTGATCATGTTTGTGCAATGCTGTAAATTCCCACCAGAAACACTAGCTAGAACAGAAGGACTTACTGGATATCCCAAGCTAGCCACACAGTGGAGAAGTGGCCCCATCCAAGCTTCCGAATCACATGGTAACGTCCATTAAAGAGATCTCCTATTTTCACAAGGTGATAACCACCTAGAAAAACAGTGGGAAGTTTATATATCAAGAGATCACGCAAGCACTGAAGGGCAAGTATGTGGAACAGGCATCACAACTTGAGGCAGATTTATTTGATGTGTTTAAATTTTTAATCATATAAACAAATGCAAATGTTTCTCTAATTGGATCTTGCTAGAACAAACATACAGTATGTTAGAGGAAAAGCTGTGAACAGCCCTCTAGTTGATTGAAAAGTATCTTTTTAATATAATTGAACTAGAATGACTAACTTTTCCTCCTTTTCAATGTAGGTCATCACTGCAGCATCACAAAAGATTATTTTCCTCAGTGAACGCATCTGAAGTCTGCTAGGCTGACCGCCTTTGGAAAACACAGCTTACGATGCTCAGTAACAGGATCTTACAGCTTTGCTTTTGCATGCTCTGTTGCTGTAACGTGAAAGAGTACTGCACCCAAGATCCCAACAGAGTTTCCCTTGCAACCGCTTTCCTGACTGAAAGGCACTTTGCCATTTAACATCACCACTGGAAATAGGAAAGTCTCCTCCCCGTACCCCTAGTATCTCTCAGCTGCTGCCTATGCGGGAAGATTCCATGATGGAAACACGAAGACATGAAAGGCCAGAGAAAGACACAAGGGAACTGGCAGAAAACAGAATGAAGAGAAGAATCTGTAATTGTTAAGGCCTAAACTTTTGCCAGAACCTGGAATTACACCCTAGATTCCAAACGCTTACTATTCAATTGTGGTCAGCAAATACCACCCATGGAATGCATGCTTTGCCAGGAAGATTCATCTCTCTTGATTGACTGGTTCACAAACAAGACATAGAATTGCTACCCACTACTTCATTAGCTCAAGCAGAAGTCCCTTCTCTTCACTTAAAGATATCAGCTACAACAGCGACAACTGCACCAATCGCTAATTCACCCAATGACTTTCTTCTTCCCACTTCCTTTACAACAAACAAAATCCCACAAATACTTGGGCAGCATGCTAAAAGTAATGTAAATCCCTTGAAGTAAAGCACTGAAGTGTAAGAAACATTGCAATTCAAGTTCCCTGTGCTATTTCTACATTGCATTTTTATACACGTGGCATTTGTTACACGCTTCTCCCTCTTCTTTACTCAATATATACAATAAATAGTATCACAGAAGTAGTCTTACAAAGCGCTTGGAGGTGGGGGCACACACTCAAGCTTCAACTAATTGATGAGCTGAAGTTGTATGATCAGCGTTCTGTCTTTTTTAAAATATTTGCTATGTTAAAAAAAGCCTGACCCCTTTGATACCGAATTATATACCGTGGTATTTCCATTTGCTCTGTATTTAGTTTCTACCCAAAGAAAGAGTGGAAGACTATATTTGCAGACAAAGGTATCTGAAGCATGGATACTAAGATGACCTTCACAAGAAAACAGTGAAGAATTTGAAACTGATTTCAAGGATTTGAAAGCATCCTTTTTCCGATGAAAATCAAAAAGAAATTGAATGCCTACTTGCTTTTACCAATTTTGAAAGCTCTCTGGCACAGAGGAAAAGCTAACAGCTTTAAACACGTGCATTAAAACCAGCTCTCCAACTCAAATCTTGACTGCTAACAGAGGGAATCTCAGAGAATAGTTTCTCCATTTCAGGTTTGCTTGAAAAATGTTATCGTCATGCAGTTCCAAAACCCACTTAAAATAAGAGGGAGTCTATTTTCATTCTCTATAGTAGATGGGAAACCAAGGGAATTTCGTGATTACATTGAAAAATCCTTCGCCTTAAACAGGCAAGTTCTCACCTTTGCAGTAATCATTTGGATCCTCTTGTTCATCGTCATCTGACCCCAGGATTTCTTCCTCTTGCTCTGGAAGATCATTCTCCGAATGAGCAGCAGGGCCCCGGTGCTGAGTGTCGGGTCTGAAAGAGAACACACTGCATGTCTCACACACGTTACTCTCCAGTTCAGTAGCTTTCATTTCACATGAAGGATTGCTGATAATGGAGGAGATGCAATATTCAGCCTTCAGAAAAACTACTTTCACATTTAAATGCTTTTACTCCTAAGCTAGTATCAAGGTAGATAGAAACAATTTTTCATATACTAGTGAGAAATACAACTTAATGCCCTAGATTCGCTTTTAGAGTGGAACAAAGAAAAGGCCAGACAAGATACCGAGTTAAAAGCCTAGTGATCCCACCAAAATGTTAGTCTCTTTGAACCCCTTCTCAGCCTTTCATTCAGTGAGGACTTTTCTAAACCAAATTTGTATTTTAAGATGTTACCTCATATAAAACCTGAAGATTTAAATGTTGATGAGTGTTATTTTAAAGACTAACATCAATTAATTCTTACTCCTTTGGAAAAAAATTAAACCAGTGTTTTAGAACTTGTGCCCTTTGTCCCTTTCACCTTCGAGATCAAATGAACATTTAACAATCCTTCTGCTTTTAACACTTCAGAACTCCAAAATCCCTAATATTGCCCTTGATTGTTCCCGTTCTCATGTGGTAGGCTGTGTTTCTAGTTTCTCTCTTCACTGAAGGTCTAAAGTTTGTCACAGTTGTCTGAACTACGGAGAGTGGGAATATGCAGAGCAAGTGTCCTGTAAACCCTTCCGAGAGCTTGTGATTGCAGAGGGACTGAAATCAGGCACCGAGGTGGTATTTTTTTTTCTCCACGCCTACGTTCATAAATAAAAACATTAATTTTGTGTGTTTAACTTTTCACCAAATGTGCTACTCTAAGTTCCTGCTTGTGAAGATCATGTTGGCAAAGGCTCTCACACATTTAAGCTGTGTTTGAGTTCCCCGAGCTAAAACATATTGCTATCACCCCTGTGCCCCAGCTCCTTCTTCATGGCGGCACACTGCTTATAGCCAAACAGCTCATGAAATGGTAATACTAAACCAGGTAAGTTATTTACTTTACAAAGCATTATGGGGAATGGTTAAATGTCTACAAAGTTTAATCTTCAATATCCTTTTGTACAAAGCAAGCATTTATAATGAAAACAATGTCTGTAGCCCATTTGCATTAGCAAGATTTAACGGCAAAGTACTGCAGGATATCAGCATTAAGCTTTCTTTTCTTAGAAATGTGAGATATTAAAAAAAGCTGGAGTTGTCCAAAGAGATGGGCAACAAATTTCTTTACTGCAATGGCGTACAAGCGCAAGATAACATTCTTGACAAGGAGCTTTCCTGTCAGTGTGACTTACTGGAACTTTCTTGTATTGAAACTATTGTTGCAGTGAAGCAGCAGATATAACTGATGCCTTCCACCACCCTATTTCAAATTCAACTAATTTTTCTCAAAGGATTAACTGCTGAGACAGCCACTGGTTATGCCAGTGGATATGCTAATGCATGTGTGTTTTCAGATGCAGTTTTTATAGCTTATAACTGAGTTGGAGTCCTGTGTATCATATCATGGCCGTACTAACTAATCTTAATCCATGGGACAAATTTAATATTTCAATTTTGAGTAGTTATACAGCAGAGTGAATGTTCAGCATTTACCTACTACACATGCACTCTGCTGAGACTTCATACATTAAATACATTTCTACACATTAAAACTACAGCCATCTTAAATATCTATGCAGCATAAAAAGAAAGAAATCACACGTTCCAATCTGACCATGACTAAACTTGCAGCCATTTACAATCTGGAATTGAAGTTCATTAAAGCAAAGAGGAACTACAAAGGTCATCCCAGGCACAACCAAACCGCCCGACATTTACTTTTAGTCTGGTGGCAGAGCTAGTAAGTCCTGCTGATTTTTTAATTCAGGAGCAGATAAGCAACACAGATTAGTGGTCCCGAACCATAAAACAAGACTGACAGACAGTCCATTCCACTGCTGCCAGGCTAATGAGACATTTATTAACAACCCTGTAGCTTGATCCAGCCTCAGATATTTAGTATTTGGACTTTTTCTGCCCCGTGAGCCACAGAATTACAAGTTGGAGGTAGGAAGAAGGAAACTGAGGGGAGGGGGAAAAAAGTCTTGGAGGTCAAAAAGCTACTTTAAAACTGCTGCATTCCTCTGGGGACAACTGAGCTATGAATAAAGTCATGGACTATCCCCAAATTAAGAGCAGGTAGCAAAGGCAAGAAAGGGCCATGGACAGAATGGTTGAAGGGGAAACTGGATGCTCATATATAACAAATCCTATAGACAGGGTAAAGACAACCAGAACGCAGAATTGGATAGAAAGGAGAATTTAAGCCCTGTAGCCACACCCATAGCGTAAGTAGTAAAGCGTAATTCTCCCCAATGCTGTTTCAAGATTTTCACTTTTGTAACTGCGTAAGATGTAGGGGATTAGAATGGATTCAAAAGAAAATTCGTCTTAAGAACCACTGCTGCAGTCAGAAACACCATGCCATTCCGCAGTCCCAATGCTTTTCAATAATAGTAATTTCATGCATCAAGGAAGAAGTTACTGGAAGCACTAAACCCCATTCTCTTGGAAGCTTTCTGCACCCCTCCTAAGAAGGGGCTGACAAATCATGCTGCTGACAACCTCGTACATGACACACCCTGTAGTCGGCATCCGAGTCTGTCCTGGGGGTCCAGAAGCATTTCACTTCTATATTATTATCTGTTACACCAACTAATGTGATAGTGAGCCGTATTCAGGTCGCATACATTTCTACAGTGTTATTTCGTTTATGAAATCACCTCCAAAACACATCTCATTCCTTTGCCTTCCTTCGAAAATTACAGCCCACCGCCTTCTCCCCCCAAAGTGACCATGTCAACTGCAGATACGGATTAAGAGAGACTTAATCAGTGCAGAATATGTATTAATACCAAAGAAAAACTGATACGCAAAACCACAACCCTCATCTGTCTGCTTCACTCAGACAGACAGTACTCTAAAAGGCACAAAAGGCTGCTAAAGACAGCAGAAAAATCCATACTTGGTATTTAAAGATGACAGCTGAAACAGCTGTCAGCAATATTGCAAAATGCAGATGAAATATATAGAGCCTATAAAAAAATGGTTAATGGTTTACACATTAGAAATCAAGTGTTCTAGGGTACTTTTTTTTTTTATAGCCACCTCTGTTCTACTTAAGAACACCTTGATCACCTTTTGCTCCCTCAATGTGCTAATTAATCACCAGAATTAACGGGATTTGCAGGGTCTCTCTACAACTATATAGCAATATTTTACTCAAGGAAAACAATGTGGAACAGCAACGCTAAGGCAAAATGCTAGATCTTTTATGGAATTCGTGTGAATCCACACTTAGAGACCCTCCCAAAAGTCCTTATTCTCTCAGGAATGCCTGAAGAACTGCAAATTCACGAGACAAAAAAAAAATTAAAGAGGGTAACCTACCTGCATGAAGCACGGCCTCCCATTGATAAAGATATTCCCGAAGACAGCCCAATAGTTTTCGAAAGAGCCATTAAAAATCAAATGCCACACTGTTCAGGAAGCAGGGGGACATCAACGGCAGGCGGAGGGGCTGGTTCTTCTCGAACGCAGCAAAGCTTTGTGCAAGAGTGAGGGAGAAGAGGGATTTGCCTCCACCACCTAGCTGCAGATGCACAGCACTGCATTGCAGGTACAGGGCCTTGCAGCAAGGCTGGGGGTTGCTCTCAGATGATCTTCCTGCAAATTCAGTCATGTTAGGGGTTGAGCATAAATTGATTCATCTCCTTCTCTTGATGTTTACCTGTTTCAATCCTCCCTCTAATGAAATTAGAAATTCAGTCAGATACTTTGTTTCATCTTCCTGAACAAGCCGGTTTTATTTGCCTATTCAATAGTCCACTGGATTCAAAGCTCGGATGAAGACAAGGATCGTGGTAATTGCCGACAGTCCAACCCTTTTGATACAGAAATGCCAGCGCAATCACACAGGAGAGAAAGGGCGTTCAAAGTAAAAATGAATTTCCTGAAGTAATTCCAAACCTCCCCATCCAGAGTTACAAGAAAAACTTATCCTTTATGCTTAAAAGTAACAAAACAAGCAGGAGAAGGAGTCAAATCTTCTTTAAAAAGGTGAACTGAGTATTTTTCACAGCAGCAGGCACTTAACATCATCCTCCAACAACGTAGAAGAATTACCAGCCATTTCCTGTCCCTGTTTGTCCTGCTGGTTTATATAAGTGGTAGGGGAAACAAGTCAGCAACAACGTGACATAGCAAGTAATAATTTAGAGATTTTTCTCTGCTACAGAGGGCTGTTGATTAGTGAAAGACCCTCTGAAGCTGGCTCTGCAGTTTTAAACGAAGAGGTTTAAAGAAGAATTGGATTCATCTGATTGTATATCTAAAATATTTTCACCTTAAAAGCTCACTGAAGTTCGAACATCCTTTTAAGAGTTTAGCGTTGCCAAACCTCTTCAGATTAGAAGAGGTGCTAACAACATGGAAAATTTTCCACTGTAGACAAGATTTTGCTCGACGTTCATTTAATACATCGCCCAACAACTCTGCTCACCTCTGCAATGCATAGCAGGGACAGTAACAGTTATTGGCAGGAACTAAGATTTCAGTCACTCACTTGTTCCTTACAAAAGGTGTTCAAAGAATTTGGAAAAAACACTTTTGTATTTTCTTGCCAATTTCTCATAGAATCACTTATCTGGTCCACACACTAAAAATAACGTAAAAAACAATTAAGAAGCCTCGATCGCACAATGTATGTTCTTACAGATTTGCACTGAGGTAGATCCAACAGCATGAGGAGGACGAGAAGATGGGAGACCAGAGTCATGCCCGTTAGTACAGACAGTGCAGTGAAAAAGCAGTGTTCTTCGTGCGGCGGAGTGGCACCAGCACAGGCTTCTTCGCTGTTCTCTATAAGTTACTAGTCAAGCCATCACAACAGCCAAGTCTCCACATGCAACTTCACCGTCAAAACTCAGAACTTGTTTTCTCCACCCCAGTAACTTACATAACAAAATGCCTGAAGAGAGGTGTTTGGTTCTCCTACTTAAAAGCATTAAGAGCGACTTCTTCAAAACTCTTATTTTGTACAGGAAATAAGTATTTTTCCTGGTCCCCAAAACAGCAGAAATACTGTCCCTGCTACCTATCTACCTGCTTTGAACAGATACAAAAGCAGACCCCTTCCACCTTCAAGCAAGGAAGGCAGCATACATTTAATCCAAACCGCTTTTGTCACACCTATCATCCTTACATATGTGCTAACAAAAAAAAGATACTCTCCTCACTCCTCTTCACCTCAGTGCCATTCCCTTGACATTTGCGGAGATGACGCCTGTCTGTAGGAAACCAAAGACAATTGCTTTCCTAAATGATTTTTAAGCCGCCTGCAGCACAATCTTTATAAACACTGTCATCCCTTATCTGTGAGCTCAAATTACACACATGAAACATCCCCAAACAGAATTCAATTCACTGAACTTAAGACTAATGACAAATCTAGCTCATATTGTAAGAGACGCGGGTAAGAGTACTATAACACACCCTTGGACTCTTGCTGAAGGAAGCGTTGCTTTCCACCTTAACCATCCAGCCAACGACTTCCAGGGCTGTACACCCACTGCAGCAAGGTCTCGCTTCAAGTGCTGTTGAGGATTCCTTGTTTTCATTTGGGGAAGAGGAAAAAAAAGCCCCATATGGCACGGTGAAAAGCCAGGATTTAAACATCTCTCTCCCGTTTTCACATCCGTGCATCAAGATAATGTCTCTTTAAGGGAAGTACGCTTGCCAGACTGCATCTCATTACTATTCCTTAGCGTGCCTGTGATTTCAAGATCATGTTAAGGCACATCTAGTCAGAACGATTGCTTCTGGTGCCAGCCTCCAACATGCTTACATGCAGATCGTCTGGCAAACCTAGTGTTTGATAAATATTGGAACTGTTTAGACTCAAACTTTCAGTATGAATTCAGGTCTGAAATGACAGAAGTATTTTCCTGCTTGTATGCACTTTACCTTTCTGCTCAAGAAATTTTTAAGTATTTGAGGGGATTTGGGGGAATTATAAGTCATAGACTGTGGGGGACTTACGAGTCTATAATCCACATTATTTTGTGATTATTGCAATTCATTCACTCTTGCATCCCTATTTTTCTGAATAAAGAACTAGTGTTTTCTACCAGTAGGACGGATCCACAATACTTGCTGCTGTAGGGCAGAGCTACAGGAATACCGCTGTCGAGAACTTAAGAGGACTGGAGATGGTCTAACATTTAGTTTTGAAAGAATGGCGCTCAGAGGCACCAAGACATATTTTTGTTTAGTGGATCTGTGGGAGTTAAATTTGAAGACAAGTAATAATGAATTTCACATGAGAACGGTACTAACACACAAATAACAGAGGCAATCAAGTTTCCTTGCTCCCCATACCCACTCCCCCACACAAGCACTTAACAAGCTGTTTGTAGAACCGTCTGCTATTCCAGTTATTACAAACCAAGGGACTTCCATGGAAACCAGCAGATCTTCAGTTGTGTCCTGTCATAGTCTGATAATCACTTCTGTATTTGAATGAAAAAAATCCTGTGGGCGACGCATTCTGACTTTACCTTAAATGTATGTTCAAAATACTTACGAAAGATGTAGCCCTGGTATTAATTATGAAAGACAAGTGAGGAAAACATAAGCCAAGATCGTGATGCCAGGCAAAGTTTTGAATAAGGAAGCTGAGGAAGAACCCAAGAGGGCTGTCAGAACTCCACGGCTCCTCAAAGATAGTAGGAAAGTGATATAAGCAATAACAAACTGGAAAGTATCAGACTCTACTAGGAATTTTCTGCTCCCCAGACTGCACAGATGGAAAAATTACCAACTTCCTCGTCTCTCTTCGTAGCAATTCTATTGAGGAGGAAGAAAGAAGTGAGGCTTCACCGCATGCCAAGAGTCTGGCCAGAAAATTACAGATAACTGTAAACCAGCTTCTTGAAAATACTGAATATTGCATGCATTTGGGAAGAGGGAGAGGAAGCAAGACAGCGGTACTGTACCAACTCTGCCACTGCCACCCCTCCAGGAGTAGAGGGAGCCAAAGGAACTATTGGAAGTCCTGTGAAAAAACATCTCCCATTCAGTAAAGCCTGTAAAAAAGGATTAAATACATTCACCAGTGCATGCAGAATTAGAAGTACTTCAGATCACGTACATTTTTCAGAACAAGCCACATACTGCAACTGTACGGCTGCCACTGCCTTTGCCGTTATTCATGCTTACAGTAATAAAACGTTCTGCTTTGAGGCACAATCGGTTCAACGCCCCTTACACAGAACTGCTGGGTTTGTGCACGAGTAGACCAACTTTTCCTGAAACGTAAAAGACACTGCTGAAGCAAGACACTGGACTTGATGAAGCAGTATTATCATCCGGGCCTGCCAATGAAATGCCCATCGTCTACACATCATACAGGCCTGTAGCCTGGTTCTAGTAATATGCTTATTTTCTTCATTTCAGAGAAAACGAGCTACAATACAGAACTATTTGTTCAGTTTCTTGTCTGTTTCTCTAACTGCTTTGAATCTGGATGGGTTTTTCAGCCTAGTTTTTAAACTCTGGGTCTTAATCTCAGTAGTAACCTAAAGAGTAATTTTTTTCCTAGGACAAAGAGAACAGTTTGAGCTTCTAAGGGTTTGCAACACACAACGTAGACAGAAAAAAAGCCACAGTATTTTACTGGCAATTATGGTCTAACAGTCACAAGTGTCTGATTCCATTACAAATTACCAGAGCCATTGGTAAAGTACACCTATATTTGTATTTTAGTTCAAATAGAACCTTGTATTTTCAAATAGAAGCATAGTTTTGAAGTAAATACCAGATCATCTTCACATATCAGGCTTTCGTTCACATAGCACAACAGTCTCACAGCATAGGACATTAATCTCTTTCAAATGAAACCATGTAGATGGCGTGCTCCAGCATCACTTCAGCCAGGAATGGATGTTCTGTCCACACTAGGGCGAACTCAAAGGAACGTTCCCCTCGAAAGAGCATGTGGGGCCTTCAAAAATCAAGCTTGTAAACTCCTGTTAGCCTGCACCGCTTCCTAAATAGACGCTACCCTACCACACCAAGGCATTACAAGTACACACGTGGCCTGGTCTGTGCTATGGGATCTGCAAAGCAAGAAGCAGCCACCTCGTGGCTGATGAAAGGCTGAACCGTTGGGACACCCATCGCTCCTTCCTCCTGCCGAGTTCATGGACGTCCCCCTCCAACACAGCTCATGAAACACCAGAACACAGGAATTCTGTTTTCAGTTCCCTAGAAGTCATACGAGGAAAACTAGCACAAGAACTGTTCCCAGGAAAGCACTGTGCAGCTCCCCCACCTTCCTAAGGACCAGCGCAAATATTATGCCCAACACACTTGTCTACCAATGCTGAACTCCAAAGATATTAGTAACTGCTTCAAAGAACTGCAAAAATCTGCATTTTTGACAAATGGGCAAAAATAACTACCACCTCACCAGATACAGCTGTCTGAAGAGTTTACAGTCTAAGATACTGAAGTTTTAGTAAGAAAAAAGCTTGTAAGCCTACAAGCTCCTTTTTAAAGACAGGCTTTTTTGAGTGCCTTTGGGAATCAACTGACTGTTAGTGCCTGAGATGTTCACACCTCATGAAATGATAAGATTAATACATCACATACTTCCCAGATAGCTTTCAGCAAAGCTATCTTTTGGCAGCAACACATATTGCAGTAGCCTACGTACCAAACTCCCTATGTTTTATTAGCAACTAAAAGCTTTGACATGCATATTTCCTGACATATTCTTAATATTAAGGAAAAGGCCACGTAGAAGCTTGCCACTCATTTTCTAAAAATAATTTAGACTAAAGCAATTTTAATTCTAACTCCTTGCCTTTTCGACGGAAAAGACTGAGATAAGAAACTGAAATCAATGCTTCACTCAAGGCCACAAAGCAACCCAGTGACAGTCAACATTAGAACTCAGGATCTCCCTGAATCTAGGCTTGCTTTTTGACCCCCCAAGGCATTCAGCTGTCACTCTCCCTGTCCTCCCTCCTCCTCAATTCTCACGGAAACAGGAGCTGGGCAAAGGTACACAGCCACAATATTCTTCCAACTCCACAATGGCAGACACGGGATCGACGAGCAGGCTGGGCAAGTAGAAGCTTCATAAGCAAAGATTTGAGACAGCTGGTTTAATGATTCTTCCAGATTACGAAAAGATTTGGGGTAGTTTTACTGGAGTGGGAAGACACAGGTACCTCACCTTCGTATTGCCAAGAAACTTTGCTCTCTTTCCGCAGAAGAGTACGTTAAGAGAAATGCACTCACTCCTTCACTGATATCAAATAAAACTTTTAAGATGGGAAGGATGGGAAGAAATAGGAAAGGAACATCCTGAATTTGAGGAAGATGAAGAACTTGGTTGACCTTCCCTTAAAAAAAAAGAAAAAGTCTTACACACGGAACCATAATTAGTATTTACAAGGGTCTTCTGTAAATAACCAGTTTAGGCTGGTCTTGCCTGAACCTAAATAGCAACTACTGAATGATGAAAAAAGTGGTAACTTTCCAGTTTTGTACTATACGCAGTCCATTTTGATTATTTTAACCTTTCCAAGTGTTTTTTTTTTCTTTTCTGTTTTTAACCAGATTGGGTTGACAGGGAAACCGAAAGCAGGTATAGTTCATTTCCAAAGTGAAAGATATTTTGAATTGCTTTAAATCCCTTCAGAACATTCTCTGCATTTTTATACTTACCATATTAAGATAATTCCTAATACTTACCAACCTTAACCTTTTAAAATCAGTTGTTTCAAGCTTTTTACTGCCCTTCATATAGAAAAAGTTGCATGTGTGTGACCTAACCAATTACCATGGAACATTAGATGTTAAAAGGACATTCCATGTGGTTTCAAGTTTAGATTTTATGGAAAAAGTCTTGCAACAACCCAGTTAAGCTTATTTTAGAAGATTTAACTAGAGCAGCTTTGTAATTAAATAGAATAAATGTCATGGAACTGCACTTGAAGTTAGAGGCTGACACTGGGTTCTTTTTGTTGTACAATGTAAAGCATAAAGTACATGCAAGTTTCTTTAATTTCTGAGGCAGGATCTAATAAACCTACGGTACCAGAAAACAGAGTTGAAGCGTGTTGTTTAAGAAGATAAACACAGCAGTTTACAAATAGTATGGTTCGCCACTCAAATCAAGGTTAGTGGCAAAATCAACAGCTAACCAGCAGTGCAGTTAACCTGTTCTGGCTACATGGTTAAAAAGGATTTTTAAAAAAAAAAAACAACCAAAACCAAACACGCCAGCACTGAAAGTTACCATTCAGCAACCTCAGAAGTTACACAGAAATCAGTCTTTCCAACTGCAACTGTGGACTCTGTTGGCAGAGTCGGTATTGTTTGTCTGCAGCTGGACAAGAAAAAAAAGAAAAGTAACAGGTATAGAATTAAACAATGGATTATTCATTCAGAAATTAGGACGCAGATAATACTACAGAAAGAGGAGAGCTCTTCAAAAATTGTCCTAATGCTGTCTTCAAGAAAACCAGGAACATGTACAAAATAGCGTGGAAACATAACGCACACCTCCCGAAGAGTTTAGTTAAGGCTCTTCACCCCTCAGAAGCCCCAACTCAGACCTACTGAATCTTTGCTGGAGACAACCGGAAGATTTTTTTAAAATCCCTGTGATTCGTCAGAGGAAATGACTAAGAAAGCGTTACTCCAGGCCTAAAGAAAAACCCCTCCAACTCCCACCCCCAAAGCCTTACTTACAAAATACCTAGGCACCATGGGGTATAAAACCTCCTGAGGTACCACAGACTTTACACAAATAAGCAGCATTTTGCTGAGCACACAGAGCTGGCTTTAGGATTTACATCACCTTTCACTAGAAAGGAATCCACGAGCGGCACCGAATGCGGTACTTAAGGCAGTCTGGTGGGAGCCATTGTTTAGTATTTACTCGAGATCTTTTAATTTTTACATCTGCATCCAAAAGTTCACCACATATAAAGACTTGTGAAATTCCTGTGGTAGGAGAGAAGCCACACGAGAGCATCAAAGTTGGAGAAAGAAGTAAACACATCACAGCGTTCTTACGGCAAGATTTAAAAAAAAAAAAAAAAAAAAGCGGGGGGGGGAAAGAGAGTCAAGAGAAGCTGGTTCCTAAAGCCAGCAGTTACTGAACCGCTCCGGGGGCTCCAGAGAGGAGAGGGGCCGCTAGCAACCCCCACCGGGTACAGCCTGGGGCCGAGGGAAGGAGCCTGCAAGGGCAGAGCACGACACGAAGCGGGTAAGCACGGCTGCAGCTCCATCATCCAGTTTCGGGGCAGAGGCAGGGAACGGGGAGGCTCCGCGCACGCCAAGGCAGCTCCGCTCCCCCGTCCGCAGCCCGCCCAAAGAAACCACGACGGGGGACGGCGAGGAACGGCGAAGTCCCGAGGAAAACCAGCCCCGGCGGAGAGCAGGGAGGCAAAACCCGCCGCCCCGGGCCACCACCCGCGCCGGCTCCCTGCCCATGCCGCGAAACGCGCCTTCAATTAAACTCGCGTTAAAAACCCGTCTAGCCGGAGGGGTTTGCACGCTCCTCCGCCCCGGGAGCGCCCGCCTCCCGCCAGGGCTCGGGGCGCCGCAGGGCTCGGCAGCCCCTTCCCCGCCGGGAGGGGCGGGAGTAACAAAGAGGCGACGGTGCCGGCGGGGAGGCAGCGCCGGGGCCCGGCGACGGGAGCTGCCGCCTGAGGGGAGCCGGGGGCCGCACTTACTTCCTCTGGGCCTTGTCCTTCTTGGCTTTGGTCCGCTTCTTTCGGGCCTGCAGCGCCAGCACTGAGGGAGAGAGGGGAGGGGGAAAGAGGCGTGAGGGGCGGCGGGCCCGGGGGGGGGGGGGGGGGCACCGCCCCGGCGGGGGGGGGGGGGGGGCCGCGCGGCGCTCACCTTTCCGCTCCATGGCCGCCAGAGCCGGTAGCCCGGGGTGCCCCGCGCGCCTGCGCGCTGCGCCCTCCCCCTGCGCCACGCCGGGCCGCGCCGGCCGGAGCATGCGCAGCTTGGGCCCCTTCGCACGCCACCCCGCGGCCTCGGTCTCGCCCTCGCTGGGGGTGCCGCTGGAGCTCGAGCCGTGGGGGGAAGCCGCGCCTCCCCGCTCCCGGCCACGCCCCCGCCCGCCCTCCGCGGGGCGGTGCTCCCCCGGCGCCGGCACCGCCTCCGGCAGCGGCATGGCGGGCGGCGCGCAGGCGCGGGGCGGCTCCCGGCGTCTGAAGTCGGGCGCCGCGCGTGTGACGGAAGGCCCCCCCGGCTGTGACGTCAGCGCCGCGCGCGCGACGGCCGTTCGAGAAGCCACCCTACCCCGGCCGTCACCCCCCCCCCGGCCCTGCTAAGGAGAACGGCAGCGGCGAGCCCGAACCGCAGGGTCCTGGTTTCGGCAGGGAGAGAGTTAATTTTCCTCCCAGTAGCCGGTACAGCGCTGTGTGTCGGGTGTAGGAGGAGAACGACGTTGGTAACGCACCGATGGTTTAGTTGTTGCTGAGCAGCGCTTACACTAGTCAAGGACTGTTCAGCTCCCCGTGCTCTACCGACTGAGCAGGCTGGGGGTGCACAAGAAGCTGGGAGGGGGCACAGCCAGGACAGCTGACCCCAACTGGCCAGAGGGACATTCCATACCATGGGACGTCATGCCCAGTACAGAAACTGGGGGGAGTTGGCCGGGGGGGGGTGACCGCTGCTCGGGGACTGGCTGGGCATCGGTCGGCAGGTGGTGAGCAACTGCACTGCGCATCGCTTTGTGTATTATTACTATTATTATTTTATTTCAATTATTAAACTTTTTATCTCAACCCACGAGTTTTTTCTCACTTCTACTCTTCCAATTCTCTCCCCCATCCCACCGTGGGGGGGGGAGGACTGAGCGGGCGGCTGCGTGGTGCTCAGTTGCCGACTGAGGTTAAACCACAACACGCAGTCACACACCGCGACGTCGCGGCAGACACACGCTCCCGAGGGATTTCACGCTACGAGTTACGCGGCCCGAAAAGCTGCCAGTCGCCCCCCCCCCACCAGGGGAAGCTCGGGCAGAGGCGTGCGCCTCGGGGTGCCTGCGGGCCGGAACACCCCGCTTCTCCTCGACGTGTGAAGCTTTGCGTTGAGAAGATTTGTAAATGGCGTGTGCCTTCAGCGGAGTGAAATGCCCGTTACAATCCGGGATTCTTAATATTAAATTGTTTAATAATCACCATGGAAAAAAATGAAACTTCTCGGCTACTGGGCCATTCGGGCATTCACTGTAAGCGCTGAACAAATATATGTGTTTTAAGATAGTTCTATATTCACCTTAGAACTTCTGCAAGTTCTATTCCTATCTGCAGTTTTGCTGAACGCTATTTTACTCCTAAAAACTTCTCACAGCTCTGTTACAAGCGCATTATATATTCTATATCGGGTTTCTATCGGGGATCCTCACCCTGTGCAGCTGCAGCTCCCGCTGCCCCGTTCCGGCCGGGAAGCCGGCAGAGGGAGTCACGGCCATCGGCTGCGACCGGAACACGAGCCGCGTCTGCGCTGGTTTTAATTTCTAGGACACGGCATTTTGAAGCGTGCCCGAGAGCGGGGCCCTTCGGCATCAGGTTGCAAGTATTTTCATGGAAAGGCAGGTGTGTGCGCGCGCAATTTCGGAAGACGGAAAAATCCTTTTCATAATTTGTAGCTGTTGCTCTATTACTCACTGCAAACATGAGATGTTCATAGTGCATCTGTCCGTTCTCCTGCAAAGAGCTTTTAAGTGAGAAACTGCAGCACGAGGTTTCGTGATGATAATGCAACAGAGGGGGGCAAATTTCAGCCTTTGCACAACTACTGCGTTCAAGGTAACGTTTTGCTGGAAGACCTCAAGCACGATGGAGTCCCCCTGCTTCTATCGCACAGCAGCTTCCTCCCTCAAAGAAGTCACAATATAAACAGACCACAGAAGCTACGATGATCTCAATTTGTAGGTGGCCTATCTGTCGTCCCACACTTGTAATAAATGACTCGTGCAGTTGGCTCTAGCGAGGTGCGTGCTCACATCGGCCGTGACGACGGCTCTGCTTCACACTTCCACTGGCCCAGGCCGGGTTTCTTCACGTGAGGGACATCGAAGACGGCACGTGGCCGGATTTGGAAAGCCACACAGCGAAGAAAGCGTGCGGACGGGTATCGTATTCCCTCGAACGGTAGCTGCCACCACAGCCTGAACGAGGAGCCTCATGCAGAGGTCTCCTACAGAAGCAAGGTATTACTGAGCATCTTCACTCCCGCCAAGTTTCTTCCATGACTCTTCTAATTTGGGATAGAAAAACGCAGGCTGGGGTAACACCCTCAAAGGGTTGCTGAGCCAGGCCTAAGCCAAGATACACTCACCTTTCCGCAACCACCCTGGCACTAATTTTTAAAGCAGAATAAATGCCCCCGAACTATGCTCATACGTGACTGGTTTATCTGGTCCTTCCTCATAGCTTCCTGCGCAGTATGACACACCGCAGTGCATGGCCCCAAGAACTGCTTCTGCCACACTCTGCATGACTCCCAAGGTTCCTCAGCTGTTTTACGTCTTCTGCAGCCATTTATGCACCAGAGTAATATGTTAATAAAACAACAACAAGATTGGGGGTGGTTATAGACACTTTGCACCGTCTGCAATGATAACGTGCATGTTTGGGGATCTGTATCCTCTAATTCAATGCAGTGGGAGAGCTGCCTGGGTTTCTGCAGCATGCCCTGCTAGGAAAACATCACGGCATCACACTAGCTGGGAAGGACATTACGAAGTTGCTGCGTGCACAAAACAACTGCAGTTGTTGCAACCAGGTCAGGTGAGAACGTCAAGCTGCCTACAAACACATGATTACAGACAGGCCTTTGAACTCTGACTTCTGTGGCTTTTTAGAGGTGTAGGTGGAGTCCTTGGCCATAAAGTACACGCTTTGTCACTTCACAGCCCGTGTCCAGGGATTTGTGCTTGGCTAAACACAGAAGCCTTGTGTACGTATGTGGGAGCAGAGTTGTGGCACCGCACAGCGATAAGGGAAGAAGATCAGGATTGTCTGGACTTCCTCTCAGCAAGATATTTGTTTTGCAACATGAATACCCATAATTTGAACGCTAACATACTGACATCTGAGTTGTCCCCTGGTGCTCAACTCTGCAGTCATGGGGCTAGGAAGGAAAGATTCAGAACTTTGCGGAACAAGCCAAAAAAAGAAAAAAAAAATCTCTTAAATTTGCAATGGAGACTTTCGATGGTGCCAACAGCCAGGCATGCCATTTCATCTTAAATCAAGGCTGCCGTAGGAGAGCCAACAGAATCTGGAAATTAGGGCTATGCTTTTCATGGGTTTTGTATTATTCTGTTTTGAACAGAGCTGAGAGGAGCTTGGCATGAAGCCACTGTCCAAAACAATGTAGGGAAGCATATGTGGTTTGAGAATTACTCAATACCATTTGAGCTTTCAGTTTTTCCTGTCTTTCAGTCCAAAAGGTATGAGGGTTCCAGGACTCCATTTCCTCCACAGTAAGCAACTCTACACAGTAATGTTCACTAAAATCCTTTACCACTGGAGTTTAGACATGCAATACTGTGGCTTTGCTCTAGAAACTGCTTGGAAGCAGTAAGAATTTAAATGAAAAAATGAAAAAAAAGATTAGAAGAACTCACGGGAATACATTACGGATCATTTAATATTAATATTCCTATAAGCCATTGTATCATTGCTAAAATTTAGCAGCCAGGAGCAGCAGAATTCAGAGGAGCCACCTTGCTGTTACTGCACATCCAGAAACCACACAATGCCCAGCAGCGAAAGTTAGAGCTGTTCACATGTTAACGAATTTAGCCCAGAGCATAGGATCTGTACGCAAAGGATCCATCATTTAAATCCACATTTTGCCCGAAAATAGTGTCTGAATGGTGTATATACACAGAGCCGGCCACTCATCTAAAATTAATTTCACCTGCAGCTCTTCACGCTAGGCAGTTTGTGCCATGGGATAATCCACCAGACGAGGGCATGAAGCCTTGTGATGTGTGTTGCTGGTGCAGTTAAATGCTTCTGCTTTCAGTGGAATCCTAACTCACACCTCTGTACTGATATTACCCCGTCAAACTATGGCTGATCTCCAGAAAATATAACTAAGTTGATTTTTTTTTCCCAAGTGCTAACTGTGTCTAAGTCTACAATTTTCCTGGCTCTTCAGAACAAAGTGAATACATTCCTCCATTCTTCACTATTTCAGTAAAGGACTACAAAAACATGAAAAAAAAAAAATTTTTTTACTGGGATTTTGTTCTGGTGGATTAGAAAGGGACTGAGGCAGAAATAATGGATGGACACCATGTTATGTTAGTGCAGACAATATCAACTTCCGCAAAGTGTTGAAGAGTAATAAAAAAAATGTTTTCTTTGAAGCTTCATATAATTCTAAATACCTCTGAAAATAAACTGCCTGCATGTAACCTGTTGAAATACGGCAGATTAATTTCACTTACTAGCAAGCAATAAATATGTAAGAAGTGCTAAGCTAGGACATTTAAACTTCTACAGAATTTCAGAAAGCAAGCACAAATAATTTGCTAGAATTAACTACAAAACTAGGAATTATCTTATACATTGAAATTTCTCTGCTTTCAGCATTGCTGGGTAGCATATCTATTTGAAAATGCTTGAAAGCAGTAACATAAATGTTGTTTTTTGTTTAGAACAACAGAATTACTGGAGGCATTAGTCAGGCTGTCTATTTTAAGAACTCCAGAACAGAAAAAATAAAAAGCGGATCGAAGGCTGTTGCTTAACTGTACCTTTCTCCTCTCTACTGAAATCCCAATTCCCCAACACTTGTAATTCAGGGATTGCTGGTATACTTCCATCTCTTCCCCCAGCCTGGGTCCTGGAAATCCGATTGAAGGGGTGGAGTATCATACTGCCCGAGAGAGCTTGGCTCTGCTTTATTCCGGGCTGAGCGTGAGATATCTGGTATTGGCTCTTCATGCAGAAGTTTGTTGTCAGAGTTCTTTGCAGAGAAAAAATCTTTATTCTTCTTCAAGAGCAAACTTCTTTCCTGAAACGTACACAAACATTACTGTAAGCCAAGGGTGGCCGATCTGTTGAGCCGGTCAAGCGCAGTTCCCATGCCAAGGCAACATCATGTGAGCAAGCGAGAGGGCCATGCTGGCGTGGGAGCACGGGCTAGTCCGAATCCCCAGCTGCCGAGGAAGTGAGCCAGCAGGGACAGCCCAAGCTGAGCTCACCGAGCTGCCGTGGGTCCCATCTGCACACCCAGCCCAGCCTCATCTCAGAGCGGGCTCATGGGGAACCGCTGTTACCTCCTGCCTGGTAGCTGCTCCCAACCCACCCTCCCCAACAGCCATTAAAGGGAGATTGGTGAATATATACTGTCACCTTCATTCTTTGAAGTTTTTTCTATGGGGGAGAGAGGCCGGAAGGTCGGTATCCTTGCATTAGACTATTCTGTACAATGCCAAGATAAGAGAGTTAAACCAGTTGTTCCATGAGCAGCAGAACACAAGAACCCTGTTTTCCTGCAGATTTGGGTAGGTTTTTGCCTTCATTCTCGCCTCATTCAGCTATAGGACCCCAGCCTGGCAGTATGCGTAGGCTGATTAGCCAAGGCTGGGTTCTTTCCCTAGGTGGGGCAATTACTGGAATCTTCTGTGCAGAACAAGGGCTTTTCCTGGAACTCGCAACCGTCTGCCCTATTCAAACTTGGCTGAGACAGCCAGTGAGCTTAAAAATTATTGCAGAGGACTGACAGAAAGGGCATGTGCATAAACTTCAGTTCTTTAGGAAATCAAGCTAGCGCTGTCCTTCATTTCCCCCATCAGCCCCAAGGGAGCTGGTGCAGTAACCTCTGGAAATAAAAAACTTGGAGCTTTTGCTCTGCCCTGGCAGGGTCTTTGCTCTGTCAGAGAAATGGAAACAATTTAAAATGCAACAAAGTCATTCCTTGCCGCAAAACTCAGCTGGATGCCTTTCCAGCCTGCACACAAAGATGCCTTTCCCCAAACAGGAACACAGGACTCGAAGAAACAAATGGCATTATCGATCCATTGCAAAAAGGCAAGTACCTGTGAAAAACTGGAGAATCCAAAAATGCATCTGCTCTGCCCTATTTCCTCAGCCACAGGACAAGGTTTAAGTTACTGACAGGGTAATTTAACAACCTGAAGGCGTAAATGTTAAGCTAAATATTCTACCTTCTGCTGTCCAGCTAGTGGTTCTTCAGCAAACTCTTCCGCAGTAGGTTCTAGCTCATCTGGCTTTTGATGCTTGTCCAAAGCAGCCAGCACAGCGTCATGAAGAGTTAGAAAGAACATTTCTTTGGTGACACAGCTGTCAAAGAAATCATTCTTCTCAAAGTCTGCTATCACAGAGGCTATAAAAATGGGGGAAAATAAATAAAGCAGCAAAAACACACCAAGCAGTACGGCTAAAGCATTTCACTTAAGTTTAAAACTTATCCTTGGAGATAAGTCAATATTGCTAAACAAATACTATACTCACAGTGACAGCCAGCTATAAGGATGGTAACGCCAATATTGTGAAACATATGGATGATCTGTGGAAAGAATTCCATACAGGCATTAGAGCGATTCTGCGTTATACAAGTGCACTAGAAAGTAAAATGCAAACAGGGAAATAAAACCTCCCTTGCGGTGTTTTATCTCTGAAGAAAACCCTTATTCCGGTATCTCAAATCCTGGGTTTTTTTTAGTTCAGCGCTTAACAGCCAAGTTGTCCAAGATCTTAATGAATGCCGACTGCAGAAGCAGGGCGGGTCACAGCCAGACCCCACGCTGGCCCTCCCACAGCTCCCTACGCAGCACACAGTGCCGGTTCTTCACTTAAACAGAAAGTTCTCACAGGAACAGACTAACTTGAAACATCTCTCCATACGCAGATGCCATGAGAACAGGAACCTCTATTTTCAAGCATGACCTGTAATTCTGGTTGTCTCAATTTTCATGTCCAACATTTTTAGCTGTATCGATTTAGTGTTAAAGGAATCAGATTTTAGAGGGGATGGATTCTCACCATTTTCTCAATGCCTGACCCTTTGTAATTAAAAAGATCTCAAAGTAGTTAATTTTTTTTTTTTTAAAGGCAATGAAACTCATTATTTCAGAGAATCACAGAATTTCAGAATATGGGGCTGGAAGGAATCTGGAAAGACTTTGACTCTACCCCCCTTTCCCAATGGGAGGGTCATTCAATGGCAAATAAATCTTCAAGGATTTTAGGGACATCAGCTCAGTCCACAATTATTCCTAATAGGTGTTAGTCTAACCTGTTATTAAACAAAATTCTTTTGAACTTGAGCTACAGAGTTTGAGGAAGCTGACTAAGAATCCATCTGGAACTGTATCTTTGTGAGAAGCACGGCTACATGAAATTTATTTTTGCTAAATATGTATCTCCATTGGCTAGGATCCCCACTTGGAGACTTAAAAGTTCAAGGCATACTTCAAAGAAAAAGCTAATTAGGCAGTCAGCAATAACAACAAAACCACTCAAGGAGAAGACAGCTGGTAGTTTTATATCTGACACTTCTAAAGAAGAGCATTTTTTTTAAGTGACCAGCTAGAAGAAAAAATAAACAGCCAAAATGGAAAAAACAAGTTAGACACTTTTATAAATGTGGTTTTAGTTTACATCATTCTAGAACTGGTGACAATGGATGACAGGTTTTTGTATGCCTTTTGTATGGATAGTGGGGCTTTTGTTTGGGAAAAAAAGTGTTTTTATGGGAATTTATTAATTTCTGAAACTCGATAGCTAAATCTTGCACCCTTAAAGGTCAACTGGAAGATGCGTGGATTGTTATGTAGCAGGGCATTTTAGGCTAACAAGAAACATAAGACATTGGGTAAACGTTGGGCTTCACATTTACGTGCAGTTAGGCTGCTTACCTGTCGCAGTAACTCTGAACCTATCAAATCCACAAATTGCACCATGCTGAAGTCTAAAATAACGGTGTGAACCGGACGCGGCAAATACATTGGCTGTTCTATCCGATCCAGCTGGACTGAGGAATTATCTGTTGCAGAGCCTGGTGAAAGGCAAGCTCTTCTCCCTTCATCCTCATTCTTTTCAGTCCTACAGCCCGTGTTAAAGCCTGGGGATGCACGCTGCGCGTCGGCTGCTCCCACCAACAGTGTCCTAGAGCTGAGTTTGTCTCCATACTTTGACCAATGTACCAAATTAACTGAAGATGATGAGGAATCGCTGTCTGCGTGATGTCGCTTCACCAGTTTCTCTGTATATGGTATCTAAGATGGAAAATGAGGAGTACACCAGTGGTTGGAAGAATTGGGCCCAGGAGGTGAAATTTTTTGCTGCAAGTAAGACAGCACTGTAAATCATATGATATTTCTCCTCTCATGGTAAAAAACATCTGAAAAAACACTAAATATAGGACGAAGCCACAAGAGTATGCAAAGTAGCAGGTGACACAGGCAAGCCTCAGATCATAGAATCATAGAATAGTTTGGGTTGGAAGGGACCTCTAAAGGCCATCTAGTCCAACCCCCCTGCCGTGGGCAGGGACATCTTCAACTACATCAGGTCGCTCAGAGCCCCGTCCAACCTGACCTGGAATGTTTCCAGGGATGGGGCATCCACCACCTCTCTGGGCAACCTGGGCCAGTGCTTCACCACCCTCAGTGTCAAAAATTTATTCCCTCTATCTAGTCTAAATCTACCCCCCTTTAGTTTAAAGCCATTCCCCCTTGTCCTGTGGTTAGCAGAGTGCCTTCAGCTGCCAAATAGTACAGTGGTACCTCACTCTTCCACACCTTGAAATGGCCTGCGATACTGGAATCTGACTTGTTACTTCTACCTTTCAGAAAAGAAAAGAAGAAAAAAAAAGATGGCCCATGGCCATTGCCTTTCTGAGCAACAGTAAGCTGACCCTTACTGGCTGAGTTCTGCAGACCTTTGATTCCTCTACTTGCTTGTATGGCAGCTGGTCACAGAATGGACCAATTTAATCGATTTTTATTTCTTAATAGTTCCAAATGTGTTTTTTAATCTTTATAATGCAAGAAAGGAAAAGTCACTCTCTGCATTTTTGTACTTCAGAAGATGATGTTAAATTACCTATCACTTCCACTTCCTAAGCACCTTGGTGCCACATATGTTTTCCAAACCACTGTCTTTCAACCCATTTCTCATGCAATGGCTTTTACAAATCACATATAACCGCTTGAAAAATATCTTCTGAAGACAGGCCACTCCCTGAAGTTCCTTTCATTGTCTAAGACAAGTCAGAAAATTCAGATAAAGAGGGATATGAGCGACTCTAGAAGATGCACAGCAGCCAGTTATCGTAAAGATCAGAAATCCTCTAATCATGATAATCGTAGCTGCCTTTGAGGTATTTTGTACTTGCACTTGGCAGTATTGGCAGTAGAACAAATTCCTCATAAGCAAGGGAATTCTCTCACTTCTCTGGGGAAAAAGAAGAAAATCCCTACTGAAGGACTTGACAAAATTAATTCTTTCAGCTGAGGAGAGGGTATGTTGAATGCTTCAACCGCTAGTTAATTCACCCAGTAAGCTGAGCTACTATTGCTCTATGACATAAACTATGTGTAAAGAAATACAGCAGTAATGTTGGCTTATTTTCATACAGCAAATATATATATGCTTTATATAAACATTTACAGACTTCTCAGTACTGGCAAGAACATTGTCCTCAGTAACACAAAACCAGACACCTCAAACAAACAGACTAAATAAATATACTTTTAAAGCTGACCCTAGGTGGTGGTAGAGGTGGATCACAGACACAAGAGCATTTAAGATCTTTTCTTTCCACTGCAGTGTCAGACAGATTAAGTGAAATTAAAGCCCTCATTTCACTTTCATCTAGAGGCACTGCTTTCATGTCCATCTGAAAAAGAAAGGCAGTTTTATTAGAGTTTTTATCTCCCTAATGCAGGCTCTCAGAAACTGCCACTGACTGAAAAAGTGGCATTTACCTTGTGTAACAAATAGGTTTTGAAGTGATTCATGTTTGCAAAAGAGATGGAAGAACAGCACTGGAAGATTTTGATACCTTCAATCTCCCTCGCCTGTAAAACAGAAGATGTATCTGTGAGGGTTGTACCTAGCTGAAGCTATTTTCCCCCTCCTGACTGTCTGTGTTGTAGTCTGCAAGGTCCTACCCTAAGGACAGAGTTTGGTCACGTTGTTGACTACACTGCATACTGGTAGTGGCATTGGCAACACGGACCTAATTACCATAAACTAATCTGTTTCTCTTGCAATTAAAAACATAACTCCAGCAGATCTATCACAGATGACAGTTGGCTGCTCTAATATAAAATAAGCCAAATTAATTTTAATGCTTGTTACAAAAAACATACACTATACCTTTGTCTTACTAACCTTGTCCTTATATTATTCCATTTTTTGCAAATCCATCAGCATAGCATTAGGAATGTACCTGCATGGCAAAGCCCTCCACTACTGTATTGCCTAATTCTGTATGGTGCAGGTCTTGGAAATAACGTGTTAAAAAGGCCCGTGCCCTACCTATTATCCCATCACCGGGAGAACCTGTGAGTCAGTCTAGCACACGCACAGTCGTTACTGTGAAAACATGTAGTAGAGTGGACAAAACCAGACCGGGAAAAGCAGGTCAGCAAAAAATGCCCAACAGCTCTGGGAATGACAGCAGCGCAGCTTCCACTGTGGAGGCAGCCCAGATGGACACAAGGAGCTCCACAGGCCCAAGCAGGCTGGGCTAGGTATCTGAATCACTTCACACTACAGATACTTAAGCATTCTTCAGTTTTCAAAGTTTTGAATCAAATGAACTGAGTCTGAATGGTCACCCCCAGGCATTTAAAGGAAGAAGCTGGATTACAGAGAGATGGAACATTTGTTTTTTGTTTCCTCTTACGGCTCTGTAGACAGATAAACTTCTATAAATATTCATGTTTGGAATCTGTCCCAGCACCACCATCTTCATTCTGAAACGAGATGTTTATTAGGTTTTCACAGAGAACAGAGAAAAACCATCTGTTCCCAAAAACTTGATCTCCATTTCTCTCCTCTTCACTGGATACACCAACTGAAACTTAGAGGGCGTGAGCGCAAAAAGTTATCCACTCGTAATTAGGGTTCTTTGAGTAGGGGAGCAGTACACAAGCACAGCCTTCAGCTACACTGGTGTCCTCAGGAATGTATCATGTCTCATTTCTAGCTCTGGAACACTTGGATTATTGTTATCGCGCTAGAAAGCATGCTCCCTCTCCGTCTCCCCACAGCCCTCCTCAAAGATGCATCTACACAGATGGGTGGAGGCAGCTATAACTTGTGCTTAGAGCTGGCTGCACACAGGCTAGGTCTGGTCCAGAGGTCGTGTAGCAGCATTAATGCAGGGTTTTGCCTTGAAGGAGAATATCCTGGTTTGGGTACCGTGCTTTGCTAATGGTGCTGCATGGTTTTGGAGCAGGTCCCGGTCAGTTCAGGGCAGGGGTGGAATAAATGTGTGGCTGGCTGGCTGGTTGCTGGAGAACTGGAAGGCAGTTCTGTGTATGGGCTACATACTGGGCCCTGATGTATGGAAAATTGTTGTCAAGACACTCTATTCAAAGCAATCTGTTTGCAGATAACTTCCCATGCTTTTTTGAGTGTTGTCGGCATAATGGTCTCACCGGTAGGAGACTGATAAGCAGTTATATATCCTGAAGGTAGTATGGACAACAGGGATACTTAACTGAACAGTGGCTGCAGAAATGCCCTTTCACAATGCTCATTAAATCCCAAGGCAAACCCAAGAGCATAACTCTGAGCAGAGGTAATACAGTGAGTTTCAGACAGCAACTGAAATCCTTCCTGAAGGTATTCTTTCAGAGCCACTCTGGATCAGATCACAAGCAGTTCGATATTTGCAGCAGCTGAGTTATTTCCTGCCTCTTTCCATGTTATTCTGGAGGCTTCAGTCTACTCAGACAAGCACCTCCCTATCATGGTAAATCTCATGAGGTGTGGCTTAGATTTATGAACGATTTCCCTGTTGGGATTAGCAGCTAATAAACTGAGCGATGTGTGCCTGACGTAACCTCCCTCCTCTATCACAAACGGAGTTTACGGAGAAGATAAAGCAACTTGGTAAATGGCAGTGAAGACTGAGGAATGTATTTGAAATAAAGGCACAACATCTCATTCTATCCCTATAGAAGGGTGTATGCAGATCACCTCTCCTGGCTGATGCCTACACCACAATAAGCAGTCTTCAATAGCATGGTACATCTGCAGAAGGGACCGATCCAGAGCCCGTAAACTGGAAGAGATTACTGCTTTGGGATAGCATTAGAGAGACTCCAGAATGACCTGACTGAAGCGTTTACAAACACGAAACAGCTTTTACATTGTCACATGTATAACTATCTCTAAAACATCAACTCTAAGAAAAAACAGTATTTTGTTTTAAAAGTTACAAGTACCTGTGTGACCTAATGGTGATTATGAAGAACGTGAATCCCATGGCGATCGCTAAACCGACATCAAGACCAAGACAAAGCACTGCAGCAAAAGTTACAAGCCAAATAACCTTTGAACAAGAGACAGAGAGAACATGAGCAGTAAAAAGATGTAAAATGACTTCCAGCTCAGCCCCAGCATTTGCAAATTGCAGACAAAAAAAAAAAAAAGGCTAGAAATGGTAATACGTGAAAAGCTTTGTTGGCACATCTAGACCAACCCAGTCCTGGAAGTAGTTGCAAACAAGGATCACAAATCACAGTTCAAATCTCCAGACTTTTTAACAGGACTTCAATTATTAGGAAAAACCACATCGTATCGGGGATCTTCTCTTTATGAGAAATCCTGCACAAGAGTTGACATGTGAATGTGGCCCCAGCTGACAGCTAGACAATTTCCTTCCCAGGGGATCTGGGAGGCAACAACAATAATCAGTTCTCCCTGTATAGAAGTAATTGCAAATTGATTTATAGAGATTTCAATACACTTCTTTTCAGCAGATATTTCAAAGGATCCCTTTTCTAAGGGAATACCCACTGCTTTGCCTCACCCTCCCAAAACATCCATTTCTCCCTTTAAGGCACATTCTAAATCCTAGGTGGCTTTTTTTGTCACTTACGAAATGATACTTATCCCGTCTCCACAGGATGGGGATGTCCAGAAATTTTTCAAGAAAAGGGAGCATGTTAAATACCACAATAGCAGCCAGTATACCCTGTGCAAATCAGAAAAATAGCATCTATTATTTTGTTATTTTTTGTTTGCAACCACAAACATGCTAAGGAACAGATATCCATAACAGACAAACTGCTTGAAATTAAAATCTTATAATAGCTTTATTTCCATAATTTTTATAGATACGTGTAACAGTTCTCTGATCTGCAAACCAACATGAAACTAGCATATAACTTCTTGTTTGATTTCACAATCGCTTCTGCCAATACAACTGGGCTTCCTCTTGAAATGCTATGTGGAGTTTCCATTACAGTGTTCTTCAGTGAATCCCTACGCCTCCTGCAGCACTAGCAGAAAGGCCAACACTATCTACAGAATTAAGAGTTGCTGTTTCAAAGAATGGTTTCAATTAGCATGGGTAGTTCACTGCCAGGTTTAGGAAGTTGTTTGACACCAGTTGTTGAAACAGCCTTTCTTAGCAAAGAAAAGGAGACTGAAGGGAAGTAGATGGTTAAATTCTGTTTTGTCAGCTAGTTTTGGGAAAGGGATTAATGCTCCCACCTTGCAAAGAGGCCAGGAAAAAAATCAGGAAGTAATGCTCTCTCAGTGGTTCGGTAAGAAAACTTACAGGAAAAAAGAAAAAGAAAGTCTAGATAAAAATTGAAGGGAAAAATGGAAAACTGAGTACTCCGAATAATCTACGATAACAAAATGTTTATGTTGATTGCACTGGCAATGCAAAATCCACAGAAGGCAGTTTAAGAGTCCACATGGTTTTAAAATAAACCTCAAAGACCAAGCTAGAATCAGAGACACTAAACCCAAATTTCTATTTGGAAGATTTTATTTACCTCTTTACATGAAAGATTTTGAAGGACCCATCTTGGAATTACTTATTCAGATGCAAGAGAACAACTCCTGAATTTTTTATACAGGTGTGCAAAAGCTTGGAAGATGTGAAACCAAAAGTGAAGTACAATGTTTACATTATAGAGGCTGGCAGTGAAATTTCAATCCAGTTTTAGCCAATGAATTTTAGCTTGTACTGATCAGTGAGAGATGGGAGAGAGATGAAATATTTATTACCTAACACGTTAGCCTGCTGAAATTTAGGAGAATTTAAAGTAATTGTTTTGGTTTGCTCCAGTCCATCCCTGAAAGCAATTAACTCTAGAGCATGATATAACCCCGAACTGTCCCAGAAAAATCTTCATATTATGCATAGAAAACTTTTATTTTATGCTTAGGAAATAAGTAGGCTGCTGCCATAACTATTTCAGGTTCACTTACGTTAGGTATCATCTGGAAAAAGTGTCCTAGTTTCAGCGCAATCACCAGCATCATAGATGCTCCAATCGCTGCTGCTAACTGAACAGAAATACTTTATTAGAGAGGCCTGACAGAACCATTTCCTTACTTGCCCTCTCTAAACAAGTAGGTATGGCCCATGTAACACCACTCACTGGGAAAAATAACCAGGGGACAATTAACGAAGGCCACAGGTATGCTGCAATGCACGGTACAAATTCTAGAATACTCAAGCTGCAACAGTTTTCTGTAGATATAAATTTTTCCTAAATGGACTATTCCTAGGCACAACAGAACAATGCAGGATTTTGGTTTGATAATTTCACCTGAGTAATAAGATGCTTCTCTTGCAAGTCAGACTTCGGAATAAACTCTTTATTAGACAAAATTATTTCTATGATACAGTGAAGCGTGTACAGACATTCAGTTAAGAGGTATGATAAAAACATTATTACATGTTATCATTACATATTACACCCTCTTTCCCCCTTAAAAAAAAAGATCACAAAGTCAAGTACTCAAAAGTTAGGAAGAAGTGGCAGAATTAAGGGTGCATGAACAATTTTCCATTTGGCTTTTTGGGTATGTTCACTAAAATACAGTTTTAAACTGCATGAACGTATCCTATTCTCCCCACAGGATCCTGACTTCTTTCATGGCACATCATGTCCTGTAAAGCTCATATAAGTATAGTACATAATATAACATACACAGAGAGGGTATCTGAATTCATGTTGCATGGGTATGTAACTTTGTATCTCACAAATTGTTTAGATTAAATGTCAGCCTATACTCAGTATACGTTGATTTTAGATCAGAGTTTGGAAGCTTAACAAATCCAGCCCAGCTCACCTGTGTTCTTCCACCTGTCTTCTCTTGAATGGCAGTTCCAGAAATAGCACAGCTGACAACAAAGCTTTTGAAAAATGAGCTGCAAATATTGCACAGCCCCACAGCTATTAGCTCCTGCAAAACAGAAACAGAAGGAAGCAGAGAAAACCCCAAACGAATTACTTACCTTCATAGAAGTAGCTTATCAGGAAGTCCTTTCCTTTTGCTCACACTTGCTGGTTGCTCAGCTGTGTTGCTAAGCTCAGGAAACCTTCTGGGAAGCAAGGACTCCCATGGTTAAATGAGCTCTCTTAAAAGGCATACAGTTTTCACAGCTGAGGATCTCATGGACCCAAAAATTCAGTTCCTTCTTTCAAAGAAATACACTTAGAACCCCAAAGCACTGACTTTGAAGCTAACGTGGCAAATCTCAGTATGCAGCATAGTACACCTGGACAAAAGCTGAGTGGAAAAGACATTCCCTTTATATTTATCCCCAGAGGCTTTGAGAAGTCAGGGCAGCTTCCTTACTGGCTTAGTTCCATTCTAGTAAAGATCCAAAGCCATCACAAGCAGCTAAACGTGGAGTAGTGCAAAACACGTAACGCTTACTAACTAGCACACTGGAAACTAACACAGTTTTAGCTTAAAAGCCTCTCAGAGCAATCACTCTGGGCAGAGAATCCATACACTGGGACAGGAGCCATATGTAGAGAAGAACTACAGCTGCTCTGGCTGTTTACAATTTCAGCCATTAATTTATCATGCTTTTATAGTCTCATGGATTCTTGACAGCAACGGTCCCCAGGGATCAGTTGCAGCACTGTGTGTGTGTGAGGTTCATCCCAATCACTGGGAATATACAAAGGCCTCCTGGTCAAAGGCGGCCATGTTTTGGCCCTCACATTATTGGCTTATGACATCCACTTTCCATAGGGAAGGGTAACAAGTTGCCACAAAGCCATCATTGGCATATTCACTCCGTCCTTGCATTTCTACCACTGTCAGGTAGTTAGTGGCTTTGCAAGTCGAGTTCAGCTTGCTTCTTGGCCTAGGAAGTATGTGTAGTTTTGTTCTCACCTGATTGCTGGCAATACTGTAGTTGTGAAGTGAAGCATACCTCTCCCCAACAAAAACAAGAAGGAAATAGCTTACAATAGCAAGGGAGAAGGCATGCAGTATGATCTTGCTCAGATTTGATAAATCTAGCGGTGTAGGAGGCAGAAACCTACAGGATCAGAGAACAGATAAGTTTAGACTGGTTCTGAGCTCTGTTCACAGTAACTCCAAACCCAGGATCATCATCAGAGGCATCGAGCACCCCACAGGAGATGCTCTCAATCTGTAAGACTTCCACCTCACAAAAAATGCAAATTCTTTCCTCTGTGTGCTAATAAAACCTGAATCTAATACAGAAAACTGTAGTTTGAATTCTGCATATGCTCCGAAATGATGACGCAATTAAAACTCCTGAAGAGTTATTCCTATAGCTGTACTTCCCAGTAAAAGTCAGCCCCTGTCAGATTTCAAGAACGGGCTGAAACATCTCTTTCGTATCTCAAAAGTACAGCCTCATAAACAGCATAGATTACTAACCTCTGAGGAATCGTACTGACCACAGCTCTACTAGATTCAGCGTGAAGATGAATGCGATTAGAAATAATAGTGACTGTGATAATCTGGGAAAGAAAACAAGAAGCAATACTAGAGATTATATAGCATTTGCTCCTGAAACTGTACACAATCCATCTAAAGACAGTTAATCTTGTAGGAGTATTTAAAGGACTTAAGCACAGATTCAGTGTGTAAATGTAACAGCATCTCGAAGTAATATGTGAAATGTTTTTTGAAATAAAGTATATTATACTCTGTTAGTTCAATTATCACAATGGCATTTTGAAGATCACTTACCAAGAGAAGTTCCATAGGAAATGCAATAGGACTATGTTTATAAGTTATCACGATAGATGTGTTGAGTCGTTGTGCGACCATGCTAAGCAAAAATAGCAATATGCTGGTGGCATTAGCCTTTGGGAGGGCCAGGAAGAAATGAAATAGATTCTGAAAAAGAATCATCATAGAGAGGATCAGAGGCAGATACTACAACTATTTTTATATTCCAACCTATTGACATAGGTTGCCCTGGCACTTGAACTCATCCTTTCTGCTACAGTGGTATCTTCCATTAGAAGAAGAGAGATGCTAAGAGCAAAATAGTATTTAAAAAAAAAAAAAAAAAAAAAAAAAAAATCTATCTTGTCTGTTGGTATCTGCAGAGAAAACACTGCCACAAATAGCTCAGATCTAGTACCGTCATTCTTCTCTCTTCTACACTACCTTTCTCTCAAGTTGTCTGATTGACATTATTAAAGTAAATTAGGATGAATTAGCTTTAACTTGTCCTTAGCTTGGAGTCTGCTGCTTCTTTGTCAGATATGATAGAGATACTGTGTGCCCAATAGCTTGCCCATGATGAGCTATTGAGGAAAAAAGTACCTTTTCCTCTAACCTTTGCTCTACTATAATTATAGACATGCTGAAAATATATTATAGAGCTACATAAGTAATTAAAAATAGGCACACAGACTTTTCTTCTTGCATGTCACACAATAAGCTCCATACGCTGTTCCAAGACAACAGGAAGGCGAAGTAAACCACAGCCGAGACTTGCACAAATATCCCTTAGCAACTGACTTAGATTGAAATTGCCTTCAATTTCTGAGGCTGTTCTTTTCTCTCCTCTCCAAGAAACATGCATTTCTTTGGCTAAGAATGAGTTTACTCACATAGAAAATGTCCAGGGGGCCCTTATAGAAGTCAAGCATGACGTCAAAAATAAAGGTAAACTGTGATACAATGACATGCAATGCTGCTGCAGTGAGGTAAGCATCAATGAGAGTCTTCGGCACGTATGTTGTTACAAACCCCAGGCAAAAGCAGCCTAGCAGCAACTGTATGGAACAAACAAGAAGCGAGATGTGATATAATTATCAGTGTCTAAACCCGCCCTTCTTGTTTTCGTATTTGAAGAGCACGACTCTTCACTGCCGTACATGATGGATAGTTATTTGAACACGCTATTTTCATTATGCACAATTAAGTAAGACAATGCCAAACCAAAATAGGAGCAGTTTGAATCAAGTGTGTGCAGTTATGTAGGACTACCTAAGGGTCCACATATTGCAGAACTGGTCAACATAAAAGATAACAATTTACTTCACACACCAATATATTAATCATGGACACATGAATCTTAACCTATCATATCTTTTTCAGACAGCGTGAGAGGAAGAGGCAGACCTTCATGTCCCACTTTGCACAACATATGTGTTCAAATGTGCTGAGCTTAGTATTTGTGGTAACAATATGCAAGCAGTTCCAATCCTTACATTTGTATGAAGAATGCACATAAGGATACATCATTAAGGATATAAACCAGATTCATCTTCTACCTGAATGATGCCAGTCAAAAGTGTTATTGATGCGGTAAGTGTCAAGGCCTCCATGTAATCCTTCATAAATGTAGGGTCTGAGAAATTGTCCAGTGAACCATTAGAGGACAATGTTTGGTTGAAATTAAGACTCTTCAGGATGTTTGTCACCACCACATTTAGGATGCTGAATGAGCCTGGAGCCAACAGAACAGAGAACAGAAAATGGAACTGCATGACATGTTGCAACAAAGACATCTTAAAACCACACATGCATCTCTTCCCTCCACCATCAGTCTGTGCAGTACGAGACAGTCTATCTTCATTCATATACATAATCCACATATATAATTAATTTTTACTGTTTCTGAGTAAGTATCTAAAGTTTCCAAAGTCCTGCCTGAAAATCTCAGATTCCTACCATTTTATGAGTGACGTCTTCAGTTGGTCAGATGCACAACAAAAAGATTTTAATGTAAAGCACAAAAAATGGATGCATTACAACGACCTGCCAGAAAGGCTGAAAAACATAGTCAGTCAGAGAAAGAACTGCCAAGTTACTTAGGAGCCCAGAGCTCCACATACCCACTCATTATGATAATGTGAAGGGCCTTCTCACATGTAAACAGCATTTTAATAATCTAGCTTCCGAACAAATTAAGAATGTAAACCCATCAACAGTTCAGTCATGGCAAGAAACTGCATGTGGAAGACCATGGAGAAGACCAAGAACCAAATCATGATTCACAGTAACATCCTGGGGGTAAATGTGAAGCAGCTTGCGCTGATCCTTTGCTTTACATAGGAGACGCCTCCATGACACTCCAGCCGTCTCCTTTGCACTGGTGTCTGTGATAGCTCACGTCCTCGGGGGTACAAAGGACCTCGCAGCTGAAACTTGACTGACTTGGTGAAATTCTCACCAGAGATCAGCTGCGGAAGTGGAACAACAATGAACTGAGAAGCTGGGGGTCTGGATTCGCACCTAAATAACATCTGCATATTAGATGAAATAGATTAGGACATCTCGCCAGTTTTTTGAGGCAGCATTGAACATAATCTCTAAGTCCTGCAGAAACATTTCACAGTACAAAATAAACCTCACCAACTGAGATATGATGCGAAGTCCCAAATATAACATATGTCATCGAGCAGCAGAACGCAGAAAGGAAGCCATTGATATTTGGCAGAGGTAACCTGGTCAGCCAAATCCCTAAAAGTCCTGGAAAGCAAAAATCTGTTTCTAAAATCAAGCAAATTGGGAAGGCTATCTTTGGTTACTATTTTTAAGTAAAATTTTGCTGATGAAAACCTGACAACCTTTATGAAAATCCCAGTTCAGGACCTGATAAAGCCAGGCCAGTTAGTGACAAAAGCCAATGCTGTTTTTACAACACGGGCTCTTGCTAACTAGAAATTAGACAAAGAACCAGCACAACTCTTCAATTAGGCCACCGATTAGTGGGGTGGCTATGCATATGAGTATCTAACAGGCCTGATTTTGCAAGGTGGATTTTAAAGACCACGTTATTTTGTTTGCAATATAGGAAAATGCTGCTATTAGTTTATATTTTTAGTGTCCCGTCCTTGAAATTACACCATGTAACATCTGATTATAGAAAAGAAGTTCTCCTGCAAATATGCAAATAAATAGGTCCATGATTTAAGGAACTTCGAAGGTTAAAGTTCCCACATAACCTGATGACATTAGAAAGAACAGAAACACACACAGGAGATAGATTATGAAAAACATGATATACAAAAGGAAGCTGAGTGTTTTTTTCTCTTTGCCTACCTTGAGGAATCTGAAACATCCCGACACTTAGGCCTGCATGTAGATCCCTCAAGAACCATTCTCTGAACCGATATGAAAACAGCCAGTTCAGGACAGGGAACATCTTGAGTGTGATCTTTCTGAACCTTCCCCAGGAGAAGCTGTAAAGAATCAGATAAGCTAAGCTACATGCAATGGCTTTTACAACCTCCATCTCTGCAGCGCTTTTGCGTGGCCTCATGCTCTGCGGGCACGGAAGCCACACCGCTACGGTTAGCTCTCTGCAGGCACCACACACTGTGAACCCACACAGGCATTTAGCCTTCCGCAGATCCAGCTGGCACATAACATGAATCCTACATAGGCATCCCCATGCCTTTGCATTCCATTCAGATGAATCACAAATACCCTGTGTGCCATTCGTATGATAGCCTGTCGGTGCCGGAGCCCGGAGTGCTGAATGCATCAATTACGTGACCTCATTAACACCGCAGAAAAATAGGAGATGGTATTTTGATTCCTCCTATTCTGATCTAGAAGAAAAACATACAAACACTACATCTGGGGGAGAAAAATAGGCAAGCCCATCCTACCTCCCAAAAAACAGTCAAATGTTTCCTGTATTACATTATTTAATAAGGGGATGCAAGCAGGACTTGACCTACACGATTTATTTTGTGTATATGTTTTTGAATCAGAATTACCAGTAGGTCAACTTTGACTAACCCCACAGCCCTGTGCTCCTTCTTCCCCTTTTTAATCCCCTGGCAATGTTGGTGATTTTCTACTTACAAACCAAATATAAGTGATGTAGTGTCTGCCCAAGGCTTCTGGCAGCCTTGAACAGTGGCTGTGGGGACTGACCCCAGTTAACATTATAGAGCTGAATCCCTTTCCATCATTTTATTGTCCAAGGTGACTACACGCTGGGCTGACAAGTGGATACAAAATGGAGAAACAGAGAAAACACATGAGATAGGGAAGTGGAAAAGAAACAGGGAAAAGAGTATGAGGAAGCAAGGCAGACACGGTTCTTAAACGACGAGTTGGGGGAGGGAATAAAGAGATTTTCTTATTAAGCATTAAGTGCAATGATAAAGTTTCCAATAATATTAGCTATGACTTTAGAGCAAAATTCTCCCTTTGATCTCTGGGCAAGACTTACTTTATTGCACCAGGTGTTTCTGGGTGGACAGACTGTTAACTTCAGATCACATGTCATAATCATACACAATTCAACCCTTTCCATCAAGTAATTTTGTTTCTCTGACTCCAGAACTTCATCCAATCTCCTTACTTTTTTTTTTTTTTAACATATAAAAAGACAGCACTGGAACAGAAGGCTATTGCACAATCTAAAGGATCTCACTATTACAGAAATTAATCTTGATGACAAATCTTCATGGTGAATGAAAACTAGAAAACACAATAGCAACGCAAACTATGGCTCCATTTGCCTTCACTTATCACCAGGAAATTACTTTACAGCAACGTTAAGTTAGACCCATAGTTTTAGGCTGCAGTTCCACACATAGCTGAGCTGATGTAAGAGCTAGTTATACAGAAAGAGAGAGGTCTGGCTCCCCTACTTTCCTTTCCCTGTGTGGCCCTGACCCTTCTGGCAGCAGCAAGCTGTTAGATTAGCTCACCACACCTTGTGGAACCTCACCCATAGCTAGACTTGAGTCTCAAGTCCTGCCATGGTCTCAAAACAACAGTTTAAGTTTCAGTATACATTCAGTATACGTGCTGAAACAAAGCCCAGATAAATGATGAATCAGAGATTCTGTATTTACTTTCTTAGGAGGACTTTGTAGAGTAGACACAGCCATAACCATTGACAGTCCACTCTGCATCCAAAAAGAGATTCAGAAAGAAAACTGAGAGTATTTATAGTCAAACAAAACTAAAAGGGAAGCTGATGAACAGGCTTCCTATTTTTTATTATATTTGCCTTGCTGGAAGAACATCAGGAATTCTCCTATGCTGCCAACAAAGACTGCCTTCTGGTGAGCCTGCAGCCTGCAGGGTTCCTTTGGCAGGAGAGATGCTTCTACTGCCAGTATAATGCCCAAAAGAGAATTTTGGCAGATGGGAAAATGAGGCTGTGGAAGGAGTAATGCTTTATCAGTACCCTAGCCTCACCCATTCTCCTCAAAGAACGCAGGAACATAGCTCCAAAATAATGCCAAAGCAGTTCAGTCAATCTCAGTCGTACCATTATGCAACTTTCCATGTCCCCAGCTAAGAGGGAACAGAAAAAGGCTCTTGAAATTTAAGAAATAAAAGTATCAAAAGGCACAAATCAGAAAAAAGCAAATGAAAGCTTGTGTCTGACAGCTGGGCTGAGGGAAGCACTGGAGGGAACTACAACTGTTGGCAGTTTCTCTTTACAGTGCATATATCCCTCACACTATCACAGTCCTGAAGTGAACAGACACTTTTGCAGATTGCAAATAGCAACTTTGGTAGTGCAGCACTAAGCTGATCTTGCACGCTTCAGGTGCGAGTTGCTGTAACCGGGTGTTCTGCTTTGGTTATCAATCAGCGCGGTTCAGCATTTTAATTACCAGCTGTGGAAAAGTTAGCACCTTTTTTACACTTGGGCTTGAAGAGTCTCCTTAGTTTCTTTACACCTGATAAATTCCTGGCACAGAACTCACCTGCACTGTAGCTGTCTGTTCTCTCGAGGGATCTGTAGTGCTCCCCCCAAGGTGGAGGACAGTTTTCTTTCAAAGTATGCTTGGAAGTGCTCCTCAGTCTGCATTTCTCTTTGGACCCTGTACGCTGCTGGCTGCCTGTAAGTACCAACAGTATCGTTGTCTAGTGCCGTATTTTCCTTCTGATCAGAGTCAGTCAAAAACAGAGGAACAGCAAATGCTGGAGACCACAATGAACGCTCTCTTTCTTGGCAGCGAGACTGGAAGAAAGAAACAGGGTCATTGTCTGAAGTATCTACTAAAACCAAGTATGATACATGATCAGTCCATCCCAACATAACTCCTGTGAAGCCGGTAGTTACAGCAGGGATAAGCAAGGCTCTGGAGACTGAATTCCATGAAAGACATGCTGCTCTTAGGATCAAACAAATCAATTGCCAAATCAGTTGTAGGAACACTGGCTCCTTCTGGAACTTGCCTTGTTCCTGTTCTGGAGGAAAAATTAGCCTGAATCCCCTCGGTTTTGTGATCCCCAAAGCAGGCCCGTGTTTAGGGAACTAAATACAATCCCCCTCCATAAACCTACCACAGCTGAGGAAACCATTTGAATTCTCCTTATTTCCAGTCCTGGAGGAAAAAGGATTAGTCTGAATCATACAGACAGCAGCTAAACCTGAGGCTGTACAAATGTCACAACTTGCTGTATAAAATCACCATCTGATACCATTCAGGTTTTTAAATCCCCAAAATGTCTGACTCCCTTTCCTTAGAAATTTAGTATCAGGAAGGAGATCTGAATTCAATCACTATCACTCAGAGTAGGTAAGATGCGAGTTCCCAAAGGGAATACTGAGTAAGTAAAGGTCCAGTGCAAGAGCAGATCTAAGACAAAGTTCTCATACCGACAGCTGAGGCAGAAAAAAAAAATTCAAATCCAGAGCTACCAAGTGAAAGTGCATTTAAAGAAGGGTGATGACATGTAGGAACATATTTTTTTTGCTATGGGCAGAACAAAGAAAGAAAAGAGGAAATGTAAAAAGGCTGTGAGTGAGCAGTTGAAAGTCTAGTCAGAATGCAATCTAAGTTTAAAGTATCAAAACCTGCAAAAAAAAAAAAATCATTTGGATTTAAGTTTTCTCCTCATATTTCATTTCCTGAACCACGAGGATCAGTTTGTACAGGTCTAGTGCTTTGCATCACTGAGATATGCTACTTCTGATACAGCAACAGGGACTCCAGCACAGTATTTACTGGCTTGTGAGACATATCTACCAACATGTACACATGCCCCAGTCATTCTAAACCACAGAAAGAGCTCGTAGGAGGCACGTCTCAAACACACTCCATTCCTAGGGCACAGTTTTTCCTTCTTTTTGCAGAGGAGATAAATCAAGGTCTTCCACAGATGAGTTTAAGAGCCATTTTGTCCATTAGCTTTTCATACCCAGTACAAGCTTTTGAAGACTTAGCTGTTTGTGACGTCTTTGAGCACAATCACCTTTTCAAGGCAAGATAATACAACAAGAACTAAGAGGAAGCTAGAGTTTGCAAACTAAAGACATTAAAAACCCCAGCACGCCAAGTAGTAGTTACTTTTTAGATGCAAGCAGTGGTAACTTTCAGCCGTTCACTCCTGTTATTTGGACTTCAATGATGACTCACAGCAGCAGAGGACAGGGTCCCACTCTGTTACGCTGTGTAGAGAAGGGTTTTGATATGGGAAGCCAAATGTTTTAAAAGCAGGCTTCCATATTCCATTCAGAATACGTCGGTCTTGCACAGTACTGCTAACAAGACTCATCTTCCTCAAGCTTGAGATCAAAAGCTAAGTGGCCTTAAACACAAATCCCTAACGCTATTCATTTGCGATGACATTCTGTACTTACTACCTGGTGAAGACAACCCTGGGCTCCACTTCAAAACACGCTTAACCTGCAGCGCTTGATGACTTCATTGAGTCTTAGGCACATACTTGAAAGCAAGAACATACGTATCTTTGATACTGCAAGGCCTATTACAGTATTGAGAAATAGTTTATTCTCCAAACACACAGAAAGATCAGGACACTGGGAAATCTGGGCAGAGAGCACTTAGCTTCCCCCACCACCGCTGGCTTGAAGCCCCTGGAAGGGAACAAAGTGTCCTTAGGAAGTTTACAAGAGCAATTAATACTGGCTTGTAAGGCTCCAGTCGCGCTAGAGCTGCGCTTAGCCCGATACACACCGTGGCAGGCCGTTACTCACCAGTGACCCTGACAGGTTACCCTGGGCCTGCAGAAGCGCTGCCTTAGGTCAGATTTTTCATCTATTTTCCTTTCCTTTTTTTACTTAAAGCGCACCCTAAGGGGGACTGCGCCGGAAAGTCACGCAGCAGCATTACATGAAAAGGCGAAACAGGGGCAGTACTTCGTAGCATCGTAGAGTCACTCGGGTTAGAAGGGGCCCGTTTACACCGGAGAAGGTTTATATCGGGCCCCCCCCCCAACCCGTGAAATGACACCCCCCCCCCCAAAAGGCCCCGCCCCCGCGCCGGCCCCTCCGCCCCCTCCCCGCGGGGCCGCTCTCGCGAGAGGCCGCCGCGCTGGTTCCATATTGGGTCATCTCTGCCCTCGGCGCCGCAGCTCTCGCGAGAGCGGTCGTGACGAGGGATTGGGCTCCGCCGTCGCGGCGGGGGCGGCGGGGGGCCGTTGCCCGGGCTCAGCCCGGGCTGTGCCGCTTGGGGCGGGGTGGAGGCAGCGGCTGTGGCGTCGCCTGCGCCGTCCTACCTGTGACGGGAGTGTCTCCCCACACCGCCACCGCCGCCCCGCCCGTCAGCCCTCCGCCCCGCTCGCTGCCGGCTGGACGACCCCCGCCGCGCCTCGCTTCACCTCGCCTCACCTCACGGGGCTACCCCGCCCCTCGCGATCCGGGGGAGGGACGGAGGGAGCCGGGACAGGAGGGGGGGGAAGGCGGTGACAGGGCCCCCGGCGCCCCGCTGTCACCGCGCCCGCCCCCTGAGGTGAGGTGAAGGGGGGGGGAGAGCGCGGCCGCCCGCGCGAGGGGGCGCGCGCGAGCGGGCGGGGCGGCGGCGGCCAACGGTCGGCAGCGTGAGGGGACGGCGGCGGCGGGGAGGGCGTTGCTGTTGCAGGGCCGCCCCCGCCCGCCGGAGAAGCGAGGCGGGGAGGGGAGAGGAGGAAGGAAGAAGCCGCCGCTGCTGGACGAGGAGGTGGTGGCGGCGGCGGTGGTGGTGCTGCTGCAGCCGCGGGCAGAGCCTCCCCCTCCCGCCGGGCCGGGCGGGGCGGGCTCCGGAGCCGAGATGTCTCAGGAGCGGCCCAAGTTCTACCGGCAGGAGCTGAACAAGACGGTGTGGGAGGTGCCCGAGCGCTACCAGAACCTCTCCCCGGTCGGCTCCGGGGCCTACGGCTCCGTCTGGTGAGTGCTGGGAGGGGACGGGGGTGTGTGTGTGCAGGAGGGGTCGCGTCAGCTTGCTGCCCACCCCGTCGGCCCCTGCCCGGGCTCTCCGCCTGGAAACCTGCCCCAGCTTGTAGGCACCCGCGGCGGGATGCGTGCAGGGCGGTCACCGCGGGAAGCAAAGCGAGGAGAGCGGGGCTTGCTTGTCCCCCAGGGGTTCCTCTCCCCCAGCTTTTTACCAGTCTCCTGCGAGAAACACTTTTCCTCCCGGTTTAAGAGCGGTACTGCTGGGAAGCCGCAGTCTTGTGTTTGGAATGCGTCGGGGATTGCACCACATGGCAGGTGGCACTAAAACATTTTTGCAGGGGAAGATAATCATGTCCCAACCTCCCCCCCCCCCCCGGAATGATCTCATATAGACATATTTCACTGTGCCTTCTTGCAGTTAGTAGGTGGGGGGTGGAGAGGGATGGAGGCTGGCAAGTCCCCCGTAGCTGGCTTTGCAGAGCTGAGGGCCTGGCAGCTCTTGTCCCAGTTTCCTTCTGGACCTGAAGGATAGATTATATTTGAAGCAATTATATTTTTAACTGGAATCTGTTGATAGGTAGGGAGGGTAGAGGGAAGGCTGAGGGCTGTTTTTGCATCCCTGACTTGTAACAGTGGGTGTACAAGTATCGATATTTTCTTGGCGATTGTAGATCAGCACAGGAAAACTTGTTTTTTTGCTGTAGAATGACAGAATTACGGTGGTATGCGTTGCCTGGGAGAGTAAAGTCCTGGTATGAGACCTGCAGAAATACGGAGAGCTTGAAGATGAGAGTTTAGTTTTTAATGCTTACCTAATAGGAACAAAACATATGACAGGCTACACGTGCGAAATACAATACTTCCTTAATTTGTAGTTTCTCTGCTGAAGTATGTTGGATCATTAAACGTAAATTAACTGGGCTGTATACATTGTTTAATCTTAAATACAAGGTTGTATTTGAATTGGTTTGACAGACTTTAGCAGTCATATAGTAGAGCTGTATGAAAGTGTTCACAGATTACTGTGTCCTTTTATTAAGAAATGTCTTCCACACGAATGTTCTGGTTTTTATTCTGTGTTCTTTGGCTCTGTCAAAGTGTGATCAGAATTTTCAAATATGGGTGCATAATGATTACACAGCTGCTCTGCTGCTGTGTTTGAGCAGGCATGCATATTTTTTCATTAACATAATGTGCAAATTTATATCATGAATATCATTTATGTTATATCATAAGGAGGGATGCATACTGCACTCTACTAGTAAAGAAAAGGATTTGTTTTGCATGTGCTGCAGTTTTAAAGAAATAAAGTTCTCAGCTGTTCTTAACCTACTGTTACAAAATTGTTGGTAAGTTCAGCTTAAATAACATGCATTTCTTAAAACTGCTGTGCCTCGAGTATGCGAATGCTTATATTTCATAAAAGACAAAGGCTGGTCAATTCTAGTAGCAAGATTAACCAATGTACTTGCCGAGGTTTTTTTTTAACATAGACGGGTTTAGTTCTGGTGAAAGAAGGGCCTCGCTGCCATAGCTGATAAATACCCCTGTAAGTGCCACAGAGTTACATAACTCCCCGAACGTAATAGGAAATGAGTTTGCTCAATGCCTTGTCCATTGTATTTTTAAGGTTGACCCTACACGGTCTAGCCCATTCCTCTTGTTTTCCCCCTCCCCACAATCTCCATTGTGCGTGTAATACTTCCAAAGTTTGTTTTCACAACCAATAACTAAAGAGTTTGCATCATGAATTTCCTGTTTTGCTGTGTCAAATCTTTCAAAGATTGTGCAACTGTGTTCAGACCAGATGAAACAATTTTGTATTGGAAGCAATTTCAGACGTGGCACATGAGTCTTTTTGCAGTCCGTGTTAATGGTTTTCTGTATGTTCCTCTAAAAATATGTTTCAGAGAAGTTACAGTTCAGAAAGGCTAGTGGTATGGAAAGTATGTCAGAATTAAAAAAACAAAACCAACAAACAAAAAACCTTGCATATGTATGTAATTCTATTAAGCTGCAAATGGTGATGCATAGTATTTAGGATATTCCTGCAATGATTTGTTCCGCTCTCTGTCCCTTTAGAGATTTTTCTCCCCAGTAAAAAGTTACCTAGTTTCATCTGAGGCTTTGCGTTTGGTGTACCTCTGTGTTGGGATAGTAAATTGCGGGGTTTTAACCACCCTTAAACTGAATGGTTAAATATACTTCTGTGTATGTCTACTGCACTATCACATTAGAATGTAATAAAATGCTCTGTTGTTTATTTAGTTGTCAAAATGAGGTATTTAAAAATGAGGAATTTCTAGAAAGTGGGGGAAAAATTAATAAAAAAGAAAGAATTAAGCCAGCAGATGAATCATTTAGACTATGGAGCCGTCTGCTGTAGGCTGCTTTAAATGTCTAATGTGAGTATGACGCAGAACACCCTAATATAAGAACCGGACTTTATTTTGTAGTCAGTGGATGGAGAGAGAGAGAGGCATTTTCTGCAGGCAGCTTAAGGCACCCAAGGTAGTGCTTAAACTTAGAGCAAATATTCCAGTGTTTTTGGTGGTTGGCGTTGGAAGGAGGACATTCAAACAGCCAACTCGGGTATTTTTCAGGATCCGTTTTTAAAAACTGAAAGTATGTGGGGATGCAAGTTAGGGATTCAGTTCCAAAACTTCGAGAAACGTCAATACATATCCTCAGATTGTTCATCACTAAGTCATGTAACAATTGCTGTGACATCTGTTGTGTGAAATGCTATTTCATTTATTCTTGCAACAGTTTTGTATATTCATACAGCATAGTCTTTTGCATGAAAAGGATTTTGTAACCAGGTCTACACTAAAACACATGTGGGTTCCCGAAGTATCAGTCTTGTAACACTTCACATAAGGAGGAGAGGGGCCTAGGTAAGGCAGCATCTTGCAGTGGGAAGTTCCTGAATGGAGGGAGATGGGATCGATCGGTGACTCGCAATTTAGCTGGAGGATCGCTTCATTTCTTGTATGTGCTGGAGGGAAGTCTCGGCAAACGGCATTAGTTCAGCCAGCTCTAAGCTAAGCAAAGGGGTGTTTTGACGATCTTTGCCATTGGTTTCTGAAATGCTGTGAAGGCAGACTCGGTATACTCTTGGGAGTTTACTTCATTGTTGTATTTTTTGCAGCAGTTCTTTGTGTGTTGTATTGGTACCTTTGTAAAAGAAGGGGTTTGGTTTAATTGCTTTGCAGGCTATCTGTATTGCCTTGTTTAATTTGGAAAGGAATTGAACAACCAAGACTTACTCTTCCTCAGAATCTTGCAGAAGAATGTTTTAGCTTTCTTTGGTTTGTAGACTGTCAGGTCATATAGCCCTTTCAAAACCTGTGATTTCTTCCCATTTTGCCCCACAGTTGTACCAATACTGACTCTGAATTTCCTGGGTATTACGAAGATACCGCGATAATTCCCCTCTTCTTAAACTAACAGAGAAATACTATGGATTTAAGAAATTTTAAAACATTAGGCTCCAGAGGAAATGAAGTAACAACCCTAAATATCACCTTTGTAGTAACAGTTCCTCTGTGGATTTTTTGTTTTTTAACCAATGTGCGTCTTTAGGCTTACTAATCCCTTATCAAAGTGTGAAAGTGCCTCCAAAGCATTTATGCGCTTGGAGGGACAGGTGCCTGCTTCTCCAGTAAGGTGTGGTAGATACGTGAGGAGTGATATGAAAAGAACTGTAAACCTGTGAGTGGGATGAAGCAGCCGTACAGGTAGGATTAGCAGAACACGTGTGAGGAAGGGGGATCGAGTAGGAGATGGGCATGCACAGAAAAGCCGTGAGCAGAGCTCTGAAAGCGAAGGCAAGTAGTTTGAACTTCATGGGAACTTTGTATATTAAGAAATTAAATAAGTGTGAGCACATCTGTCCTATAGGGAGGTTTTTCTTGCCACTTTCTTAGAAGCAGAAACCAACATAGCAGGGGAGAAGTAAGATTTACAACTTTTTATAGTGTGTTGGGAGGGTCACTGATGGAAATGCACGTATAGACTGAACTCAAAAGTGACTGGTGTTAATGATAAACTCAGGTACTAAGAACTGTGTTTTTTCTGTCTATAACCAGGGGTGCATAAATTACCTCCAAAGGTAACACTAAAGAGATTCAGTTAGCTTGGGTATTTGCATAGGTGCTAGTGATAAGCAGCATATTTAGCAAAATAGTCTTTGCACAAAAATTAACATTCTGATTAACTAATGTTTAAAGTTATAAATTGCACTCTTAAGTAATTTTGTGTGTACTTCAGTTCCTCAGACTACTTCAAATCTTACTTCTAAGAAGATAGTGGAATCAGTGGATAGGTTCTCTAAAACAATTGTTTTATTCTAGCTCTTATGTTCTGGATTCAATTCAGGTTAGCTCAGAATTGTAGTTTTAGCTCACTTAGGGTGAGCTGGATGCAGCTCGTGTGCCATAGTGCAATACTATGTAAGAGGTTAAAAAGCGTGGAAGCTGTGATAAATTCTGAATTTGTGCTGATCTTGTTTTAAAAGGGATTTAAAACTGTGGATCGTGCAATTTTTTCTCAGTTGGGCTTTTTTAGCTGAAATATGATCAGCGTAATGCAGCTGTTTTAAGTCTGCGATGAAAGCCAGCTTAGTGTTCTTTAAAACGTTCTGCAACTTGACAGCTGTTCTGTAGTTCTGTGTTCTGCACTCATGAAAACCATTAGGCGGTTATCTGTATTGGCAGAAAATTACTCAGCATGCCTTTATCTGTAGGGAAATAGTCTTTAGGCCTCAAATATCACCGAACTTAGAATTCATCTGACTTCAAGAGTAACTCTAGATTGCCAGTGCGCAGTAATACAGAATTTTCTTTCCTGGGCTTGTGCACAATGTCATTGTGCTGGTTAAACAGTTTCTCAGTTCTGCTGATTGCAATTCTCCTTGGAGGTTGTACATCTACTACAGCGGAACAATTACTTGATACGACCCCAAAAATGTCATTAAAAAGAAGGTAAAATTGAATTTCCTTTGGACTCTAAAATATCTTATGTTGTGTCCGATGGCTCTGAAATCTCTAAAGAGAATCTTGTGGAAACCAAGAGAGAAATCTGACTGTGTAGCTGTGAAGATGGTTAATATGGAGGGGATCCCCTTCTTTTCAAGATGAAAGAGATACTGGTATATGCTGCCTCTTGTACCCGAAAAGCTGGTAAAGATTCATGACTAATACACAACAGCATGTGTTGAATTATGATGACTAATCTTATTTTTGCTCTAAGTCCTAGAAAACACCTTGAGTATCATTAAAATATTGTCATATAGTTACAGCCTGAATTAGGTATGTTTGTATATTGCAAAATGGTGTATGTGAAGCTTAAAAAAAAAAAAAAAAAAAGAATTCTATGTCTCCTGAAGTGTTGCAGTTTAAATACCGATATTCTAGTCGTGTGTGAAGACTTGCTGAAGATCATTTGAAATCAAGATTAAAAAATGAATGCTTAATGGCTTCTTTTGTCTGCCCAGGCTGGGTGAGGTGTAAAGGATAACTCATGTCTGGAAGTGGTTGATAACGGGCATTCTTTGAGACAGTATGGTGTAGCTTGAGTAATTCAACTATGACAGCTTGGTGCTCCTGTGATCTTCTATCTAGCTGTACCTTCGTATCTTTTCCAGAGAGCTCTCTCCACTGTGTGTATGCAGGTTAAACCACGACACCCCTTTACAGAGGAGGAGATACTCTTCTTCCATCGTGCGCAGTGGGTTTTTCCATTCTCTTGCAGGACCTAAGGGAAGGATTGCTGTTCATAGAAACAAGCTTGTGTTTTGCTTTCTATTTCTCATAAACCTCATACAACAAGTTCCTCGGAAACTGAACAACTTTGAGATAAGGAGTCTTTTTGCAAGTTAATTCCAGTTAGTTGCTTTAAAAATAAATGACAACTACATTTATTTCAGCTAGCTTCTTTGGTGGGGAAGGGGGTAAGGGTTGAATATGCCGTTGTGGTTTTGTTCTAGGACTACTTTTGTGATTGCTTTTGAACTTTCTGTTAGTTAAGCTGCTTCACACTTTACATATATAAATGTCTAGCTTTCCTTTTCACTTCATGCTTATCAAGAATTGGTGCATACTCGCTTTTAAATGGAATCAGGAGTTCGCCCTGAATCAAAATGCAGCAGGAAAATAAACAAATGTTGTCCTTCTCTGACTTTCTCCATTCCATACTTTCCCCTTGTTTGTTATCTTGAATCAAGTGCAACCTTGATTTCGCATCCTCTCTTTCTCCTCTTCCTTCCTTTTTGACAAACCAGAGCTCTTCTAGATAAGAACATCAAAGAAGAGAAGAAAGAGGAGTAACTTAGTTCATAGCTAAATACCTACATTTCTTTAGTTCCTCACATATAAGCCCTAAACTCTGGAAGATTTTATGCAGTGTATCAGAAATTTAACATAATTCTTCATGTGTTAAATTTTTGGTTGTTTCAAAAGTATCAGGCTTTTACTTCTTAATATTATAAATAAACAGGTTGTAAATAGGACTTACTTCAAAAGATGATTTTACATTACAAAATATCAACTCTCTCTATATATGAAGTTACCAAATAGGATGGAGTTAGTCTTCATGGGTTCTAAGAAGAAACATTATTTGTATGTACAGGTTTTATGTATAAGTTTCTGCTAAAGGGACAAGTTTTAGTAATGTACAGCTAAATATCATTTATTCACATGCATTTTTGTATAACAGGAGTTTAGGATTAGATGTGATTTATCAAGATTTCAGCTTCAAGTGTGATTAACAACAATCATAGTTGTTTTTATTAGGCTCGGGCCTTGGATTTTTGTATGGACTTAAACCATAAAAGATAGTATCTTGAGCATAGTGTTTTGTGATGAAGTGTGGGGTGTGAAAATATGTTTAGGAATACAGATAATATTTACAAATACTCTTCCTCTCTGCAGAGGTTTATCGCCGTATTTATGTTTAAGAGCACAACTGTTTTTAGATAGAAAAATCAAACATTTCTTTTTTCCTACAAAATTTCCCTTTACTGTGTGAACAAGACTCATCTTGTAAACATTTTCTGTAGAAGTCAGCAGTGGTGTAAATACGTGGGGATTTTGGGTGGGGATGCAGGTTGTGGACCAGCATGCCTAGAAATCATTTTCATTGCAGAAATGGAGAAATGGGGTTGACTGTGACTCAGTGTCCAGATAGTTGCTGTCTGGAGTTGCTAAGTGTGGATTTGAAGGTGTTTTTAAATAATTCATTTTGATAATTTGATTACTCTTTATTGTAGTTCTGCCTTTGACACAAAAACTGAGTTGCGTGTGGCTGTAAAGAAGCTGTCCCGACCATTTCAGTCTATCATCCATGCCAAAAGGACCTACCGAGAGCTACGGCTACTTAAGCACATGAAACACGAAAATGTAAGTTGAAGGAGATGGTATGAAAAGTTAGTCTAAAGCTGGACTATCCAGTGAGCATCCAGCATGATTGCATTTAAGGATCTTGTTGCATACGTTTTTCTAATACAAGTACAAAGCTTGCAGTAGTCCAAGGGATTATGGTAGTAGAAAAGCATGCAGATTAAAAAAAAAAAAACAAAACCCCAAAACGACATAACCAATTTTATATTAAAAAGTCTTAATATTTCCTAGAATAATCTGGAAATTACAGCTGAGCAGGTTCATGCTGTCTTAAGGCTTTAGGACACAGGTGATGTCACTTACAATTTCCTGCTCACTTGCTGTAGTAAGCTGTAATTTTTGTTACGTTAAGAATTTATTTAAAAAAAGGAAAATCTTAAAGGTTTTTTTAGTGTCTTCTGGAGGGTTTTTCATATTTGTTTGTTTTGGCTTGCCTATGTCAGAAGGGTGTGGATGTTCACTAGATTCCTGTAGGTAAAATAGGGAGGAAAAAAGGGGGTGTGTGGAGAATTAGATGGCTTTTCATACAAGCCATCCACTTAAATCGCCAACATGGAAACAAAGTAGGATGTGACAAATGTTATGTTGAACCATGCTGTGTACTGTCTAACCATTTTTCAATATAACCTCCATTTGGTATAGAAAACAGTCAGTTGAACAGTTCTGTGTGTTTGTGGCATTAACACACCAACATCTTTATATTGCATGCTGTTTGGAGCAAATATTATGTGCAATGGAGCAAAAAGTCTCATAACCTGCCCTCAGCAGAGCTGTCAGAATGTCAAGAGGAAAGGAAGGCTCTTGATTTTTTTTTTTTTTTTTTTTTTTTTTTTTTGTCCAAGCAAACTGCAACTTAGCAGAAGGGAAATACTGTTTTGGAAGTGGGCTGAGCCAATCTAGGGCCTTTATCTAGCACAAAAAGCCAAACAAGTCTAATTTCCTTGGAAGGTTCTCCTTGGAAGGTCTGTTCAGGACTTCTTCTGTTGTGGCAGTGGTGGTTTTGTGTTGTGGCTCATAACCACTGCAGTCAGCAGCTGGTATCCCTTAAATCCTCTTGGCGTTTTTAGTGTGGCTAACATAATTGGAACTTTTGATGCATATATGTACTATTGTCAACAGTACTTCCTCAGTGCCTCTGTACGATACCATTGCCTCAACAGTAGAGGTAGCATTTGATCCTGCTTAATATCCATCGCCTGGAGTTTTTTGTGGATCTTTTCTCATAACTGAGATATTCTCCAAACAGGAAAGCTTTGAATATCTGTTACCAAAAAAAAACATTCAGCATATCAATCCATTTTGTCTAAGCTAATAAGGTTAAGCAATGAAAATTAGATTGTGACTGGTGCTACAACAGTTCTATGTCTGGCATTCATTAATATTTTTGGATTAGTATTGCAAAGAGTCTACGTAGCTTTGAGAGTAAGGGATAAAAGGAAGTTAAGTTGTTTATATATAGAAATACTTATTATCAGTTCATCGTACCATCATCTATCTGTGGGAAGTTTATCTAGGTTGTGGTTTAAAAATCCTGCAGATGCAGAGATGTTCAGAGCCAGTTCAGGCAGGCTTGTTAGTGCTAGTGTGTTGACTATTCAGATCTCAGTTCGGAAGTAGAAGACTTGGCTTTACGTGGCAGAGAACACACCAGCAAATCTGGTAGCTATGGCGGTTTAAGGTGCTTGAGCATGGGATGGTTTTCTATATCCTGTATCTAGTCTGGTCATGATGATCTTGAGCAAATAAATGGACCTGCAGAGCACTTGAGTGTGTCTGCATTGTACTTTCAAGTTCCAGGAGGCCTTGTTAGCTTGCATAAAGCACAACACTGAGCAGATGGGAGAGCAAATGGGTTTGTTGTCATATGAAGAAATTAATAAGCTCTGTGACATCCTAGAATGCTGGGAGGGGAAAGCAAAAGGTTAGGGGTTGGGTTCTGAATCTGCTGGTGTTCGCGCTTCCTTAGAAGTGAGTCAAGAGATGCACTGCAGAATAACTGTATTTAAGTGTTTGTGAAACTCGATGAAAGATGTGGATAGTTTGATACTGTGCTTTACAGTGTAGCAAGATAAAAATGATACATGAAAAAAACCTGAAGCCTAGATAGCAAAATCAGTTTTTGTCTTTCCATGCTAAACTGCGTGGATAATGTTGATTCCCCCCCCCCCCCCCGTAAAAACTGACATGGAAGAGTCCACCGGAGAAAGAAACTGTAAGCAGGAGAATAATTTTACAGGATGGATGTGAATGTTAGAGTTTAAAGAAGATGTCTGTCTAGAAATGGAGTTGCTGCGATGTATATTAAGAGAGACAGGAAAGTGTTCTCTCTTCAGTTTCCTCAATAAAATGCAATCTATAATGTATAATATAGATTAGACAGAGGCTTTTATTTCCTACCCACTCGTTCTCTTTTCCAAAAACAGTCTAGGTTCCTCAAAGATTTTGTCTTGAATTCTCTGCTTAGAGATAACTCAATTGATTCTGACATCCTTGACAAGTGTAAACAATAGGATAAGAAGGATGGTGCGAGGGAAACACAGGAATCCAACTCTTGGTTTCATATGCATGCTTGAACCATTACTGAAGTGGCTGAAATGTGCGTGATGCTTGTGTATCCGAGACAAGTGAGATGCTGACTTAAAAAGGGAAGAGGAGTTTTTTGGAGGTGGATGAAGAGAACCTGTCCCTTTATCTCATATATTCATAAAACAAAATTTTATTTACTATTAAGAGAAGGAAAGCAAGGTTTAAAAGCACATTCCAGTGAAAATTAGAGCAATCTTTATCGACCAGATGGATTTTTTTAAATGCTGTAAATGACCTAGAAGATAATTATGGGATAATAAGGTATAGTTATTCTTTTCCACAAGGTAACACATGCATATACTTTTACTCTCTACTGTTAGAACAGCTCAGCTGTAAAATGAAAGGTGGAGTAGCTGCTCTTTGGGCAGAAAATGCAAATGATGGTGTGAAGCTGTGAAAATTGGGTCCTCGTTGCATTGCACTGTTTTCCTGACTTATTTTCTACCGTAGTCATTATTATTCATTGCTTATGTTACAGATCCTTGAATTTTTCTAGCCATTACTCAGTACAAGTGAAACAAATACAGTCTCCCAATTCTTATTTTAGTATGTAGTCAACAGTATAACTAAGCATTGAGCAGGAAGCAAACAGTTTTGTCTGGTGGTTGGTTTTTTTTGTTGAACAAACTTTAGTTGGTTTTTGAAATAAGGTATTCTAAACCAGTGTTTACACCTGCCTTTTGTTATGGCTCCTGTTTGATGCTTTAAGTGGATGGCTGGTGTGAAAAGACAGCTGTATGTTTTTAACCTTAATATTTTTTTTACACAAGAATTGAACGTTTGTTTCTGATGTTGTATGAATACTAATTTGTCTACATCTGAATGATTCATGTAGTTGAAAACGAAACATCTATTCCACAAAGGATCTTATTAACTGTATCATATTATACTATGAATGTATTTCACCCCTTTTTCACTTTACTGTTTTCTTTGTAGGTGATTGGTTTGTTGGATGTGTTCACCCCTGCCAAGTCACTAGAAGAATTCAATGATGTGTAGGTAACTTCTCTGAAGACTGCAACAAAAATCTTCTGTATCTTCCTTACATCTCCCAGATTATTATAGAAATATTTGCCACCTTAATTTGTCTGCCATCATTCTCAAACAATTCTGAATTCCAACACAAAAGATACTAGGACATCCTAAACTATTGGACTCTTCGAACTTGTTCACTTGTGTTTTATTGACCAGTGCTCTAGGAATCGGCGTACTAATCTGCTATGTTATTTAAAGTGTCATGAACTATATTTCATTCAGCAACATGCTTTGGGACAGTCAGCCCTGCTACTGGAGCTTCACAGGGAATTTTTATCTTAATGCTGTTGAAGGGATTGCTTCATAGCCTGTGTGTTTCCTTTTGTTCATAGGTACTTGGTGACACACCTTATGGGAGCAGATCTGAACAACATTGTGAAATGCCAGAAACTCACCGATGACCATGTGCAGTTCCTCATATACCAGATTCTTCGGGGACTGAAGGTACTTGCACCTGTCCTACCTGAATGTTGATAGCTCATCAACGGGAGGTGGAAGTTCTTGATGAATGTCATATCCTCAGAGATTCATATGAGTACATAGCGGGGCTTCTGTGACTTTGCTAACGTATCGTAGGATAACCTATTATTATTGTTCCTTCCCTTCGTACCTCTTTGGAGCTCTGTATCAGTAAAGCTATGTATCATTTAAGAAACTATTTTATATGTTCCTATGAGCAGAGTCTGGAAAATTATGAAGTATGCTGCCCTCTAATCTGCTCTGACTATGAATCTTCCATTTCTTCAGTTTTGTTTACTTGTGTTGTTCCACGCGTGGTGGCAGTGCTCCTGGGTGTTCCTAAGGAGAGACAAAGTGAAACACCTACTTGAAACCCATAGACACCCACTCGGTTCCTTCTGCAGACGAGCTATAGCATTTGAATTGTGTGGGACGGGGTAGGGCAGTGTTGTCTAGTGAAGAAATGAGAAGAGGGCTACTTGGACTGTTATATAAAATTTATCATCTTGCCTTACAGTACATCCATTCAGCTGACATAATACACAGGGTGAGTATTTATCCTAAGATTGCTTCCTGTACTGAACTGTGATGTCTTTAAGAAACGTAGCACAGAATCTTACAGCGTAGCACCTAAAGAAACAAGAAGAAATTTTCCAAGAATTATTTTGGTCAAACAGTCAAAAGGTTAAACATGGGAAGTGGTTGTCAAGGTCCATAGTTTCTGTTCCTGCCCATGTTTTGACTTGTATCTTTGTGAAATAGGTTCTCTATTTGTTAAATATTCATCTACAGCACTGGTGTTGCAATAAGCCTTTACACATTTTTGCTTATATGTGACAACTCTGAGGACCACAGAAGAGAGAGCTGACTCTGGGATAAAATAATTTTCCCAAGTATGGAGAGTTAGAATCTATTTTCTATCTGCATCTACATTTTTATCTACTTTAGACTTGTGAAACAACATATGTACCACTGTTAATGCTGATGTTGTTTAATTTTTTAGGATTTAAAACCTAGTAACCTAGCTGTAAACGAAGACTGTGAGTTAAAGGTAATGTAATCACAAGGTCTGATTGGTTTGACTGTGGTTTGGGTGAATGCCTTGTGGATGTCCCTTGGAATTAAAGGGACAAAATAATTCCTTATGGAAATACCTCTGTGGCCCAAAGTAATAACATCCTTCCCAGCTGTAAAGGGCTGTAAGGATGTTTCTTCTGTATCCATTCATGTGTTTTTAATGAATCATCATTAAAGTGAAGAGTTAACAGCTTTAGTTTGGGTTTAGTTGTTTTAGAGAGAAAATATCCAGACATAATTCTGATTGAGTCCTACGCTGTTCTAGGCTAGTGTCTTTTAACAGGTTGTGAAATTTAGTTTCATAATCTGCTTTTGCAGTTGCACCACCTCTCCTCCACCCAATCCAATAACTGCCGAGTTATTCGCTCTAACTAGTTTGCATTGTTCCACTGCAGTAGTTAGTGGATGTCTCTTCTGTTCTGTAGATCCTGGATTTTGGCTTGGCCCGACACACAGATGATGAGATGACCGGGTATGTGGCTACCCGGTGGTACAGGGCTCCCGAGATCATGCTGAACTGGATGCATTACAACCAGACAGGTAATGCATTTAACTAACACAAGGCTTTTCAGTTCTTGAATTTTGGAAAAAAAAAAAGAGGTTTGTCCTCTGTCTGTGCTCCTTTCCATTTGATCGCGTAAGTTGGCAGCCGTGGTAATTATGCTTCAGTAAGGGCGATTGAAAGAAGGAAGGCATAGAATTATTATTTGAACCACAGCCTATCAGATGTAAGTTAAGAATCATTGTGATAGCATTCACAGGACTTCTTTAAACTTGAACCTTTGAAATTGCAATCGGCAAAATATTGTCAGCACTTATCCCTTATTTTTCCTAGCACAGTGGTTTTTAAAGTAAGTGAATGGAATGTGTCTGGATGAGGAGAAGGTGTGTTTCTAGGAAGCTGCTGGGAATACGCTGAAAAATGTCTGGAGTTATGGTGTGAAGAAATGCTAAACAGTATATAAATCTCCCTTCCATTCCTCTCTTCTTAGCCACTTCTTCACAGTTGTATCTTCCTCACAGTTTCCAGTATCTTCTCAGCAACACACTGTGCTTCCCTACAATACTTCCAGATCAGGCGCAGAGAAGAAAAGCAAGTGCTGAGAATAGTTCTTGTACAGGATCAAAGAAAATAATGTGCTACTCTAATTTCATACTTCATTACTTTTTCTTCTTTTCTCTTTTCCTCTTGCATGTATATGGACTTGTCTTGTATCTGTAGTATAATAGTTGGCAGTGGTTTGGGTAGAATTTACGTAAGGCCATTTGCAAATTCATTCCTCAGAGTTGTCTTGAACAGGTTTCTTCCTCTTTGATTGTGTAGATTCCTCCCCAGCTCTTTGGTGTTCAATGCACGTTATACTTGGGAAGGAAAATTTGCCTGATCTAGTATTCTGTTATTTGGACAAGTCTTAGACAACGTAGTTACTGAACAGTATCGGTTAGCTTGCAATGTATCTCAGATTGTTTCAATGCCATAAGACTATTTAAGGATAAAGTTGTTTGTACTTGTTGGATAGGGTGATTCTACTGAGACTTTATTTTTCTGCATTACGTTGTTTTGTTTTTTATTTTATTTTGTTCAGTTGATATTTGGTCAGTGGGATGCATTATGGCTGAACTGTTGACTGGAAGAACATTGTTCCCTGGTACAGACCGTATCCTTTAAAAGTAATATATTTTTTGAAATGGAAGTTAGAGATCTTCACTTTCACGTGCTTCACAAGAAAAGAAGTTCTGGGTTTGGTTGTGAGTTTTTGTTTGTTTGTTTTTAAATTAATGGCTTCTTTTACTCACAGTACGATGAGGTGAGTTCTTGATTTTGCTGCACATGAAACAATGACGGTGTGCAAGAAGGCAAATCTATTCCTCTTTATTGTCTATTAGCATCACTAGAATTATTCACATGTTGTTTGTTTCTGGGAGTTACTTTCCTTTAAGTTTATTTAAATTCATTGCTCTTTGAGTTTGTAGAAAATAACTGCACGGAGTAGGCTGTCTGCTAAGAATCCTCTCACGCTTCAGGTTTCTAGCAAATGTGAAGCATCCCTTCTGGCCTCTCTTCTGTATCCTGGCGGTATGCTGTGAAAGCAGTGGGTTTGCAGATCCTTTAGTGCCAAGGATCTCATTCCAAATTGCTCTGAAATGTTTAGGTTCTGCTTCCATGCTTGAGCGTAAACAGATTGTGAGCCTTCTTTTACTGTACGCTTGTATTGATGTGATAAAGTTCACATCAAGATGTGAATAACATCTTTCCAAAATTATTTTTTTGCTGCACCAAAGTGGGCTGGGTAGGACGCTTTGGCAAATTTATGAGAGCGCACTTTGTGAGAGTTGGTCATGATTTTCCCCAGGAAATTAGAACTGAGACTTGATGCAAATTGTTACACTTGCAACTTTTGTTTGTTCAGCCACACAACATATAGGGGTAATTTACTACTGGCAAGATTTTTCATTGCCTGGAAATTGGACTTTATTTGCCAGAGAAAATTACATTGCCCACCTGTTACCAAAGCTTATTCTTTCAACCACAGTTTGTTTATTTTAATAGCTTTTATTAATTTATTAGTGTTTATATCTGTTAATTCTAATATGATAGCATTTGATTAAAAGAAAACTGGTGCTGGAAGTGCTGTCCTTCCGTGTACTGCGTTACTTCTGGAAAGCATCTAGATTGTAAAACCCTTTGGCAGGGGGGAAGGCTTTCATTCCAGTTTTGACAGTTTCATCTCCCTTTTCAACGTGCTTTAACTTTACCCTTTTTTCTCTTTTTCTGCCTGTCTCTCTCATAATCTCTCTCCACGTTTCTTGAACTTGCTATACTTTACTGTCTAGTCACCTCTGCTGTATTTTTCTGTTGTCAGGGACAGAAGCAGAACTAACATGAAAGTGGCTTAGAAGCTGGAAGAAAGTTGCCATATTTCTATTGGCTGATTTAGCACGTATAATTTGGTTTGGGCAGATTCTGTTTCTTTCTGTCAAGAAAAAAATGAGAAATCAAGAATTGTTGATTCAAACACAGCAAAAGTCTTTAAGCTGTTGCCACTGTTTAACCCTAGTAACACTTTAGATTTTAAAAATCTTGATACTTGCACATAAGATATTTGCTGATAGGATTTGCAATATGTAAGAAATGCTTCACAATGTGTTCTTTATGAATTGAACAAAACAGTTATCTTACAAGCATGCGAGGTTTTTCTCCAACTGCGTTCTTAGCGGTGAATTATAGCCAATAATATCCGCAATGCAAAATAAAGTTTACTTTTAGGATCTAAATTGTTTGCTTTGTCATATTAAGATACTTTACTAATTTATATCTCCTAGCAGATGCTTGTGATTCTTTACCTTAAATTTCTTTTGCAAATGGTAATAACACTTTTGCATTAAATGCTTTTTCTGTTCTAAATTAGTTAGATTTTAAGAAAAATAAGGCCCAATCCTTTCCCGTTGTAGATAAAACTTTGTAGTACTATAGGTCTTACAGTTTGTGTGTGTGGTTCCCCACTTTAAGTAACATATATGCTGTTTGATCATGAGGTTAGAACTATAAGAGGAGCAGGGTTTGTAGTTACAAATCTTGTTTGTGCGTGTAACACTTATCTAAGGATCTAGAAAGGCACCGAGCCGTCAGCTTCCACTCCAGTTTTGCTGACATCTAAAAACAGCAAGCAGAAGTAAGATAACACTGGGTTCTAGCTTCTTCCTGTCTTGGAAGGCTCTTTGAAATCTTTATATATGCATGATTTTTGGAGAAAGTTTTAGGAATTTTCCCGATGTAGATCCTGTTGGGTACTTCTGGGCTCTTAATAATTTCTTTGTACCCACAGATTGGCTGAGGCCTGTATTCCTCCTGCAGCGTCACTATGCAATTGCTGACTTACTGACTTTGCCATTAATATTAACATGCTTAATTCAAGGTACATTTACCATGCTTCTAGTAGCCAAGGATATAGTATATCCAAATCCACTGCAGTTCTAGGGAATTCACTTTGCAGTTGCAGGCAATGTGACTATATATTCCGTGTGTTCAGGAAGCTGGAAACTGCTGCTGTTTGACAACTGAAAATTTTACGCTCTTGCTTTTTGGTCTCAAGACGTTAATTTTCTCAACTATATAGCTTCACATTTCCAAAATGAAATAGATAGTGACAGAATAGGTAATGCCTTCTCAGGATGAACATCTTCCTGTTCAGGTGGTTCTCTTGTTTGAAATATTGGTCCCTTTCACCAAGGATTTAGCAGAAATGGTGTGATGTTATTTACAGTCCATCAGGTGTTTCTTTGTACTGCCTGGAGATGCCTATATTACTTGTAAGGGGCTTCAGTACAGGCAAGCTGTACAGTTAATTTAATCTGGTAAGTAATAAAGTTGTATTCTGAGATGATGATCTTCAGTGCTGTCTATGATGATTATGCCACTGATAAACTAATGCTGAATTTAGTTTTATGTTCTGAGGGACCTGATCTGTAGAGATTCTGAACATGGCCGTCATTGACTTAAAGCAAGAATTGTAGATACCCTTAGAAAAAAACCCTGTGATTAATATGAGTTTAGCTCTGCAGGATTGTTACACTATTCCTAACTTAAAACTGAATGTAAGCTAATTGAATTGTTCCTATTGTAATCTATGGGTGGAAATATTTGGATGAAAGATGGATTTCTCATATTGGTAAAATCTCTGCCAGGAGGTGGAGAAGGGGAGCAAGATTGTGGGAAAGACTAGTCAGAGACAAAAAAATTGCGGTAATGAAAATCGGAGTCCTTTGGCCTTTTAATGTGAGGCATAGCTAGAGGCTTTCTTTTTGTTATTATTGTATCTGTCTTATGCCAAGATCAATTTCTGTTAAACATGTATATTAATTTTTTTACAGCTTTTGTAATGTGAATGATTCATACAAATAAGTAGGAAAGTTGACTTTAAGTTTGACAATTTGACTTGCATAAAATGATATAAAGTACAAATAAGAATATCTTGAATGTTTTGTATTAGTTTAGCCAATTTTCTTTTTCTGTATGTTTTAAGTTGACTGTATTCCCTTTAAACTCTGAAAAGTATTTTTATTACTGTTTTTATTCAGTAGTATGAGACTTCCATGATAACTAACCAGTCTGAAATTACATGTTCTTCTGATACATCTTATTCTTGCTTGTGGTGGCAGCTAAAACGACTTCTGAACTTCGCTTTGCCTGGATAAGCTCTTACAATCTTGCCATGCCTGCTACTGATGGTGATGGCAGGTTGTTTTCTGAATTTTAGAATCACTGAGACTCGTCAGTCGTTGGGGGTACCTTGGTGATGGCATTTGGGGTTTGCATGCTGCGCTTTCCTTCTCCATGCACGTGTTGTGTTTTTTTTTTTTCCTTTCGCTTTGTATTTACTAAGTCTTTTTCCTGTCTCTAGTTGCTTATGGCTTGTTTCTCTGGGACGTGGTAGCCCTGTAGTTAAACGAATGCTGCAGTTCAGCAGGTTATAGATGGCAGGCCTAAAACTGGAGGCAGGGGTTGGGTTTTGGCGTGCCTATGGCAGTGCCAGTTATACATTCTGTGTTTTCTCTTGTTTATCCGAGAAGTCACTGCAGTATATTACACAAGTATCCTCCAATTGCAATTTTCCCTGGGAAAAGAGCTGACAGCAAACTGGGCAGTAATATTGTTAGCACACCTGGTGCACAAGATTTTAAATGCCTTTAAAAGAATTTAAATATTTAAACTGAGGTATGGCATGTGACTTCTGAGGCATGTTAGCAGTGGATTTTGCACAACTGTTTCTTGCACAAGAATGAGTGAAAGATGTAAGGGCTGTTTTAAATGGCACTGAAAAAAAAGCCAACTTAAATGAGCTAATTGTGGTTAGTATAGCACCCTCTGCTAATTCTCCTGCACCAGTGGATATACTGATTTCATTTTAAGCATTGACAATTAAGAGTTGGCAATTAAGCTAAATCCAACTAGATACATTGGATTTACTCTTAGGTTTTGAGTGTTTAAGTAGGTGGGAGTTGGCCAAGCAACTTGAGAAGTGAGAAATTAGTTCAGCTGTTCTGACAAAGTACTATTTCCAGGGCTTTTAATTCATTTCATATGTAAAACTTTAGACCAAAGTTTACATCAAAAGATAAAGGTTTTAACAAAGTATTGGTGATTTACTTCATAAACAGTTTGCCAGTATTACAGGAACTCCGAGGCTTTTTTAAAAAAACAGGAGACAGCTTTTGAAGTTCTTGTAGTACTCAAAAGATATTCTAACAAGGAATTGTAACTGTGTCTTAAAATATCAGGAAAGCATTGATCCCAGAAAAAACATTGTCTAGTAAGTAGACTACTTTTATTGAAAGGAAAATGTGTAACTAGTTTGATACAATTTTAAGGGCAAATATAAACATCACAGACACAGTCTGAAATCACTAGTAGGTTTTGAAGGGCAGCATGGAAGATAATTCAGAGAAGAAAGGAGATTTATTCTTTTAATGGTTTAAAAAGATACCTTGTGTCTCCTTACTATCTTGAGGTTTAGACATGTGACTGTGTATTTAGTGGAGTTTTTCCCCTCAAGTGTATGTTTTGTCACCTATGCCAAATATTTACTTTTTCTGCCGGGTTAAAGAGGGCAGCTCAGACTGGTACGTGGCCTGGTGGAAGCTCTGTTCTGGATAAAACATTCTTTGCATTTGCAGTGTTATGTCCTGAGAGCTTTCTACGTAGAGATTTTAAATCTGAGCCCACACTCTGTTCTCTCTGCCGCTCCAGCGAGGTCTGTAGGGCAGAAGGGAGATCCAGGTACTTTGGCCTCCTGCCCCGCTGGTCCCCGGGGAGCTGGCGGGGGCGAGCACCCTCTGCCGGCTGCAGCGCCCCGGCGGCTCCGGGCCCGAGAGGTGCACCCCATGTTCAGGGTTAGGGATGCTGCGGGTCACAAACAGGGTCCAGTCATTCTCTTATTTTCTGAGTTTTACAAGTGGCTGAATTACCGTGGAAGGTGTTCACAAAAGGCCTTGACTTTTTTTTAGTATTAGCGCCTACACTTTTCAGCCTTCTGCTTTACTTCATCTGTCACTAACACAACCTAATCCTGCTAACTGCTTCTGCTTTGGTGTGGGGCCTGAGAGGGTGAAGTGAGCATGTAAACTGATCCTTTGCCAGTGGGGCGAAAGCTTTGACTTCTGCTCCTGGATAATTAAGGATGCAGTGACCGATTCAACGCATGTGGTGTTATTTGTAGACAAGTTGTTCAGTCTGTTTGATGCAGACAGAGCTGTGTTATATGGGGGTATTCAATTGTAAACGAGAGGAATGAATACAGTTTGCTTAAAATAGCTTTTCAGTCGAGGCCTTGGCAGGTGTTAACTTTCAACGTTAATAGGCTGATATGTTGCGCTTTTCATTTTGATTTGTCCCAGCATTTTCCTTTATGGTCCATCATTAGATATTGATCAGTTGAAGCTCATTTTGAGACTCGTTGGAACCCCAGGGCCTGAGCTTTTGAAGAAAATCTCCTCAGAGTCTGTGAGTTTACACTTTGATTGTAATATCTGCCCTTTCGGAAGTCCCAAGTTTGTGTGTCGCCCTCCTGTAGTCTATCTATAGTATGTGTTGGGATTTCTTTTCTGTTATTTTTCTTCCTTTGTCATTCTTGCTCTTGGATGGCTTTGCGTTCATATGCTCTGTGTATCTGATCTTTATTCCTCTTACCTCTGCCTGTGGCATGATTTCTTCCTTCCATATTCTCGTTTTACTGCTTCGTGACTTTTCTTTCGGTTTGTGGGTTTATACTTCGTGATATATTGTATGATCAGATGCTGCTGGGGAAGTATTTTTTACAGCTAAGAGCTTGAGGCTTGTCTCAATTATTATTTCTCCAGATTGCCTACCCAAGGATCTTTCGTAACAGGAGCAAGTGTGTTACCCTCTAAACACACACGGTCCTTTCTGTAGTATGATTGATTTCTGAAACACTACTGCCACCGTCTTTGTTTTTGTAGCATAAAATCCAAAATGCCTTTTAGGTGCTTTTATGTGGCAGCTGTTTCCATGGCACACAGTATATAGTCTGCTAAGGATGTAACTAATTGTGCCATGTATTTAAAGGGTATTGCTGTATGGGGCCCTTTTATCAAGGTAATTGCAAAAAGCTTTCTGCAGTCTCCTTTTTAAAGGGTGACCTCTATTTTCAGCCATACTGCCATTTCTATATTGTTCTAATCTGGAATTGTGAACTTCTGCAAAGACAGTATTAAATGGCATTTAATTTTACCTGCTTCTGAAGGTGAAGTGCATAGAAGTTAGAGCAAGAGGTGCCCTAACGGTACAGGTGAACAAGTTAATGCATAGCGAGCAGTGAACTTGTGTAGAGGTAACTAGCAGCATGCTTCAGCAAGTCACGCTGCTGTTGCTGATACGTAATAAGGGATCAGCGCGGTGGAGAGTGATAAGATTATTTTGTACTGCAGTTTATGTTCTTTTTCATGTAACAGTGACGGTAAATGTGAAATGTGAGGTTAGCCTTGAATTACGTTTGATGAAGGTAGATGTGGGGTGCGAGTTGGAGTCAATTGGTCAACTTGCTGAATATCACACCAATTTAAAAAGCCCTGGGATGTTCTACCATTGGAAAGGTCAGAACTGAATAACACAGGTTGCTTTGGCTGCCCTGTGAACTGACCTTAAGGGTAGTCTGGTATTTGAAGTACAGGGGATTAAGCTTATCTCTCTCGCTAAAGGTTGACTAGGTTAAGCGAAAGATTAGTTTGCATATGTAAGATTGAAGTGGGTCTTTTTTTTTTTTTTAACACTGCACAATAAAAAGAATAATTGCTTTTAGCCAGGTCCAAATCGAGAGTCTGTTTAAAAAAAAATGCAGTAAAGTACTGTTTCTACTAATTTTTTCCATTGTATGGGGATAGCAAAACTATTAAGTGTTTGAGGGCCTTTAGCGTGTCACTGTAATGAATTCTGTTTTTCTGCTGTATTACTTTACTTGTTCTTACTTTCTCTGTCTGTTCACTGACATCAACTAAGTTTGTCTTATGCAGTGCTAATGTTTTGCTAATTTTGCATTTATTGCCTTCTGTCACCTCGCCCACATATCAAAGTGCATTCAAAGCTGTTCAGAAGGAGGTGTCAGTTGTGAGCCGATTTCACTTTGCACCACAAGGAACTTAAGTACTTTCTATGCAGCAAGAAAAAAAGCCGGTAACCAGTGCAGAGGATACAATTTTTGGTTCTGTTTTAATTTTTGTACATTTTCCTGAGGCTGTTTGTAGCTGCAGCAGCCTAGGAAAATTTTTGAGGAGTAGCTTCAGCCAAAGGAAACATCTACTCTGGTGGCTTAAAACTGTTGGGAAATGTGAATGCAACCGTGTTGTAGTGTAATGCTACTTACGGCGGACAGAAATACTTTCTGTACTGACACTGTTACCAACTGCTCAGTAATTCGCCATTGATTTAAGTGTTCACTAGTGCAATTGCTAAACTTTTCACAAGTATTTGAAAAAATTAGTGGACCCTGCCTGTTTGGCTTTTGCCTTGTGGTTTGCAGAAGAGATGCTTTGTATGCAGCTGTTTTCTGTTTAAAATGGTTTTTGCACTGTTTTTAACAAAGCCCTTGACTAGGCACTTAAGATATTAACCAGCTTCAGCAGATCATGCGTCTGACGGGAACACCCCCTGCATATCTCATTAACAGGATGCCCAGCCATGAGGTGAGACCTGAGCAGATGAGGGGGGTTTGCAGGGCAGGTCTTCACTTGACAGTGTTCGCTGCTTCTATAAGTGATACGCTCGCATGTGGCATGGGGTGGGCAATTAACTACCTGCTCTTCAGCAAGATTTTTTTGTACTAAATGAAGACTTGAGATTTGGACAGTGCGTACTCAACCACAGACTTCTGAGACTCAGGAGAACCTGGATGTGAGTTGGTTTTGCACTGTGTGCCATGTTGTGCAGCTTACCAACAGACACCGTACTGCACGCAGCCTTACCGGGACTCCAAGGCAGTCAGCTCTTGCAGCACCTCTTTGCTTTTCAGTCTTGCATGAACCCCAAATAACGTCAGCTCTTCCTTCGCTGTCTTGAGTGGCCTTTAGTTGGGAAGGGATAACAATGATGAGCTTAGTAAGTATCAGAATAAGTAAAGAGAAGGCGAAGCGAGGAGACAGACCGTAATAACGGGTGCTTCAGGATGATTGAAATGTACTCTGTCTTGGTGGCTGGATTGTATAATACTTCAACAGAGTATTTATTTCCACAGGCAAGAAACTACATTCAGTCTTTGTCTTACATGCCGAAAATGAACTTTGAAAATGTGTTTATTGGTGCCAATCCACTAGGTAAGGCTTGCTTTTTAAATGTTGTGCTCTTCCTGAAGCTGAATGTGTCCTGGGACACCAAGACTTTTCCCAAAGTTTTGTTTTGACTGCAGAAGTCGTTCAGAACAGAGCTACGTACCATTTTCAAAGTTTACCAAGTGTGTGTGGGCTGAGGGTATAAGAGGAAGAAATTGCGGGTGATGGGCGGGTCCTGAGAAACTACAGATTCCTTGTATACATTGGGCTTCTACGAGCTTACATTTCAGAATACAGTGTCACACAGCTCACTCTGTAAAAATCCTTTCTTTTCTGTTTCGGTGCTTTTGCAGCTGTGGACTTGCTAGAGAAGATGTTGGTACTGGACACAGACAAACGAATTACTGCAGCAGAAGCATTGGCTCATGCCTACTTTGCTCAGTATCACGACCCAGATGATGAACCAGTGGCAGATCCCTATGACCAGTCTTTTGAAAGCAGAGAACTTGAGATTGAAGAATGGAAAAGTGAGTTTGGGGGACGGGAGAGAGAGCCAACCTGCTTCCCTTGTGGTCCGTTCCATAGCTGCGGTTCAACTAAGCCATGGCAGTTAGAGGCACAAAAGAAACTGGTAAAAACGTGGGCATCCTGTTGGTTCTGAGGTCCTTATACTGAGTGAATCTATCATGTGCTGTGCACATAATTAGCATAAACCCTGGTAACTGATTATTACTATGAGCGTACAAACATGTAGGCGACATAGTTGCTCACGTCTTTATGTTTTCAAACTTACTTCCAGAGCGTTGAGGAGGTGTGAGTATCTTTTATTGTCTATGTTAGTCTGTGAGAATGGTGTAACCATTCTTTTCTTTTTCTTCTTGCTTAAACCATGTTTTTCATTTAAAATAGTGTTAGAACCTTTAAGATTGTTGCAGGTTTTCTTGCACGAGGGATGCCTTTAGTACTGCCTATTAAGTTTCCGTCATGCTTTTCCCGCCAGGCCTGACTTACGATGAAGTAATCAGCTTTGTGCCACCACCGCTTGACCAAGAGGAGATGGAGTCCTGAGAAACTGCTCTCTTCTGTTTGTCCCACTTCACTGTGAGGGGAAGGCCTTTTCATAGGGACTCTCCAATTATCGTTCAAGTGCCTCGTCACAACAATATTCTCCTTGGTGGAGGGGTTTCGTGTGTGTTGAATTGGGGAGGGTGGGGGGGAGGGAAGAAAGTTGAGTCTATGTAAACATGCTGCATGCTCTCTTGTATTCTGTGTACAGCCTGGGGCGGGCCTCTGAAGACCTGTTCTGACTGCTCTTTAGTCCCGCCAGAGTAACAGTGCTCAACCAGTTTGCACTGCGGGGGCAAGGTGGGGAAGCTGACATGTAAAGTTTGGTTACAATCGTTGCCATTTATCAATTCTTGTACAATTAAGTAACCTCAAAGTAATGGAAGCTGTTTTATAGGCTTAGAGTCCGCTGTTTTCTTCAGGACTGAAGGTGGGGTTGAGGGATGTCCTTGTTCAATGCCAGATGGCTGATTTACGTCTGGATCTTCCTGGTACAGCAGAATGTTCAGGCCTTCTAATATCTGATTCTTGGAACATGAAAAGGTTTTGTTTGAAACTGTAAATATGTTTGTGCCTTAAATGAATGGGGAGAGAGGGGAAAGAAAGTCTGGAGTGGAAAATCTCTGACCCACTGTTTTTCAGGGTGAAGGCTCCCAGATAGCCAGGCATGAACTCGATTGTAATCAGGAAATAACTTTCCAAGGCAACAGCCTCTACCCCTGGGTTGAGTATGCCTGTATTTTTCCCTCTTCCCCTCCTCTCGTTTGGAGGCTTCCCAGCATTAGCTCCCAGGAGACGGAGGCTGGAGGAGATTCTTGCTAGCCACACGTTTGTGTATTTTGTTCCTTAAAAGGTGGGGTGTTTTTGCACGTCGTAGCTGTATGTGCATGTAGAGCTGCTTGATTTTTGTCGTTACTTTTCTGGGGATGGCACTGGGGCAGTTAAATCGTCAGTGAAATACTTCACTGAGTACCTCAGCCAGTGCCATGAAATCACAGCATCCTTCCTCTTGTGCCGCAGCTCATTGTGAAATACCTGCCATTCTGGAGGCTTTGACGAGGAAAGGCTAAAATATACAGCATAGAAACATGCACCTTTTTCTTTGTGTTCTGACCTTCCGGTTTCAGAGGAGGAGAGCCTGGGACGGAGGGTTTCTTGCGAGATCAAATGTAAAAAATGTTCTTCAAAGAAACAACTATGGCATCTTGTGCCGGAACTTAAGTTATTTCCTGAAAAGAATTTTTTTAGAAGTATTGGAATCCAAAGCAAAGAAATAAGCATGCATAAAACCACAATCTCCCTTTCACTGTCTATATCTATAAATATAAATATTTATATATAAAAAACTAACATTTACTAGAGGTTTTTTTTACCCTCTCAGATAAGAGCTTCTTGGCTGTTTTTTAGCAGGTTGATCTCTGCCTGAGGAAACATGAAAAGGGAGTATGCTTGAGTACAAACATGGTTCAAATATTTTGTATTTTACAGGACTCTGCGTGAATCAAATGCCCAGGGTTAGAGCCTGGCAGGAGGGAGGTTTCTCATCATGTTTGGGTGCTAGAACTGTCGCTGGGGGAGCTCAGGAGCCCGATTTTAGGACTTGTGGAGGAGACGTTTTTAGACATTTATTTGTTGCAGGCATCCCGTGTGGGCAACGTACCTGTGTATGTGAGGAGAAAGGCTTTTGCAGTATTTTGTATTCTTGTTACCTATGGGACGGAGAGGAACTTGTTTGTAGTGGTTTTACCCCGTGTTTGAAGAGGCAGCACAAAGGGATGGGACACGGATGACAAAGCCATTGATTCTTCCTAGGCTACTTTCCAGTGATCTCTTCAGGTCAAACACTTAACAAAAGTCTGGGGTGAGATGAAGAGAGCAGTTATTTCATGCTCTGGGATAAAACTCTCCTCAGCCCAACAAAGTCAAGACAGAAAACCTCCCTTTTCTGCTGGACCAGCAGTCCAGGTATTCAAATGAAAATGTAGATATACTATGTACACCTACAGCAAGATTATTTTTATCAGCCATTTTCTGTGTAGATGCTACAGTGTGATTTCATGCGGAAATATTGCTAAAGATTTTTAAAAATACAGATGTTGTGTGTGCGTGTGTGTGTCTGTGCGCGTGTGTGAGTGGGAATGTTTCATTTGGAGCCCGTACCCAGACGGGAGCCCGTGCGGCATGCACTCCCTACCTTCAGTGCAGTGCTGTTCAGCTGCCTGCGGGCTGAACAGGAGGACGCACTTCGAAGAAGAGATCGGCTATTTTGTTTCTATCCATGAATTTTGCTGTAATTGGTTATGCCAGATAAGATGTCACAATACCACTGGTCAAAAATAAAACCTATTTTTCAGATTTACTGCGCTGATGGTGCTTACAAACCTCTTCACTAAATGGTTAGTTTTAGCACGGTGTGAGCTTCTCCCTCGTGTCGTACGGGATCCTGTCTGCGATGGTTGGGCGGGGGGGCCAAGGCCGCATGACTTGTTGACTGACTCTGTCTGCTGACACTGGGCTTCTGTCCGTACTTGTCCCAAGTGAACTCTTTGATACGAAACCAGCTTAGAGTGTGACCGTGAGTAATGGACCCAGAAAAAAACACTTTTATTTTCTGTTTAGTATAGGGGAGCGCTTACTCACCACAGCAGACCGGCGCTCTGCTACACGTCCGGACCTGGGACCCTTCCCCAGTAGTACTGGTTTATGTGTGTTTGCTATTTAAAAGTGATTTTTTTTCCTCTTCAGCTGCCACCTAGTTGGTGGTGGAAGGGTGTTTATGGGAGCAGGAGCATCGTGGCCCTCCGTAGTGGAGATTTTCCGACTTCCGTTGTGTATCGGTGCCATTCACGCGGAAGAATGATTGACCAAAGCTGTGTTCTTCACACTAACAAAAGCCTCAGTAACTGAAGTTCCCAGGCCTTGATAAAACCAGGTGGTTCGTGTCGATCCGAGTCAGGTAGCTGATAGCTACAACGCGTACGCTCCCCTGTCAGAGCGCTGTGCAGCCGCTGATTTGAGTAAGTACAAAGCCGAGCAGGGGGGTGTTCTCTCAGCTGTATGGAAGCTGCCTTCCTCCTTGTTTTCACCTTCTGCTTGCCTTGGTACAAATCGAGAGGAGAGGGGGGGAAAAAAAAAAAGCCTAAACAGGACCTATCACTTACTGTTCTCTGGGAGGAAAAAAAAAAAATCCAAAATAGCCAAGATACACAATTCCTGAATGTGCTCAGTTACGATACATCCTGGTTGGCAAAAGAAACCCCAAACTAAAATCAGTGAGAATTGAATTGGGGAAAAAAAATAAACTACACCTACAAAATCAAGTTACTTAACTCAAGGTTTCCTATTCGATTTGAATCGGTCACTTGAATTAATTCATCTCTCTACAGCCAAGACATGCCCTAGATATTTAGAACTCCTTAATTGTGCGCCGATTACCTGTGTGTGCACACGTGGTTGAGCAAGAGTTGTGTTCATAAAATGACAAACGGGTTACACGTCTGCTTATGTACCAGGAGTTTTTGCTGTAACACCTCTTGCTCACAGGTGTATTTATAGAACCAATTGTCGGTTTATTTCCTGACTGTGCTGTTGCTATAGCCAGGACTTATTTACACGTATATACATAAGCAAGGTTAAAAAACCTGCCATAGCACCTTGTCCCTAGTTTGTGTTTTATAGAACAGCAGGCCTTACCCCGGCTATTTGAGGAACGCAAGGGCCAACACTAATACAGTTGCAGCGGTTGCCTGTAAGCAGGTAAAATGGGTCTTTCCTAAAACCCTGATGGTGCTTTTTCAGTAATTGCTGTTTATGGGGTGACTCGGCTCTAACCCTGCTGCACAGACCTGCTCAGAGCAGGGACGCTGCTGTGGGCAGGGTTGAGGGCTGGCGGGGTAGAGCACAGTGTAAGCGGCTGGGCTGGCTCGTTAAGGCCCGGCTTAGTCACTTCCTTTGGAAAGTGTGTAGGATGCACCTACCTCCTGCGTGGGAGCCCCACCTGAGCCTCCTCAAGTTGGAGCAAAATGTCGAGGTGTTCTCTGCTTCCCAGGAACGGACCTTCTCCCAGGCTGGGTGTGCTGGTCTGGCGTGGTACCGGCAGGCAGAGCAGTGAACCTGGGCTTTGCGCTGTCCAAGAAGACCCGAGAAGGGGGTTGGACCTGCTGCAGGAGATGAAACTAGACCCGGCAAAGCCTGGGGCACGAACAGTTCTCGGGATGGTCCCATCTCGTGGCTGCTCTTGAACCTCCTTGCTGCAGTCACCCGGATGAAGGTGGAGAACCTCAGCCTGCGTTCACCACGTCCCCGCTCTGCTGGGAAACCAGGCTTGGGAGAAAATCGCCGTCGCTTCCTCGCTCTTCTGTGGATGTAACACCCTGGTGTCCTTCGTCACGAGCCTGGAGCTGTCCTCTATCAGCTGGAAAGAAGAATGTCCCTGCTTGGCTGACGAGGCGCTGTGGCTTGTCCCCCAGATTCCCCGGCTCGACGAGTCCTTACTCATCCGCTTGTTCAGAGCAGGGATTTCACGAGACCCCCCCTCTGAGCCCCACGAGGACATTTCTCGGCTGGTGGCCCGGTGGAAGCAGGAGAGCAAGAGCTGTAGGTGACGGCGGGGCTCCCGGAGGTGTGCCTGCCGCGGGGCTGGGTGCTCAGCTCCTGTAGCAGAGTCCAGAGGCACCTGTACAAGACCGAGGCGTGTCGGGAAACCTGATGCCTCACCTCCTCCAATGTGGAGGCGGAGGGAGGAGGGCCCAAAGACATGTCCCTTCACGCTCGCAACAGCTGAAAACGGAGAAGGAGACTCGCTAGAGCCTTTTTATACCAGCGCAGGAGGCCTCGCTGTCCCGCTCTCACCCCAGAAGCCCTCCTGTACTCCAGTACTCTGGGGGGGTGGCATTCCCGCACCCGCCGGGCGATGAACATCACAAGGAGAAGAGGCTTTTACAGACAGGAGGTGAACAAAACCCTCTGGGAGCTGCCCAGGAGATACACGTCCCTCCACCCCCTGGGGTCCGGAGCCTACGGCTCGGTCTGGTGAGTGGGGTCCTGCCTGCACCGCAGGCAGCAGCAAGGGGCGAGTTGGGGGTGTTTAAAGTATTGCGCCGGGGGGGAAACGAGGAGGTGCCTGTCGGCACCCCTCCATTAGGAAAGGCCATTTGCATGTGTGATGAAGGTGGTTTGCCTCCTGCTCCGGCACGGGCAGTGGGTTGGAGAGTTGGTCTCTTGAAGAAACCGAGATGTTTCCTCCTGTGGTCGCCCTGGGTGGGCAGAGAGGGGAAAGTTTCCCACCCGAGCTCGCCTCGGCGGGCATCCTTAGGCAGTGGCTCGAGGACCAGGTAGGTAGGGCTGCCAGGTGCAGCGAGGCAGCTTGGGGTATCACCTTGACTTTGGGGGTCAGGCAGCTTTCGAGCTGCCTTGGTCTCGAGCTTGCATTAAGGGAGGATTTCTGTCTGGCAGCAAAGAGGGGGGAAAAAAATACCTGGGTGTCTGAAAGCAAGTTGTAAATGGTAACAGAGCTGGGTGCTGGAACAAAGCACCGAATCTCCGGGGACAGGGGTGGCTGCAGCATGTCCTCTGCAGCATGTCCTTGCTGCTTAGTCCAAGGCAGCTGATGCTGGGCTGCCTGGGGAAAGGAGCTGGACAATACGGCCCCCACCTTGATACTGCTTCCAGCTTGAAATCATGAAATAGAAATTATTGTAAACCAGGAGCAGTAACAGACTGGGGCTTCCTTCCCGGCTGATGATAAACCTCAACCTAAGAGAGCAGCACGAGCTGCTGTTGATTAATCAGTTGGGCAAAGGTGCCTGTAGCGTGAGCGAGCAGAAGTCAGATCTTGTTTGGTTTACATTGGCGAACCGGAGGAGATGGGCGACTTTTTGAAAGGTTAAATATGAAGCAGCCCATTGATAGGATCTGAACGGAGCCCTTGTTTCATAACACACCGAGCTAAAAAAAAAAAAAAACCACCAACAAGGTGTGTCCGCTTTTGTAGGTGTTGGGCAAAGTCTATCTGCGGCTGTCACAGCACGGATCCTGCAACCCTGGGGCCCAGGTTCTGTCCTTGTCCCCCGGCTGCCTATTTACAAAGAGGCACCCAGTGTTTCCTTTCCCCACTTTGCTGTCCAGGTGCATTTAAGCTTCTGAGATGCTTAAATGAGTCCTGCGAAATCAGGCAAGGCTAAACTTGACTCTTTTATATTTCTACAGTGTTTTCTGGTTTTTATCATAAAGGAAAGCAGGAAGACTAAAAGAAAATAGACGGGACAAAAAAGGGAAGAGGGAAATCCTTGCCAAGTTCCCTTGCCCACCAGAAAAAAAACCAAACAGCAATAAGACAAATCTTTTACTGGTCCCTGTGAAGGTCTCGGCGGCTCTGGAGGTCTCGGGGAGGGAGGGATGGGTGCTAAAACAGCCCCAGGGTCCGGGGTGGTGGTGGTATGGCACGGACAGTGCTCAGCGGGGAGGGTTTGGTGCCGATTCCTGTACAAAGCAGAGGTGGAAGCGTGTGGAGTTAGGATTTGCTGTCCTCTGCTGGGAATTGCTGGGAAGCTTTCCTATGGCAGCGTTACTCGGAGCTGCTGGCTTTTACACCTCCTTGAGCAGCTGAGAAACTAACTCAGGAAAAACAGCGAAGACGTGTTTCTTCCCTCATTAATTCTGCCAAAATCTGTAGTGATTTGGCTTCCAGCTGAATGTAATTGTGGAAGAGTCTTCTGACCCCTCCAACGCCGGTCTTGCCGATCTCTGCCGGCTGAGGCAGGGACACAGCTCTGCCTGCCCGGTGTCATCCCGAACTTCAGCCATTCATTAAACCTGTGCTGGGAAGAACGTGGTGGGCTCTCCCGGCTGCGTCAGCTGAATTAACTCTTAGCTGTGCTTCACAGCAAGGGTGAAAGTAATGCTGTTTGTGCTGGGCAGGCTGAAGCTCCATCACCCCAACTCTCCTGTGTTGAGTGGTGGGGTTCCACGCTCTGTAGGCCAGCAGCTGGGAAGGCGGGTAAGAACACGCACCCTCAGATTAGGAGATCTGCCTTGAATTCTGCAGAAGCTGTTTGACTGCGTGGTCCGAGTCCCTTCCTCTTATTTCCCTGGCTCCTCGGAAAACTTTACACTGAGTTGTCCCCTCTGCCGACACCTGCTGAAGTCCTGAAACTGAGACAACTCTTTCGCTGTCCTCCTAAGATATCCTGTGGCATCTTCAGCGCTGAAGCTGCCTCGCGTGGCTATTCCAGCACTTCCTTTGCTTTTCCCTGCTGAATGCATCGACGAAATCGCCATCGCACCTCTCAAAGGATGTGTCTGTGCTCTTGTCACGCACAACTTAGAGCAGCTGGAAGGGACCTCAGTGGCCAAGAGCAGGAGATTGCCTGATGGTATTGCCTGATCTGCTCGCTAGATGAGAGCTGATGATAGCCCAGACTGCCGGAGGACGCACCACAACTGATCGCTTGTGGCTGACAATCGCAGAAAGCCGTGCAAGAGAATTCCAAGATTTGCAGCAAGGACCTGATAATCCCTCCTCAGCATTGAACCGAAGGGAAGGCCACGCGGAGCAGGATATTCCCACCTCTCCTAATGCAATCAGACCTAAACCCAGCAAAATGCGTTGATTGCGTTATTATAGATGGCATTTCCCTGTTCATTTATCAAGTCTTGCCTCTGAGTGATGGCCCTGGAGGTCACGGTAACGTTGCTTTACAGCTTTATGGTACCTGCCCCTCCCCGTCTCGGGTCCTCCGAGAGCCTTGAGGAAGGAGCGGTGGCTGGAGCCCGGCAGTCAGGGACCGTGGCAGGGTGAATCACGCGTCCCTTCGAAGAAGGAAGCAGGGGCAATGTGTTTGTGCGAGGCTGGAGGACGCGTGCAAAGCACTAATGCCAGCGTTGATGTGGGCTCGGTTACCCTGTGCAGCTAAAAGCCGTGGGACTAAACATGCCGATTTATAGCCCTTCCATTTCCCCAGGAGATGAGATAAGGATTTACAAAGCGGGGGGAACGGCTGTGGAAACCCACAGCGCGATTTGGCAGGGAAAACCCTTTCTTCATCTGTTTGCCTCTTGGAGGGGTCAAGGAAGGGCTGAGGCACCAATGTGTAATGGGCTGCACCGAGACCCCCCCCAGAAAACACCACCGAGAATGCCGAATTGCAGCTATCTCTGCCTGAGGACCTCCCTCCTTATCTGGTGAAACCTGGGGCCTGATGGAAGAGCCTCCAGAAGCGGAGAAAGTGTCGTGGGATCGCCCTATCCAGCTGCAAACAGCAAATGTGACCAGAGGGAATAACACGTCACGTCTCCAGCGACGGCTGTTGTACCATGTTTTCATTACCTTTATAAAAAGACTCTCATTTTCAGCCAGACCTGCTCTTACACAGAAGCATACGTTATAGCATCAAAGATGCCGAATGCAGAATTAATTCCAGCAGCCTGTATTTTCAGTGCGTGGCATCCACTGTCTTTGCTCCAGAATACAGCGAAGGCGGCTGACGTACCTTAAAAGACAACAGCCTCCAAGCAGACGGCAAAGCAGAAATTGCTTTATTCCCTTATCTCCATGCGTTAGGGAAGGAGAAGGCAGAGTTAGAACTAATCCTGACCTTTAACCATTTGTGTTTCCCTCTTCTCACGGCTCTTAGCTCCAGCTTGTTTCTGCAGGTTAAAGGGAATAAAGACGAGCCACTAATGCTTTGCTTGGTATCCCACCTAGTCCTCCAAAGAGCACGGGCTGTGCTCTGCTGCCCAAAGTCATACGGGGGAACATCTGTGTCTGCAGAGCTCCACTGGGTTTCTCAAGGGGCCTTTCTTTCCTGTTCTTCTGTGAGCTCTGGAATTAGCTCTTCTCTAGAAGACCTTTGGTATTGCAAAATTTGTTAAAGCATACTGCCAATGTCAGAACTGGGTTTTATTTCTCTGCCGCAGTTCAGCCATAGACAAGAAGACAGGGGAGAAAGTGGCTATCAAGAAGCTCTGCCGCCCGTTCCAGTCGGAGATCTTTGCCAAGAGAGCGTACAGAGAGCTCATGCTGTTGAAGCACATGCAACACGAGAACGTAAGTACTCATTTCTCTCCATTCCTGATGAAACAAGGGGGTTTTCTTGCCACCCGGGAGCAAGTCCTTTCTGGTGGCATCACCTTTATTTTAATTGAGAGGTCCTGACATTTGGCACGTGCAGGCAGTCTCGGGGTTTAACTGCTGCCTGTCTGCTGCGCCCAGTTGGCACCAGGCTGAAGCAGATGTGTAATGGGTGCTCCCGTGTATTAGTAAGAGGAAAAGCAGCTGCGCAGCATAGTGAGGAGTCCTTGGATTCCTCAGATGGAGTTCTCGGTGCTCACCCGTGTGCGTGTGCCATTGGAGAGCATTGGAGACCTGAGTCCCATGTGCACAGCAAATGCTTTCCAGGTTTAAATGTGGATTTCTCTTCTCCATCAGGTCATTGGGCTGCTTGATGTCTTCACCTCCGCCGCCTCCTACCAGGGATTCCAGGACTTGTAAGTTTGGAGTTTGTGTTCGCTCTGTCTAGACTCAGCCGTTGCCTAAGGCACCTGGGACGCAGCAGCAGGACAATAGGTCGGGTTGAGGTGCAGTCCAACAGACTGAGTTGAAAAGGGGCCAGACTAAAGCCAGACATCCCCAAATAACAAGGAGAATCAAAAGCACAAGTCAGTTCCCATGGCTAAAACACCCCGAATACATAAACAGTTCCCATGCCGTGCTCACAGCTGGGAGAACACAGTATATATAGACCAACGTATGTAATGAAGAGGCATGACATTCCATGGTGTATCACATGTAGCGTGATCCACGCTAACGCACTGCCTGTGTGACTGCTGAGCTAAGAGGCTGCACTCGGAATGGGAGGAGTATTGTTCGTCAGGCCCTGGGGTAATTAAACTGAGAATTTTAAAGATCTGGCTTTCTTTTCATCTTGATTCCGACTGTTCTTGTTCTTTTTTTTTTTTTTTTTTTTTTTTGGCATTTCCCTCAGTGTTGATGGTCAGGTTGGACGAGCCTTTTTCCCTTCCCCATCCTTCGGCACGAGCAGCGTGCGCCTGGGTTTGGGTTTTCAGCTGATGGCTGGGTATTTAGCAGCCTGAAGCGTTTGAAGGTTCTCAGAGCAGTTCCTGCTGGAAGACCGTCAACTAGCAGTCTCAGCAGGCAGGCCAAAGGCTGAAGGAAGCTAGATGTTGTCTTCTGAGGCAGGGCTAGAGAACATTACAAAGATAAACTTGGGAGCCAACGCAGCAGTTTTGCAAGACTCTTTAAAGCTGCGCAAGATGTTTCAGCTCCCAGATGGTGTAAAGCCGTCCGGCATTGAACATCACTTGAGGTCTAAAGTAAGCTAATTCAGGATCGTTAAAGTTTGGAAGATCCTTGTTCTTACTTGATGTCAGATATCTGATTTGAGGGGAGGAGAAAGGGCAATTATCAGAGCAGGTCGAAGTCCCAGCATCACTGCAGGCTATGCTAGTTAGCCAGGAACATTGTCACAGTAACTTGCCTTAGTCACAGTAAGTTACACAGCCACAGGAAAAAAAACAAGCAAGAACAAGGCTAGCCTGGTTCCCTGTGTTTTTCTTCTAGACTCAGGGCCTTGTCTTACTGCCTTTTAGCTACCTGGTGATGCCATACATGCGGACAGATTTACAAAAGATCATGGGACATGAATTCAGTGATGAAAAGATCCAGTACCTGGTCTACCAAATGCTGAAAGGGCTGAAGGTAGGTGGGTCTGGAGGAGTTTAGAGACTCCCCGTGTCTCCTCTACACATCACCTCTGGGTTAACCGTAACAAAACCCCCTTCCAACACCGTATAGGAAGATTTGGGGGTTTATGGCATCCCCTGAGAATGGATATTTGCTGTTGAACTACCCTTGTTCCAGCACACATCAATCAAAATGACTGCTCGTTCACATCAGTCAATCGGGTATCGAAGCAATCAGCAGTCATAGACCTTGCGACGGTTTTTCTTTGACAGCGGCTGCGTCGCTCTTTGACTTGCTCAAACCCTTAGCAAAACCCTGCGTAGAAAGGAGGCGGCTGGTAGCAAAGGGAGCTTCTGCTGAATTCCTAACAGAGGCTCTCGGGGGAGAAGAGAAGAGGGAATGATTTTTTTATCCAATAGAGTAAGGAAGGAACGTGCTGCTTTAACTGGCTGTGAGAGAGCAGAAAGCAATCACTGCAAACCCCGAGATGTAGAGACAATGTCTTAATGCTGCCCTCGGTAATATCCCTCACCTGGAGTCAGAGCAGTGGCTTACAGGCGTTAATGAGTTCACCTCAATAACACCTTTCCCCAGATCACTCTTATCTTGAGTTTAAATAAAGGGGGGAAGAACACACCGAAGGTTTAACTGGTGTGGTAAAAGCCCCGTGGTCAGTTTTTGCAACTCGAATCTGATTTTCAGTCTTGTGTTTTAATTATGAGATTTTTTTTTTTCCCGCATAGTTTAACACCCAAACCAACAAAGTTTTCATGTCATCTACTGACCATGTTCCTACCTGTAACCCTGATGCCTTTGTTTGATAGTTTAAAGCTATTAGTTTATTCGCCGTAAGGAACTGTTGCTCCATACCTCCTCTTCTGCTCTGTGCCTCTTCTTTAGACTGGCAATATAATTGCAAATACTGTCAGAAATTCAGTGCGGAGATTTCTTTTCAAACTGCTGCCCTGGGGGCCGGGGACCTGCAGCAGGTGCAGAGCTGTGTTCTCAGCAAGTTCTTGTTTGTAGCTCTCGTTTCTCTGCTGGAGAACAGAAAGTCTTGCCTGCCGGTGATCACATTGTGGCTTCTCTTTTTATTGCAGTATATTCATTCAGCCGGAATCATCCACAGGGTAAGTTCATGTGCGCTGTTAACTCTGATTTTTGTCTGTTTAGGAGAAACACAGCTTGGTTATAAAGTTAATTAATTAAATTCCTAAACATTGTTTCACTAATAGCCTTGTCTGCTCTAAGGTCTCTCTGGCGTCCTCCCTCTTTTCCCTCCTACACCTTATATGTGTTTGGATTTGCTCATTTCTGCAGCATTTTGAGGAAATGCTGTATTTTCTGATGAGCTGTGAAGCATTTTATGATGCTTTTTTGAATTAAAACTGTTTCAGAAAAAATAAAATAGTAATCTAAAGCTGTGCAGTCTAGCAGGCACGGTGTCTTTGCTGTATCAATATTGGACTCGGGATGGTATGGGATCTCGTCAAAGGCAAGCAGAGGTTTGGCTGAGGCTCGTGTTGATGCGTTGCAAATCAAAACATCCTTACTGTTCTGCTCTTGTCTGTTGTAGGACCTGAAGCCAGGCAACCTGGCCGTGAACGAAGACTGTCAGCTAAAGGTAGGTGGAAAAGCACCACTTTGTAGCATGTAGCATATCAGATCGTGGAGGAACTGCTCTGCCAGCAGGAATTCGGCACCGTCATGTTTCCTCTTGCCTTCCGAGACTCGATCCGAGGAGTTTCATTACTTGGCGGTTGCAGGCAGTGGGAAATGCTCACCTGCTGATGTAACTTGCTGAATCAGGGCTCAAGACTTCGAATGAACATCCTGTCGCCGTAATTCCTGCGGCATGGCAGTTCGTAACGACTTCCTAAACAAATTCAATACTGCTGAGCAACACTTGCGTTAGGTGAACGATCCCTGAAGGATAACTGGATTCAACCACAGTTACCCTTTGGTTCTCATTCACATGACGGTTTGTGATTCCAGACGGAGTTATTTTCAGTATTGCTCTGAAGGGTTTGCTTGCAGCTCGCTGGTGCGGTGCTCTAGCACGCGTTTTCTGTAATGTATGTTACAGGGAATGGGCTCCGTTGCCCGTAAAGGTTGGGTCAAGCTATGTTCATCTCCAGTATTGAGGGAGATGCCATCCCCTGTCAGCTGCAAGGTGTTTTTATAGGAAAGGGTGAGGCATGGTGGCCTGGGAGCATGCCTTCGCCGCCTGGTTGTAGAACAACTCAATTAAATAAAGCTCATAGAGTTGAAACTTAAGCTTCAAGAAAGGAATTGGCCTTCCGGGTAGCACACAGCGCTGATCCTTTCGGCAGGGTCTTCACGCAACAACTGGTTTTACAGCCGGCTTGCAATTAATAGTGGAATTAAGACAAACCTGTTAGTTCTTTGAACCGTCCCGTGGGTGGCTGTGGTGTAGTTGGAGCTTCGTTGTTATCTGATTGGATCTGCTTCGTTTCCTCTTAGAAGTAGATTCTTGCTTGCCCGTAGGATTTCTCTTTTCTTTCCTGCCCTTCCTTCTCCCTCTTCCTTTGGTGAACTGCAGATCTTGGATTTTGGCTTGGCCAGACACGCTGATGCTGAAATGACCGGCTATGTGGTTACACGCTGGTACAGAGCCCCAGAAGTCATTCTGAACTGGATGCATTACAACCAGACAGGTGAGCTGCCTTGCTTCAGCGGTGTGACTCTCTGGTGACGAGCCCGGGGATCCCGCTGTCACGCCTGGGTCAAATCTCATGTAATCCTCCAGATATTTTTCTTCTTTATCATCAGTGTCCCCTGGAGCAGAGCGAGTCCCAAAGCTGTTGTACAACTCTCAAAGCTAGTGCCTGTGGGAAATGATGAAAGCAGAGATTTTAGCAGTATGGAAAGAACAGGGGAGGGTGGAAAATGGGAGTGAAATTTGAATCGGTGCCTGCTGCAAGCAACAAAGCAAGCAACAGCCCCAGCGATCATTGCTTCCTTTTTACTGGCCTTTTTTATGTTTTTTTTTTTTCTCCTTTTTCTCTCTGAACAGTGGATATCTGGTCTATTGGCTGCATCATGGCAGAAATGCTGACCGGGAGAACGCTGTTTAAAGGAAAAGACTGTATCCTTTCAAGCTGAACCTTTTCCCTGGGGGGCGGGGGGGGCAGTAATAATTCTTGGCGTGTGTAAAAGGGCTTTTATGAAATAAGCTGCTGAGAGAAACAGGTGTCAGTTTGGTTTACCAGGAGGTAATCGCAGGGACCAGTGGGTCTTTTGGTGAGGAAAACAGAGAGAAGATAGGAGGGGGCCAACCCACCCTTAGAAATACACCTCTGTGCTGGCCGCGTGCGTTCTACAGCAGTGGTCTAACCTTGCGTGGCCACAGCTCCATCTCCAAACCTGAGGGCACGTGCCCTGGCAGAGTTGTGCCAGCAAAATTATCCGTTGATGAAAACGGCATCCCGGGAGGAGAGCCTTGGAGTTCTCTTTGCCAGTCTACTGAGTCTCCGCTTGTGCGGCTCTGTTGGGTTTCTATCATAACCTACTCATAGCTCCCACGGGTCCTCGGGCTCTCCTGCACCCAGCCTGCAGGCTGAGCTGTTGGGTGGTGTCCAGGGCTCGCTCCTAGACGGGTGATCTTTAACGCAGCCTGCCAGACCTAGATCAACTGACTCAGATCTTGAAAGTAACGGGGCATCCAGGAGAAGACTTCGTGGAGAAGCTGGAGGACAAAGCGGTAAGACGGTTCACTGTGGATTCAGGTTCTTGCTGGCAGAGGTGTGGTGGGGAGAGGTTAACTTGGCCGTGCCTTTGAGATGGGAGAGGTCTTGCTTCTACAGCAGCAAAGAGGAGCGACAGCAGCCTTCCCCCTTGGCAAGGAAGATGTTTCTCTTTGGTAGCGGCACATCTGATGGATTTGGTATTGCGTTGGGAACTGGTGTGGATCGCAGGGACTCCCGGGTGAGGTGCCTGACGCCACAACAAACCACTGACCTCCTCTGTTCTCCAGTTTGGCCCTTAAAGCAGGAATGTTTCTGTATCTCAATTGATAAAAATAGTTTCTTGCAAACTGGTCGCTGGAATGTGACATCTGGGATGATTTGCTGTTCGTTTGCCTTGGCTCCTCTGAGCCACGAGACCCCAGAGCTGTATTTCCCAGCCCCCTGGCACTTGTCCATGTGCAGTAAATGTCTGTGCTTTCCTTTCTCTTTCAGGCTAAGAGTTATATCAAGTCCCTTCCGAAAATCCCCAAGAAGGATTTGTCCGTGCTTTTCCCCAAAGCCAATCCGCAGGGTAAGTCATCTCCAGCATTTCTCACAAGTTCACAGCTGGAAAGGAGGCAGGCTGACCGCCACAGCTGCGACTTTTTTTTTTTTCTTCTCCTCTTTCTCATAACTTCTTGCTACTTCCTCCCTTGCAGGTTGTGCCCCTGCCCCTGCCCAGGGCAAATATGTATGAATTAAAAGCAAAGTTATTCTTTATTGGCATTCGAATGGCAATGTTCTGCTGTTCTTGGCCATTTACTTGATTTTATTTATTTATTTATTCTTTATTTAATTTTTAAATGACACGGCCTGTAATGTACAATATTTAAGGAAGAGAGAAACTTCTGACTCTTGTATCAACAAGCCAGAAGAGAGCGGGTGCTGGATGCAACGGGATGTCTAATTTGTGGGATGCAAACTATGGGATTAAGACAGTTGCATATATCAGCTGCACTTGGTATGAGAGTTGGGATGGATTTTGGCTGATATTGGCTCCCAGAGCTTGTTGCTTGTAGCCAAGCAGGTGATATTATCATCAGTAGCATTTAGATAAACAAACCAGCTCTTCTTTTTTCATTAGTATTTCCCAGCCCCACATCTAAGGCATCATAGGTTTTGATAAAGTGCTAAGAGAGCCCCGCAGTCTTTCCAGTAATCTTATTTTTACTTTTTTTTTTTTTTTTTTTTGAGTACAGCGTAGATCACAACTGCTTGTTGAACACCTGGATCTATTGATACTTAACAGGCAGCTGAAATGTGTAATTTTCAGGGTAAAAATTGATCTCTTGCAAGGAGCTCTTTTCCCAAGTAGATTAGAGGTGAGAAGGAGCAAAACTCTTCTAAAAGCTGAAAGGAAGAAAGCATTAAGCTGTTAAAACCAAGGGGGAACGAGGCCGACAGACTTGTCGGTATCCGAGTTTCCTGCCTTCCTGTTTCCCAGGGATGTATAGATTTCTGCATGGATTACTCACGTTAAGACTACTTTGAGTTGCGGGGGTCAGAGTGAAAGCAAGTGATTAAGACTAAAAAATATCTTGACGGTACTGGCTCGCTGCTTATGTTCTCGCAGCCCCATCCACGCAGCAAGGCTTATTCAAGACTAATTTGTTATTTCTGCACAATTTACACCTCCGGTTCTGTTAGTAAGAGCTCCCTGAGGCTGCTGTTGGGCAGATTTTGCATCCCCACTGACGGGAGCTCCACGCTACCTTGGCCAGGTTGAGGAATCTCTTTCGCTTTCAGGTCTGGAGATGTAGTACTGGAAACACTAGTCCCATCACTTGCAGGGTTGATGCACCTGATGCCTGTTCTCCACCGCCCCTTGCTTAGCCCTGTTCCTGTCTTCTCCTACAGCAGTGGACCTGCTTGATAAGATGTTGCAGCTGGATGTGGAAAAGCGCCTTACAGCGACGGAGGCGTTGGCTCACCCCTATTTCGACCAGTTCCGAGACATTGAGGAGGAGACGGAAGCGCAACAGTCCTATGATGATTCTCTGGAACATGAAAAGCTTTCGATAAATGAATGGAGAAGTAAGTTTAGCTTCTTTGAAGTTCCTGTCCAGCACGGGACTTTCCTGCCTCTCTCTCTTTCCTGTGCACATGCTGAGTGAGGCTGCTATTGCCTGCTGGTGCCTCGATGATCGCGCACATCTCCCTTTCCTTGCTCTTGCTTTTATGCATTCGGCAAAGATCCCTCCATCTCTTCAGGCTCTCTTTTTGCCTTTCTGCTTTCTGTCTCTTCCTCCCAGCTTGTACTTGCCATATCCTCTCCACTGAATGCCTCCTCTCTGCACGTATAACAGTCAAATTTTCATTTCTGTCCTCTAAAATCACACACGCTAGTGATATTCACGACTATTTTGTTCTGTTTTTCTAGAGCATATTTACAAGGAGATCTTGTCCTTCAGTCCCATTGCACGGAAGGACTCAAAGAAGCGAAGTGGCATGTCATTATAGCGACCGGTGCGGCTGTGGCTGGGATTCACTTCTCCTGGATGACGGGTTGGATTTACTCCACGCTGTCTTGCTGGTGGCCATCGTTTTGGCTTGCGGGACTTCTCTGTGTGCCAACGCAAGGATGACACCGTGCTGCGGCCACTGGACTTTGTTCTACTAAAGGGGGAAGCACCCCGAACAGTTTTCAACACAAGAGATAAATATATTCTCATTGAAACTTTAAGTGGGAGAATTTTACCTGGTGTTTCTTCCCCCCCCCCGCCATTTGTCCACTTGAGAGAGCAGGGGTTTCATTGCTCCCTTCTCATTAGTCTTTCCAAGCACAGGTTTTAGTACATTAATTAGGGATAAGGTAAAGAAAAAGGTAAAATTGTCTGGGAAGTGAGTCCCAAGCAAAATAATCAGAAATTAGTGAAATTCAGCATAACAAGACTTTATCCAGTCTAACTCTGAGCACGTCCCCTTTCCCTGAGCAGTCAAACAGCATCCAGCACAGCGAGGTTGCTGGGACGGTGTCGGCTCCAGGACACCATGGGAATCCATTCAATCATGGGTCCGTGTTCAGAGCAGCTCCAAACTCTTGCTATACACACAACTCCCTGCTAGGGTGCTTCCCTCTCCGGACGGCCGCTCTTTTTCGCTCTGCTTATTTCATTCCCTGGGTTTCGATCAGTGCCATCTCCTCCGTACCGCCAGCTGCAAACACGTCCTGGGAATTCAAGGCCACTTTCCCACCTTGATAGACCGGGTATCCCAAGGAGCCGGGTTATCATCAAACAGTCCTGCTGCCCCTTCTTTCTGCTCAGCCTGGTTTCCCCAACCGTTCTCTCTTCGCCACGCTTATCTCTCGCTGAGCACCCTCTCCCTGGAGTCACCCTGCCTGCTCCAGGCTGCCTTTATCTCCCGGCAGGGCTGGTGTTTCCTTACACAGCCCAGCGATGTTGGCCCCTTACATTCTCCATTCCTTCTGCTCTGCGGGGTCAGTTGAACCAGGGATCCTCTGCTTCAGTTCTCTTTTGAGGGCCGCTCGTTCCTCAGTATGAAGAGACATTCAAACCGATCATTTGGAAAATGGTCAATTGTCAGTCCTAAGGCTCAGCTCTCAAAGTAACTAACAAAAAGTTCATATATTGGGGAGAAAAAAAGCATAAAAATATGTTGCGTGAACGATCTAGCATTAACAGAAAGAGGAACACAATAATTCAGTGAGCGCAGAAAATAATTTTGGATATCTTAGTTTCTTGGTATCAGATTAGCTCCTTCTGTCAGCATCATTATAAATTGCATCTAAGATAATCTTATTAAATAGAATCTCTCTCAAAAACCACTACAGGGTAGAAAACATCCTGGAGAGTAAGAGCTTCACAGATTCCCTTTACTGCACTTTCATTGAGGTTTTGCATTTCTTATTTGTCTATGCAAATTTTAATTAATTCACTTATTTAGTGAGTAATTCTTGGTAGCGACAAGAAATTGCCTTCTCTGAAATGCTCAGAGTCCCCGTGTGCGACAGGGGTGGGACTGTGCAGTGCTGCTGGCGCTCAGCTGGGGAGAGCGCAGGTCCCCGGCCAGCTGCACCCAGCCCTGCTCTAACACACCGTTTCTTTAGTAGATGTAGAGTTTTGTACGAGATGAAGAACAACACAATAATCTCGGGTTTTTTTGCTCCTGGATGTGGACAAGAAAAAAAAAAAAGTGCGATGATGTGAGAAAATCCAGACAACTTGCCTGGATTTAACTGCTTTGGAAAGGTGTTGAGATAGCATTGTGATAAGAAGAGTACGATAGGTAAACAGAGGGCTGTTGTTTTATGAACCCAGACCGACCAGCCAGTCATCCGGATCCTCCCTCCAGGGAAAGTTTGTTCCATCTTTTGGTTCTACAATATGCTAAATAGTTCATTCAAATTTAAAAGTACGTTTTGATCTTTAAAGTAATTCGACTTACCGGAGGTGTACTGATACCATCTGAAGCCTGGCATTTTTTGATGCGTATGCGTCAGTATGTCCCAAGCCACCACTCAGGTATGTGGGTGTTTGCTATAAATGTTGTTACCATTAGAACAGAGGAGAGATGAAAAATAATTACAAGAACAAAATAAGCGAAGGGGATCTGAAAGTGACTGCGGTGTCATTACAACCGTGTCTGCAGGTTCTTGCTTTGGTGAGTTTGGGTCTCATGAGCACCGAAACGCTCTCGTGCTTTAGAAACCAAGTGTAACTGATCCCCAGGGTGGGATGCTTCAGGATAGCAAATGCGGAAGAGCAGGAGTCTGGGGAGTAAGGGGACTCCAGGCTAGTTTCAAAGTCTGGGACTTCTGTTATGTAAATTCCTGGCTCCCCCTGACAGCCCTCTTTCTCATGCATCTTGATGATCTTGTAGACAATTCCTCTCATTAGTCCTTTTGCAATACATCCCATACGCACTTGTGTGGCTTATTCCAGAGCACCGTAACTGCTAGGTCTTGACCACTGATTTCTGAGGTGATGTCCAGCAGATTGGACAGTACAGAGAATTTTTCCCTTCCTCCTCTATGCTTGGAAGTTCTCATTGTCCATATGCTAAACAGTTAATTGCCAGAGTTTCCTAAGTACAATGGGGTCTTTGGGGGCTATTTATCCCCCCCCCGCAGTGCTACAGAATAGATTTTTTTCCTCTGACAGGCCTTGATTTATTCCTGCCTAAAATATGAATGGGTATGCTTCACTCCCACCAAAAAAAAAAAAAATCTTTAAATATGTGTGCTGGTTTTGGCCGGGGTAGAGTTAATTTTCTTCATAGTCACCAACGTTAAACCCGATGGTCTGGTCCACAGGGACCAGGGGTGGAGGTTGCAATAGAAATACCTTTAAATTGTTGTAACCCGGGATTTGGGTTGCATGTTACAGGAATTGCTATAGCAGGGACCACCCGAACCGACGGAGGAGAAGCCTTACAAGACGCAGCGCAAGTGCAGCAGCGACCCGACCTGAGGTGGCTTTGGGGCCCTGTAACTCCACGCAACGCACCACCTCTCCTGTCCTGAGTGACCACCATCACAGACGGAGCCCAAGGCCATGGACTAAATGAACTCGGTGGACATTTTGTGGACATTTCTGGACGTTTCATGGACATTTTACAAGGGTGGTCCACAGACCAAGGGAATGATATCTGCGTATTGTATCAAAGGATGGGAAGGGAGGGGGTGGTTAATGAGGATGTATCGGATAGTGTGGGACCTGAGCATGACGTAAACGGTATGGAACGAGGGGTGGAGAATGTCCTGGTTTTGGCTGGGGTAGAGTTAATTTTCTTCACAGTAGCTGGTACGGGGCTGTGTTTTGGATTTGTGCTGGAAACAGTGTGGGTAACAAAGGGATGTTTTCGTTCCTGCTGAGCAGTGCTGACACAGAGTCAAGGCCTTTTCTGCCTCTCACCCCACCCCACCAGCGAGGAGGCTGGGGGGGCACAAGAAGCTGGGAGGGGACACGGCCGGGACAGCTGACCCCAACTGACCCAAGGGATGTCCCACACCATATGACGTCATGCTCGGCATGTAAAGCTGGGGGAGAAAGGGGGGGGGGACACACACATTCGGAGTGATGGAGTTTGTCTTCCCAAGTCACCGTTACGCGTGATGGAGCCCTGCTTTCCTGGAGATGGCCGAACACCTGCCTGCCCATGGGAAGGAGGGAATGAATTCCTTGTTTTGCTTTGCTTGTGCGGCTTTTGCTTTCCCTATTAAACTGTCTTTATCTCAACCCACAAGTTTTCTCACTTTTACCCTCCTGATTCTCTCCCCCATCCCACTGGGGGGGAGTGAGCGAGCGGCTGGGTGGGGCCTAGTTGCCAGCTGGGGTTAAACCACCACAATACGTATTAGGACACCCCCCAACCTGTCACATACTCCCTTAAACACCACTTTGGTTAATAATCACAGTCCTGGAAATGCTAATTGCTAACCCAAAATTTACAGAGGTACTTAAAAAATTAGGTTGTTTTTTTTTTTTCTGCTGTTTATATGCTGAGCGGATACCAGTGCACAGCCATCTGTAAAGAGTGATTCTCTAATCAGGCACCTACCTGCAGCTTTGCCGATGGATGGAAATTGTGAGTTTTCTTGAATGGACTCAAGTAAACCTCTGGATAGGTTACACGTCCCTACACATTAACGTCAGTGCAGAGGAAAGCCTGAACAGTAACGGAGCGATGATTCACTCGGGTTCCATACCTTCTGTGGTCTGACAGAGTCTGAACAGGAGCACAGACGTAGGCCATCAGTCCCTTTTGCAGGGGTGGTCTGGGAAGCTATCGAGTGTAAGGCTCACCAGCAGTAACAAATTTGTCAGACGTGAACCAACGCAAAAAGTACATACACGGATACAGATCTGGTTTGGACCTACAGTTCTTCCCTACAATTACAGGTGCTTGGCTGCCAAAGAGCTGTCCAGCTCTTAAGATCTCTTGCCAATGTATTCTGCCTGCAGTTGACAGCAAAAAAACTACAAGTATCTCTAAATTACTGCAATCGCATTCCAAATCCTTTCCTGTACGTTGGTGGCAACGCACAGATCCACCCTGCAATCCACAGGTGTGACTGCGGCTCACGCAAGCGTATCTGAACTAGCTTAAAGCTACTGAGCTCGGTATTAATAGCACAGTCCGTGAAGTAGTGAGGAGCTCAGCACAAGCTAGCCTGAATATTTACTTGGGGTCTTCAGGAAGTTTTTCAGCCTGTGCTGAATCTGGTGTATCTGCAGATCCACAGCTTCTTGAGATAGTCACTAGATAGTTCAACGCTAGGCAGGTACGACTGTTAGTTGTGATAACACCTTTGGACTGCAGCGTAAGTATCTTCTTAGTTGGCATCTTCTTCCCAGTTACGGTCGGTCAGGTTCAGCTGGTCGTTCCAAAGTCCATCCCGAGGGACACGTGCCAAGAGGCGAGCATCTTCTCTGTGCGAGAGCTCAGAGCACGCAGTCCCCAGGGCTACAGAAAAGTATCTGTTGGGAAGGTATATGAACTCAGTAATGCATGCAGTATTTCTCAACTCTCCACCCCTTCTGTAGCTGCTGAGTCATTTTGGTTTGGTTTAGCCAGGACGTACGCTTTCAGTACTCTCTAATTTTCTTCTTTGCCTTAAGTGATATCCGGTTTTGCTGTACAAACCTCAACTAAGGGAAAACTGCAACACTACCAGAATTTTCTGAGCTCTCATCTCCGCTGGGAACTGGACAAGGTGATGTTGTGTTTCTTGGCTGTCTTTCCGTTGCAGCTCATGCCGTGTAGTACTCGGGATAACCCTCCAGCGACTGTAGCTTTTTGATATGACGGTGTTGATGTTATCCTGACGTAGCCGCACAGATGCTCCGCGCTGATGAGATACGGGTTTCTCTTGGCTCATATCTCCCTGGGCCATGTACAAGCCCTTTGCTTCACTCCCCTCTTAGGTAGGGGCAGTGAGCACAGAACCATTGTGATGTTCCCTCAATTCCCTTGAAATTCAACGTTTTTGTTACGAAGCACTCTGAAGAGCTGGGCTGGAGGACATGCAGTGGTGTCCTGCTGTCTTGAAGAACCCCAGCTTGATGAGAGTAAGGGACCATCCTTTCTTCTTCCTGAGTGCGAGAGAACCTGCATTTTCCTCAAACGGTGGAAGGGAGAAGTTCCAGCTGCATCAGTCAAACAGCAGTTGAAATACTGTCCTTTTGAACCTGGCATCTGACTTGGCTGCCATGTCCTCTGCGTAATCTTTAATAGAGGCCAGAGAGGAGCTCTCTGCAGCTGCCATAAACATCTCAGAGAGCTGCAGACATTTAGAGCTGCCTGTGCCCTGGTAAAATGAGGCTTGGTGGTCAGCAGCAGAGGGGCATCATCCAGGTGAGTGTGTGTGAATGCAGAGGGAGACGTCTCAGGACTGTGGGTGAGGCAGGCTGAGCCTCCTGACTATACGTAGCTACGGACATAGAGAGGCAGAGAAGTCTTAAAAGCTCAATCTCATAGAAAAAAAGTGAGTAAATCTATGGAGACTTTTGGAGTACAGAGCTTTCTTTCAGAAAATCATCTGTTAAGGTGAAGAACCTGTTCAGACAGAACTCATAAACCACTTCAAATGGGAATTTAGGGTGTGATTTCTTAATCATCTTGCCCCTCTTCAAAAGGGGATAGGCAGACCTGGAGAGGATTGGAGTTTGCTGGCTCTCTGTAACGATGGCTGAGGGAGAAAACATCTTCATGACAAAGTAATATACTGAGCCATCTACCGGTAGTTGAAAAGGAGCCTCCACAGCTTTAGAGAATAACCTGAGATGCCCTTTGGGAATTGTCTGTCTGACCAGAGGACGAGCACAGAAGAGGCACTGGGGACTTCTGATGCGAACGGGTGTGAGGAGAACAAGCGTGAACGCAACAGAGCACACAGATTTTGCCGTCAGTGAGAGCAAACGTTAGTCCCACTTGTTTCAGGGATAGCATGTAGAAAAGTTTCTTCGGTATCAATCTTTCTGCTGAATATACTTTCAGAAAACACTTTCTGTTTCAGGGCCTGGGTTTCTCTTTTGTGAGCTTACACTGAACGCTCTGAAATTGCGAGAGCAATCTCAACAGCTGGCGTGTGGGCTCCACGCTCTGGTTTCACTAATTTGCCCACCAACCCTGTACAGTGACCCTTCAGCACACTGTCCAAGAGCCAACCACTATTTCTTCTGCAATTCCCAATATCCTGACAAACGCGGGGAGCCGATGCTCTGCAAGCCCAGGAATCGTGGAGGTGTGCACGTATTTGTTTTTCGTGGTATGTACCAGCCAGGAACTCAAAATAGATGGCGGGAAACGTAGCAGGTTGGTAGTGGAAAGACAGTGTCTGTTTGTAAAGACCAACTGTCCTAGTGTTCGTACGGCATCTGAGGACACGTTTCAATGAAGAGGAATCAGCTACTTGAAGGAAAAAAAAAAAAAAATCATGTTCACATTTCATGAAAGGAGCTTGAAAAACACCTACTCGACAGAGCCGGTGACTCAGGCCAAAGCTTAAAATGCTTTAAAATCAGCACAAGAAACAGAGGGGGTGTATGACCCTGACAGACACTGTTAGTCAAAGAAGCAATGATCTTAGCCGAGGTGCCTATGAGATGACCCACACTGGCACATAACTGATGTACATTCCTTTCATTACGGTTTTTTTTCCCCCTTGCGTAGTTTACATACTTACAAATACAAAATTGAGTGATAAAAAATCACTCAGCCATTAAGTGAACATCCAAAATTCCATAAATAGGCTAGTCAGAAATATTCTTGCTGTTTATATTAAGAATGTACGATAAGCATTTATATGGACACAATTTCTTTGTGCCTGTCTCACAAAACGTACAGATGTTTATCTTGAAATACTACTTACTTGTTATTCCTGCATTTATTTCTGAGTTTATTATCTAAGCAATTTTTTATTTGGAAAGTGAAGCCTTCATCGTAAACAATCTGTGTAAGTTCTGGCAGCTAATTAGATCTGTGGAGTTGCAGCTTTATGGGACGTATTTATTAGGTTCTTCCAGATGCAAGTGGGAAAGAAAAAGCAGATGAAGCAATGTTTGGGTTTTTTTTTTTTTCTTAGGAGACACTACAAAATTATCAGGATTTTTTAAGAGACACAACACTTGCCACGTTTTGGACACCACCTAGAAACCTTTCAGTGCAGAGCTTTGAAAATATCTACAGCCTTTTAGAAAACCATACACTTATTTTAACCTATAGGAAAAAGAATCTGTTTTCATATTTAACCTTTTCACGTTCTAGGTAGCAGACTAAACAAGTAATTTTCAGGTTTTAAGTACGTGATAATGGGAGAGAAGAAAACCATAGAAAATTATAAAAATATCTGAGAACTCTAGTGAGATACTGTACGAAGGATGGTAATACCTTTTCATATTTCCACGTCTGACTCCTGCCCGAGCAACCAGGGAAAGCGTTCCTAATCCTCTGCGGTTTCCCGTATCGTGGGTCAGTGGAGTGTTGGCCGGTAACACGATTATGGCTCTTTTTCTTTTCCCAACTAAGAGAAACAAGACGTGAAAGAGAAAGATTGAAGACCAAAATAGCCAGTACCAACTCGTTTTTGCCCCGAACGGATGAACCCTCGCTGCACTAACTGCAGTTACGTTCAAGGCCGTCAGCATTCCCGCACTGTGGAAACGTCAGAGTTTCTGAGCGAATGTGGCATACGGGATGGTTTGCCCGATTTCTCTCCGCGAGGCCGTTTTCTGAGCACGTGGGTTTATACAGCTTTTAACGCAACGTTCAGCCAAAGTGCTGCTTCACAACGGATTCACTCAGCACTTCGACTGATTGCTAACTCCCTTTTTGTCGGATTGCGCGCTATTAAATAATACTGGAAAGGTTAGTGTGTATCTTCAACCCTCATTGATTTTCTGTTAAATGAGAGTGAGTTAGCTCCTTTTAGCCAAGTTTGGTTGGAAAAATAAAAATTCTTCCACCATCAACCATCGTTTCAGATCTGTCTTCAGAACACTTCACCTGAAAAAGGGTTTTAAAACTGTGATTTGCGTGTTGAGATTTAAAAAAGAACATCGCCGAGGTGCTAGTGCCGAGTGCCTGTGTCGCCTCTCTGAAGCTGGTGGGGCTGAACAGGGTAATATATACTCCACACAAACCGAGGGTCTTAGAAAGTGCAGCTGAGCACTTGCAAATCCAGCTGAAATAAACTGCAGCTGCTGCTAATCGCTTTGATATCAGGCTTTTAACCTTTAACGCGCACAGGTCCTTTTTAGCAATTGCATTAATTTCAACAATTCTGAAGAAAATGGCCACAGAACCACCAGCTGAAGCACAGATACAAACATTACTCATTTTTTGCGGCTTAATGAATCAACAAACAAAAAAGGTCAGTTCTCAATTCCACATGATGATTTTCTCCCCTTTTCAAGTATGTTTTATACACTTGAATGAAGATGAACAAAATTATAATCCGATTGAAGGTGCCCAGCTCTGTTTCAGCTGTCTTGGCTGCTCCTTTCATTTGAAGCGACAGGGCTGGTTTTGAACTTGCACCCTTTAAAAACTGGGAGAGCGAAGAAATTGAATTAAGTTGTGCCTCTGGGATTGGAGATAAGTTCAGAATGTTTTTTCAAGCAACGCCATTAGTTCCACAGCTCTATTATAAAAGCAAATGATGGATAACTTGTTTTGATGATCTAACACGTGGCCCCCAATCTTTGGAGATGTCCGTACATCGCTTTGCGCACGAGTCATCCTGCTGAACTTAACAGGGCTATTCACATGCTTGACATTAAGCACGTATGCAAATCTTTGCAAGACTGGAACCTCATGTGATTATAAGAAGCCAATTCCAGTGTGAATCTAAGAGTACAGAGTTTCAAAACTGCGGTCAAAATGAAAGAGTTTGCAAAAGTTTGTCATATTTAAAAAAAAAAAAAAAAAAAGACACCAAAAATGCTAGAGAAAAAACCCAAACAAAACCTGCTGTTAAAATCAAAAGCTCTCACATAAAGAAGGAAAACGATAGTGAAGCTGCTCATCAGTTATTGAAGTGATTTTATTTACTGTATAACCGTCTTCCCAACACTCAACTCGGAAGCAAAAACACCTATCGATTTCTTTTTTTTTTAATCCTTCATGGATAGGACCGTGCTGTTGCCTAGCTGTTCTTTTGAGGTTAGGCGAGATCCTGTGTAAATCAGCGAGTATTGGGACTTTATTTCTAAATCTTTGATATGTTCTTTTTCATGCGGGACAAGAATAGAATATACTACTGAGTTGTGATGTGTTAATTACAATAGATTCTTTGAAAAGCATACACAGAAAGGAGTACCGAGATGTTGACATGCAAGACTGTTCAGCATTAAATAACATGTTTTCCCATGCTTCTAAGGCTTCAACAAGCTCTGCTCCAACCCAAGTACTTTGCAAAACAGACTCGTCATAGACTGGCTGCTCCGATTCCACGGTTAACATACGTTAAAAGACAAAAGATCTATAGTTGGACTGTAGATGAGGGAAAATAGCATTTACTTTTTCCTTTGAAAACAATTCGGTTAATTCTATAAATTCAGATGGTAATATTATGCAATACTCTGCACGATCGTGAGTGGGAGGTGGAGCGTACATATGCCCAAGTATTTGGTATGCTCTATAGAAAATAAGCGTAGGAGCCTCTGCAGTTCCCATCTCACCACTTCTCTCTGTCGCAAACATAACTTCTTCCTTGCTCATTCCTCTCAGTCCCTCTCCCGCTGTCCTTCCACCCCGTCACACCTCCGCACGTTAGGAGGCCATCTGGACCTGAAGTTATCAGACTAGAAAATAAATACGGGCTCTTATTATTCCCATCGTTTGTTGGATGTTGCTTCTTTGGGTTAACGGTGGCGGAGACAAGGCTACAGGCTCTCTGGGCGTGCAGCTGGGTTGGACTCTGGCGCCTGGCAATGCTCCTGCACATTTTGGGGGGCCCCTGTGCCTCCTGCAAAAAAGCGGGTGGAGGATGAAGGCACCCCAATGAGCCCGGGGCAATAATCCAAGCTGCTCATCTCCAGTGGCCTGGGGGCTCCTGGGTGCAAGGCACCGGCCTAGGAAGGGATCACCACGACTGTACCCGAGCCCCCAGCCCGAGGAAGGGGGGGGGGGCGGACACGGGACAACGGACAGTCCCCCTCCGGCCCTCCGGAGCCAGAAGCGGGGACCGGGAGGCCGCGGCTCCGCGGACACCCGCTCCTCTCCGCCTCGCCGGGAACGGAGGGGCGGGCGGGCAGCAGCGGCGGCCCCCCGGTCCTCCCCCCCCCCCCCCCCCAGCCATGAGGCCAGCGCGGAGGGACACCCCCCTCCCTCCCTCCCGTCACCCCGCAGCCCCCGGGGGCCTCCCGCTCCGCGCGGCCCGGGGGTGGGAAGGGACCGGGGAGGGGCGGGCGGTCCCTGCCCGCGGGGGGGAGCGAAGCGCGGCAGCCCCCTCCCCCGCCTGCCCGCTGCCTTTCCTCGCCGCTCGGCCGGGCTACGCTGCTGCCGCCGCCGCCACCTCCATCTTGTGCGTGTGTCCCCTGCTCCCCCCCTTCTCCTCCACACAGCACCGGGATCGGCGGGGGCGCTGGAGCGAGCGGGGCCCCGGGGAGGGGGGGGGGGGGAGCGGGGGGGAGGTGAGGGTGGTGGGGGGCGAAGCGGCACCGGGGCCGGAGCGGCAGCGGCGGGAGCAGCGGCGGCAGCGGCATGAGGAGGCGGCGCTGAGGAGGCGGCGGTAGCCGGAGCGGACGGAGCCGACATCTTGTGCCCTCCCCTCCCGCCGCCGGCTGGGTGAGCCCGTCCGCCCCAGGGGGGAGGGGAGGGGGAGTCGGAAAGAGAGGATTTAAAAAAAAAAAAAAAAAAGGAAAAAAAAAAACAAAAGAAAACAAACAAAAAAAAAATCCCCAAAAAGGAGGCGGCGGCAACGGTGGAGACCGCCGCGGCGGCGGCGCGCTGAGGCGGCCAGGTAAAGCGCTGCGCGGGAGGCCGCGACACCCTTCCCTCCGGGGGTCTCCTCCCTCACACACCCGCGCGCCGGGGTCGCGGGAAGGTGACCGGGCGGGCGGGAAGGAGCCGGGGGAGGCCGGTGCGCCGCAGCCTGCGGGCCCCCCCCCCCGGGTCCCCGCTCGGTCCCCGCGCGGCGGGAGCGGCCCGCGGCCCCTCGCCGAGGAGGGGGCGACGGCGGCGAGCGCCTGGGGAGGGGGAACGGGCAGCGCCGTGTCAGCCGGGCCCCCCCCTTGTCGCCATCTTGGCCCCCCCTCTTCGCTGTGCCCGTGGGGGCCCCGCCCACCTTCTCCCTCGCTATTGGCCCAGGCGGGGCCGAGCGCACCCCCCTTTAGACCCGCAAAGCCTTGCGTTGCTATTGGTGGTGGAGTTGGGATGGACGGCAGCGACAGCCAATAGCCTTCCGGTGCTCCTGCGCTGTTTCTCGCTCTCCCCCGCCCTAGTCCCTCTCTCCTTAGGGACTTTTCTCGCTCCCCGGGGGGCGGTGGGCCCACTGGGGCAGGGCCCGGTGCTGAGACCGGCGTAGCTCATCGGACGCACCCGCCGCGCCTTCTCCTCCCCCGGGGGCGGCTTTATTTTTGTCCAGATCCCTGCTGTGTCTTGACCCAGATCGCTGGCTGCTACTGGGGCTCCCTGCAGGGATCCCGTGGTCCTTGCTGCGCAGGGGAGCTCCTGAGAGGAGCTCCCGGCCAGCACCTGACACAGCTCATGGCGTGACACGGTTCCCTCAGCGCGCTGCTGCTGAGGCCAGGCACAGCTCATGGCATGTCACGGTTCCCTCAGCTGCTGCTGAGGCCAGGCACAGCTCATGGCATGTCACGGTTCCCTCAGCTGCTGCTAAGGCCAGGCACAGCTCATGGCACGTCACGGTTCCCTCAGAGTGCTGCTGCTGAGGCCAGACACAGCTCGTGGCACACGCCATCTGTTGCTGAGCCCAGACTTTACCTTAAACTTCATCTGCAGCCCAACATAATGCCTCGCACCCTCTCCGCTCTGGAGGGAGCTCCCCTCCTGCGGCCTGGTGCATCTCCCGTCAGCTCGACTTGGTTACAGATAAAGATCTCTGTGTGTGCTGGGGCAGGCTCTGGGTCAGTGGCTCTCCGCGACTTCTGCTGAGCACTGACACGCTTCGTTGTAGGCGTCAGCGTGGGCGCAAGGAGTGTAAACCCTCGGCAGGCACGTGGGGCGAATATGGGCCCGTGGAAAGCACGGATGTGGTGGGAACGTGGAGGGACATCGGCGGGGCGGCAGGAGCTTCGCCTGGCATTTTAGTTGGCGAAAGGAAGGTGGAAAGGAGGCCACAACTGTTCCAGGCTGTTTCTTTCCTCTGGCATCCACTGCCTTTATTTTATGGATGCGTTTCTTAAACAGCTCTGTAGATGTCCGTTCCCTGCTGCGCAGGAACGGGTTTTAAATCCCAGCAAACAGCGACAAGTGCCGGCCTGGAGCTGCGTGGCTGCCAGCGCCGGACGGCGACGAGGAGGAGCGTCTCCAGACCTCACGTTTGACTTGGTGTCCTGGAGAGAGGCAGTCTCTGGTAACACCAGACCCCAAACTTTTTACGGCTGTATGAGCTGTAGCCACTGCCGGTAATCACGGTGCACCAGAGTGGAACGAGAGCCACGTTGTTCCCATCTGCTGCTGCTGCCTGCTGAGGTCCAGGTGGCCGCCTCCTCGCTGCAAATCACTGAAGGTCTTCATTGTCGAGGGACCTAGCTCTTCACTGGCCTCCCCAAGCCATGCTGGAAAGGGCCAGGAAACTCCCCCAGCAGCACTGCCTTGAGCTCCAGCTTTGTGTCCTCGCAGGTTAGCAAAGAAACCTGGTGCTGGAAAGAATATCCTTGGTTGTCAGCGTGGGAAGGCTGGAAAGAAGGACTGCGGCGGGAAGGAGGAGTGGGAAGGAGACTGAGGTCTTCTGCGGTGCAAGAGGGTGCCCCCGGTGCGAGAGGGTGCCCCTGCCCCTCAGAAATGGGCCAACATAGTATTGCATGGGTGTAAATCACGGCAATGTTTAGCCCTTCCTTTAGTGGATCCACTTGTGCTGGATTTTCCAGGGTGCGTGTACAATAGGGGCCTGTATTGTGATATTGTTCGATACGTGGGTCTCTCCAGTTTTATATACGTGGCGCTTTCAACCCCTTATAGTAAATTTAAGTCTCCTGATGATGGGCTTGTTCTTCTTAGTTGCCTTTTGCAGCCCCCAGGCACCACTGGCCCACAGGTGTGAAAACCGCTGCTCGGGAGAACTGAACCGTTCCTGCGCGAACTCGTGGGGTAGAAATAAGTTCCTCTCCGGTGACTTTGTGCATTGTAGCCACGTTGTTTGCTCAGTTGTGCTCTCTAGGAACCTCACCCCCTGCTCCTGGCACAATACCCAGCGGAAATGGATGATGGGAGGTTTTTGGAAAGCCTTGAGCACGCTGTGGCGACTGAGAGGACAACTGTTTGAACCTTCTGCTTTCACATCAGCAACCTTTGTCCGTGGTGGGACAGAATCAGCATGGGCTGAAATAGCATTTAACCCCGCTGAAGTCAAGTCTGTTTAGCATTTCAGCGTGCACGGGTGCTGTTTGCAGAGGGATTCTTTTTTATCTGTGGCTGGGAGGTGTTTTCAAGTGTGCCAGGAAGATCAAAACATTCCTAGATTGCTGCTTCGAAGTTTGTGTTGCAGACAAGGTCTCAGTGTTCAGCTCAGCGTGTCTGAGTTCATTTCATTGCTGCTTTCAAGGTATTTTGGAGGTGGGTAGCTGTGTCTCTCCTAATATCCAGGTGCATGTCTTATCCCAGGCGCTCAGGTCTCCCTGGCAGCAATTTCCATGCCATTTTAGATGCTTCTGCGTAGCACTAAGTAATTGTGTGTTTTACAAATGGGTTGTTTTATGGCAGTCGGTCGCTGTGGTGGAAAGCCCATTTTGGGTAATTTCTCTAGACAATACACTGATTGTTTCACTAAAGCAACAGGAACACCGTACCCTTGTTTTTCCCATCAACAGGTAAAATAACCCTTCCTTGAGGTGCTTGTTTTGCTGAAATTTGCGTGTCCCTCAGCACTCCCAGCAATCGGCTAATGCTTTGTTTTTTCCTGAACACAATATTAAATACGAGTGTGGTCAGCTCATGCTAATTACTTTATCCTCCAATATCTTTTTGCTCATATCTCTTTTTGCCTCCAGTATCTTCTTTGCTCATAACCCGCCTGAATTGTAAGAGAGCTGTTTGTCAGCAGGATTTTCTAGTTTTTTCATTTGATGATCAAGTTGCCTTTATACCCTTATTTTAGAATTCTTTTTTCCTATTGATTGAAGCTGTTGGAGCTCAGCTGGTACAAGTGCAGTCGGGTGTCTGCAGTCTGCTGATCAAGTGGCTGATTAGAGTTTCAAGGCAAAGGTCCTGAAATTTGTGGTACCTATATTTTCAGGTAGAAATTGTTATCTGAAATTAAATTGTGCCTACAGGCTCCATCATTGTGGGTGTGCGTACTGAAACTGGCACCTGCAGCTTATTTCTGTGGATGCAAAGGAGAGTTTGGAAAGTTTTCCCAAAGCCTGTTTGTTTCTTAGGGCACATGTTGTATCATGGCTTAGGCTCATGGTTCACAGAGCCAGTACTTTCAAGAGAAACGTGTCGCTCCTGGAATTTGTTACGTCTTTCTGGAGTAAGCTCAGGACTTCTTGTAGGTCCTGGTCCTGCAAAGTGCTGCTTGCTCTGACTCACACGATTGAGGGTTTGTGGAGCTATGTCCTTCACAGAGCAGAAATAATGCAACGACTAAGTACAGATTATGGGTTTGTAGTGTATTTTCTTGTCTGCGGGTCCCACAGAAAGGGGCTGAAAGTGTGGATTGCTCTAAATAAGGGTGAGGTGCTGCTTCAGGCCTCTGCATGGCAACAGATAAGCTCTGGGCTGGCTTATCTTCTCGAGAAGATTTTACATTTGCTTTTCTTTGTCTCCTTTCCGGCTTGTTTCAGCCTCAGCCCGTTTCTTCCCATAACTCATGTTCCCATCCCTGACACTGCCCTTCTCACTTGCATTGCTCACTTGGCTTCCTCTCCGCTTTCCCTCTTCGCTGCCTCCCTCCTTTGCCCTCAGATTGCCGGGCTCCTGCCGCTGCGTCTCCATCCTCCCCCAGCTCGTCTCGCCGGCTTCAGGCTTCTGCTCTGCTCCCCCTTGATGGGCACCTCCTTAATGTCAGGAGCCGACTCTCAAATAATTATCTGGGTTGCTGATTAGCAGTTTGCGAGGGCAGAGCTGGCTTGGGCTTTTCGTTAAGGCTCTGAGCAAATACCATTGCACGGTTCCTGGTGCAGTCCAGAAGCTGTCTTGCTGCTTTCCTGCTCATACCCCCGTGGACCCTCCATGCAGAACCAGCTCAGGTGCCTGAACACGGATTGTGGCTCCAGAGGGGCTAACGCTGAGCCAAAACTAGTAAGTCCATCTGGACCCATGCTGCTCGTTCCCATGCTCATTCCCCTTCGCTTCCTCATGGATCCCGTCGAGGAGCAGAAGGGACGCACATCTAGCACCCGCTACGTTGCTCAGTTCATCCTCTGGTTCTGTTTGGGCTTTTGTGACCCATTTTGTATGTTGGGAAGGACGTGGTCCATTCAGTGCACACTGTCTGGAGAGTGGTATAAGGAACAGCTACATCTGCGAGAGAAGGGAAAGCAAAGCTGGAGGATGATTTTTCATTACGGGACTTTCTGCATCCGCAGTGTGGGAAAGGAAGAAATGGTGGTGGCAGCCCTGGGGTGGGAAAATTGGAGGGGCTCCCTCCTGGACTGAGGGAGCACTGCTAGTTTTCTCTTATGGAGCTCAGTGACACAAAAAATTGGGAACTGCTTTCACGGGGCAGGAACAGTGCTTTCCTTTCCGTCTGGAAAACATCCAGCACATTTTGTGTGCTATTGGGGATGTAAAAGAAAAGCCGCAGGCAAAAGTACAGAGAACTCCTTGGCTTGTGTGAACTCAGTATGTGAACGGCGCAAGCGGATGTGATAAGTGCTGTTTGAATTTTGGGGGATCTGAATGGTTTGCTGAGCTGAACGCACAGCAGAGTGTTTGGATGCTATGCTGTAAAATGTATTTCAGTTCTTCTCATCCAGTGGTACGGGGGTATATACGTCTCCTGGCATGCAAATAGAGAAGGTTGGAGGGTGCTGTGCATTGCTGTGATACACATTGCAAGAAATGGTTGATATATCCATTACCTGCTTGTATGTAAGAAGGTAAAGACGCCTCAGCAAGCCTGAAATTGCTGGAGTCTCTAGTAGAAATGTTGCTCTATTGCAACGCTGAGTGAGTTGTTGAATCTGTGCTGCTCCTTGCTTGTCTCCTTGGCTTACACTGTCCTCTGTGCTGTTTTGTTACAGGGTCTCTGGACCGCAGCGATGAGGAAGCCTCGGAGGAGGTCCCGGCAGAACTTGGAGGGGAGGCGTTCTCCCTCGCCCTACAGCCTCAAGTGCTCACCGACTCGGGAGACCCTGACGTACGCTCAAGCCCAGCGGATTGTGGAGGTAGACATCGATGGGCGGCTTCATCGCATCAGCATCTATGATCCCTTAAAAATCATCACGGAGGACGAGCTGACTGCCCAGGACATCACAGAGTGCAACAGCAACAAGGAAAACAGCGAGCAGCCCCTTTTCCCTTCCAAATCTAAGAAAACACCTTCCAAAGGCAAGAAGAAGGAGTCCTGCTCCAAACATGCACCAGGGACGTCTTTACACTTACCCCAGCCCAACTTCCGTGTGGTGGACTCCTTCAGCCAGCCAGATGCCCCTCCTCTCCCTGCCGCCTACTACCGGTACATTGAAAAGCCTCCTGAAGACCTTGACGTAGAGGTGGAGTATGACATGGATGAGGAGGATTTGGCTTGGCTGGAAATGGTCAACGAGAAGAGGAGGGACGATGGTTATGGGACAGTTTCTGCTGACACTTTTGAGCTGCTGGTGGACCGGTTGGAAAAGGAGTCGTACCTTGAGAGCCGGAACAACGGGGCTCAGCAGTCCCTCATCGATGAGGATGCCTTCTGCTGCGTCTGCATGGACGACGAGTGTCACAACAGCAACGTCATCCTGTTCTGTGATATCTGCAATCTGGCTGTGCACCAGGAGTGTTACGGCGTGCCCTATATCCCCGAGGGGCAGTGGCTTTGCCGCTGCTGCTTACAGTCCCCTTCTCGCCCTGTGGATTGTGTCCTTTGCCCGAACAAAGGTGGAGCCTTCAAGCAGACCAGCGATGGCCGCTGGGCTCACGTTGTTTGTGCCATCTGGATCCCAGAGGTCTGCTTTGCAAACACTGTGTTCTTGGAGCCTATTGAAGGGATAAATAACATCCCCCCGGCTCGGTGGAAGCTCACATGCTATATCTGCAAGCGGAAGGGCATGGGAGCTGCTATCCAGTGCCACAAGGTGAACTGTTATACTGCCTTCCACGTCACCTGTGCCCAGCGGGCTGGTCTCTTCATGAAGATTGAACCCATGAGGGAGACCAGCATCAACGGCACGACATTCACCGTGCGCAAGACTGCCTTTTGTGAGAGTCATTCCCCACCTGGGATGGTGAAAAAAGGGTCCCTAGCTGCTAGCGGTGAGAGGCAGGAGGACACTGTGAAGGAGGAGGGAGAGGAGGAAGCCAATTCTGGCCCTCCCAAAGGGTCTCTGAAAAAGAACCAAATGAAATTGAAGCAGAAGATCAAAAAGAAGCCTGGTGATGTGACCAACGGGCGTTCGTCTGTGCCCATGGTGACAGTCGCACAAATCCCCTCTTACAGGTGAGTGTGGCAGGTTTAGGGAAGGAGCTGGACAGTTGGAGCTGGACAGGGTCTGTTTTGAGCACTTGGTCCCTCTCGTCACTGACCTTGGAAACGCTGTCTCCAGTCAAGACGTAGCAATAACCGTGTTCAAAGCATGCTCTGCAGAATCATCCTGACCAGTGTTCTTCCACGTGAGTGTCACTGGCACACTGTGGTTTCCCTGATTTGCTGAGCAGCCGTCCCAAACTGTCATGTAATGCAGAATCCTTGATGGTCCCTAACAGCAAACACCCATCGAGCATCCAAATTAACATAGATGGCTGTGAAGGTGTTTTTAAAATACTTCAAGTTGGCAGGCAGATAGAGGTCATCCTGCTATTAAATTTTTTTTTTTAATCTCCTCATTTCATAGTTTCTTAATTTCCCCTTTTGTTACAGAGCATGTCAAACCTGTCAGTGTTGCAAGCAGCTTTGAATTTGCCTGTGTATTTTTTTTCTCCCAGCTCTCTCTCATGCAGAACTAGGTAGTGCTGAATTTTCGTTTGGTGCCTGCGGAAGTGTGGTGATGTGTCGCCAGTATTTTAACAGATAAGCTTTGGAAAGCTGCTGGTAAGGCACCATGTATAATCTAACAAATGGTTTGAAAAGGTTAAAATAGGTGCTGTATTATTTTTGGACTCCTGTCACGTTAGTTTCCCAGACTTCAGCTTAATAACATCAGGCTGAAATGACCCCCAGGAAAGTTCTTGACACTGAAAGTAGATCTGAAATTAAGGCTGGGAGCCGAATTGGTGATTGCGTACTTTGACCGTGCTGTGGCAAGTGCTTGGTGAGAGCCTCCAGCCGAGCTGCTACTGAAATAGGGATATATTGTGAAAAGTAGGCACGTATGTCTTCGCGGTGGGGAGATCCCAGATTGTACCAGTTGCATGTGTAGTTCAGAGCGTGCATTGACACACCACCACAAAGCTTTGTTGGGAAACCTGATGGTATCACCAGGGTCCGCAGAGTCACGATTGCTTTGCAGGTGGCTCCATGACACCTCTTTGCTTCCTTTAGGCTGAACAAAATCTGCAGTGGCCTCTCCTTCCAGAGGAAGAACCAGTTCATGCAGAGGCTCCACAACTACTGGCTGCTGAAGCGGCAGGCGAGGAACGGGGTGCCCCTCATCCGGCGGCTGCACTCGCACCTCCAGTCCCAGAGGAACGCGGAACAGGTACTGGTCCCCGGCTGAACCCGCGTGGGAGGACGGAGAGCTTGCATTGTGGGTGGAGATGCGCTTGATGCATGGCTGGGAAGGGGAGTGAAGGTGAAAGGATCAGAGGGTGACCTGATTTAAGTCTCTTTTGGTCTCCTCTTGGTATGCTCATGCCTGAAGAGCTGAGTTAGTGTATCAGTGGGATATCCGTTGTGCCACCAGAATTGGTGTTGATGAGCCAGCCGGTATGAGTTTTTCCCCTGAGTCAGGAGACCCAGGATTGTGCAAGGGTGTGATGGGCCCTTGGACTGATCTCTTAGATGAATCATAAAATCACGTTCCTCACGAGTGATTCAAGATCCCCTCCTCAAGAAAATGGGTGTTAGCTCCGGAGTCCTGGCCAAATTCCAGTTTGGGTCATTCTTCCTGCAGCTTCAATTTCTGACCCTCCCATGTACATTCATATGGAAGTTTAGGCATAATCATCAGCTCTGGACTCCTTTGCTTCCTCCTTTGAGCTGGCGTCCAGAGTCACTCGATCTCGATGCTATTAAACAGCACTGCGTTTGGCATGAGAAGTAGTTGGTGAAGTAATGAAGCAGTCGGACTCTACCCTCTAACATAGCCTGTCAGTAGGCATTGTGCACGTTGTGCACGTATATTTTTACTGTAGCTGGAGGAATTTATGGGCTTTTGGTTTGTATAAAGGCTGCTCTGAGTGATTAATAAAAAAAATATTTCCCATTCATCAGTCTGGTGCTTGGGGAAGTGCAGCATTTCCTTGGTGTATTAAGTTGGCAATTTACCGTGAGTGAGTTCTTAAAAACAAATGTCCTATAAATATAAACCATCAAGATCTTGTGAAGCAATTGTCCTCTCTTGGCAATCATGCGAAAAGTATATGCACTTCAGCTATATCCTCAAAACCATTTCAAAAGCTACAGATTTAGGAGAAGAAGGATGATTGCGTTGCGAAGCCACTGAACTGTGTCTTGGAAGGTGTGAGCTCATCTCCCAGCGTTGGCTGTTCCTTTGTGTTTTGGTGAATCTCTTTCCGTGGCTCTATTTCTTACTGGTTACGAAGAGGATAATAATAGCTCTTTTCTCCCATGCTTTTGCTCGCCTGCGTTTGTACTGTAAACGCTTTGGGCTGCCTCTTCGATGCACAGCAGCCAACAGAAAGAATTTCCAGCCTCTGTAATGAACTCGGATATAAAAGCAGGGAGGCTGTACATGAGCATGCACTGAAGCGTGTTCCCAGAGTGTAGCTACAGTATGATTTATGCCTAACTTCACAGATAACGTAAAATCCAGAAAGGCTGATGTTGTGTTTGTTAGACAGCTAAATGCTGTAGGAAGGAGGGGACATAGTCTGAACAAGAGACTAGTAGACAGGAGGAAGGCTATGAGAGCAATTCACAGGGGACGCCTAGAAAGAGGAGGAAACGCAGGAGGCCAGTTGTGTTTTTTCATCTCACCCCACTGTTCTGTCTTACAGAAGGAGCAGGATGAGAAGACCAGTGCAGTGAAGGAAGAGCTGAAGTACTGGCAAAAACTGCGGCATGACTTGGAGCGGGCACGGCTGCTCATCGAGCTGATCCGTAAGAGGGAAAAACTCAAACGGGAGCAGGTAGGTAGTTTTGGCTGTCAAGTTGCTGCAGTTAGCTTCAGTCCCGTGCTAGCACCCTGTGTCGCAGGAGGCAGAGGAGGAACACGACAGTTCTTCTTGAGCCTTTTCCTTTTTTCATAGAGTCTGGCTTTTGGATGTGCAGAGTGGCCATCTCTCCCTGTGTCAGTCACAGTCTCAGGCTGCTCAGCCTCTGCCCTCAGAACGGGTGCTGGGCTGCAGAGTGCTGGGAAAATGTATTTGCATAACTGACGGTGGATTTGATTCCTGACCTACAGCACCTCTTCTATTTCTGGGCATGGACCGGGTGTTTTGTAGAGTGGAAGTTTGATCTCCCTTAATGTTTATTTCAGGAGTTTGGTAACACCTGCTCCAGAGAAGAGGTCTAAATCACAATTCTCTGCATTTCAAAAGCTAAAAATTCCTGTGTTTTGCCTCTAAGTACATTTTTGAGAAGACCCAGTTTTAAGATGGAGACTATTTACTGATTCCTCTTTGATCTGTGTGCAATTCTCCAAAGTTGCACCCTTACTTCCCGTGCTTGCCAGCTTTGCCTGTTGAGGGTCTTTGCTTGCCGTACCTGGCTGGACGGTGCAGCCACAACTGTGCTCTCTGGCACAAGTATCTTCACGGACAGCTTCATGAAAGACCCTGCGCACGGTGAGTCTTCACACGTGGCCTCAGGCATTGCCTGGGTGCTTTCCCTGCTGCTAGGCACTCAGGCTGTCTGCAGGGAGCCAGGCAGAGGGAAAGCAGCATCCTCTGTGATCACAGCCCTTCTGCAAGCTATTTTTTTGTGGCCCGAAACTGCCCACAGCTTTTCTGGAGTCTTTTCGATGCCAGCACTGGTTCATTTGCTACGTTGTCCCTGATTTACAGCAGTGGCTCAATCCTGCTTGCAGTGTGGACATATTTTAGGTAGGAGGATCAAAAAAAAAAAAAATCACTCTTGGGCTTTGTTTCTGTTTGCTTTTGATATCTTGATATATCCATATCACAGTTGGCTAAATCCATAAAAGCTTGTTGAAACTATTGTGTGCTTTATAAAGGATAAGATATCACAGAAAAGCGTATCTAGCTCTATCGCAGCCCAGCTTTTAGCTGGGTGAAAAGGATGCTCCAGAGTCCTGAGTCTTTGTTCAGCTTCTTTGGTGTTTTGGGGGAAGAGTGTGGTCTTTGTATCCGTCTTCATTCATTTTCTTATTGATGCTGTCTTGTTGCTGAGCACATCAAATACAGTTTGCTTTATGTAAACAGACTTGCTTTCTTTTGCTACTGAAGTGGTTGATTTAATGACATAATGAGGGATTATAAGATCAAAGAAATTAAAACGTTAAAGGAGAAATAAATACTTCTACCCTGTTCCAGTATCCTTTGAGTAGGGTTTCAGTGTAAGAGATCAAACCAGTGCTACACCTTGTTTGCTTGAAATCAAGCAGTATTAGAGACTTCATAAAGGATGTAAGAAACTGTATTAGGAATTTGCAAACATCTAACCACTGTTGTTATTTGGCTTCTGCCTTGAAGTGTGAGAGCTTATATCTTAGACTTTGTTTATGCTCTCTAGTCTAATTATGGATGTTGTTGTTTGTGTAGACGCCTACATACTTTTAACTTTTGTATAATGTTGCTAATTGGCATAATAATGTCTTGAGGCAGGGAGTTCTACAGGATAATTTGCCAGGCATGAAAAGCTTCTTCCTGTTTTCATTTTTAGTTGTGTTATCTGTTAATTTTATGGGGTTTCCTCTTGTTTTGGCTTTATGAGGTTGGATAAACAGGAGTTCCCCATACAAAAGGATTGGACTGTGCAGTTAGACTCTGCAAAGTGCTGTCTGCTAATGTGCATCCTGCACATGGGGAGCACAAGGTGTTTGCCAGAAATTCCTCAGCAGTGAGTCTACCAGACCAGTGGTATGATGACCTGAGGTTTCCACCACTGAGTAGAGCTGGGGTGATGATTCGGGAGAAACCGGAGGGAGACACCACTCACATACCCTGTCCTCAATAACTGTGCTCATCGCTGTTCTCCCGTTCCCAGGTCAAGGTTCAGCAGGCTGCCATGGAGCTACAGCTGACCCCTTTCAATGTACTTCTACGCACAACGCTGGACCTGCTGCAGGAGAAGGATGCTGCCCAGATCTTCGCAGAGCCTGTTAACCTGAACGAGGCAAGTCTCTTTCCTAGAGGTGTCTAACGGGTTGTAGATGAGGTATTGCTGGGCAGAAGCTCATGTGCTGTCATAACCCTGGAAGCACAAACCACCTTGTCCCAAGCTGCTGGTGGACTAAAGAATATCTCAAAGAGGACTCACAATGTGGGTATCCTTCCAGGCCGAAAAAGGGTATTGTTTTCTGGAAGCTTCAGCACGTCTCAGACAAGTAATGTTTTGCAGAGCCAGGATGTGTCTGCCTTGACTGGGTGACACAGAAATGAACTGCTGGCACTGCCCCTTGCCGGTGGAAAGGGCATTAAGAGTGCTTATGATGGATGCGCTCTAGTTGGCTAGTAAATGGTTTTTGTAATTGTACAGGTTTTATATGTTTAGGTTCCAGATTACCTGGAATTCATTTCCAACCCAATGGATTTTTCCACCATGAGGCGGAAGCTGGAGTCCCACCTGTACCGAACATTGGATGAGTTTGAGGAAGACTTTAACCTTATAGTTACCAACTGCATGAGGTATAATGCTAAAGACACGATTTTCCACCGAGCAGCTGTCCGGCTCAGAGACCTCGGAGGAGCGATATTGCGTCATGCACGGCGGCAGGCTGAAAACATCGGCTTTGACACTGATGTGGGGATTCACCTGCCCGAGTCACCCAAAACCGAGGACTTTTACCGCTTTTCTTGGGAGGATGGTGAGTGTTTATTAACCTTTATTTTTGCAGGTAGATCATAACTGTGTTCTTTGTTCTGAGCATGTCACTCAGCCTGCGTGAAAGTCATAGCTGTCACTCAGCATACAAGAATTTTTCTATCCATCTGTTTACTTAAGCATATATCTAACTCCTTCGTAGCCTCAAAGAGCAGGATTTCAGGTGAGCCAGGCACTTAGAGCTAGGTGCAGCTTGGCTCCAGCTCTCCTAGTGCATGTCTGCCTCAGAAGAGCCTCGTGACTGCCCATGCTGTTTGATTTGTGCCATGGCTGTAGTATAAACTTGGTATTTTAAAGAACAATACAAAGGTGGATCTAGGATTTTTTGCTCTGAGGAGAGCTCATATATTTCATTGTAAATTGGCAAGGTATAGAGCAATTGGGTTAGATGGAGCACTGAGGGCTGGGAGGGGGTGGTGTGGGGTTAAGGTACTGGAACCCAAGCAGTCCTTCTAGCCGAGACTTTCCATTCACAACATGACCACATCCATTCCCATAGCTGTCTTGAGATGCAGCTCCAATGCATTGGTTGAATAACTTGGCTAAACTTAGTACAGAATACTGCTGCCATCCAGCACACAGAGCTCGCAGTCTGCAGTCCGTTTCCGAAATGTTGCAGCCCTCTTGGATGCAGACGGACAGTCTGTTACGAAATTTATGTTGGTGTACGATAGCACAGCCCCCAGCTGTCTGCTCTGCTCTGGTGGATGCCAGCCCTTCAGCAGAGCCAGAGGAATGGCAAACATGTCATGTGTTGGCCAGTTCTGTTTGTGGTCTGATTTTGTCGTTTAATCTGGCAATGAAATAGGTTTCTGCCAAGGACCTGGACTGTGAGCTGTCTTGTGTGTGCAGACACATGTTCTTTTACTGTTGCCCCTGGGACAGTAATGGGAACTGGAGGGCAGTGCAAGTTAAATCAGCTCCTCTTTACCCAAAGGAGGGAAGTCCGAGCTCCAAGGTCAACTGCTCCTGACTAAAGCAGTTGGTTCATGAATAGCAGCAGTGGGAATGAGGCATGGCAGTGGTCCCAAATGCAGGAGTGGAGTTCCCTTCTTCAAGAAGCCGTGCTCCTTCCCTTCACTGTTACGCTCTCTTTTGATGCAGTGGATAACATCCTCCTCCCGGAGAACCGGGCTCACCTCTCCTTGGAGGCACAGCTGAAGGAGCTGCTGGAGAAGCTAGACATGGTGAGCAGCATGCGGTCCAGCGGCGCCCGGACACGACGCATCCGGCTCCTGAGACGGGAGATCAACTCCATTCGGCAGAAGCTGGCCCAGCAGCAGAACAAGACCATGCCCAACGGGGAGCCTGTGCTGCGGGAAGAGGGGCTGGATAAAACATCAAGGGAAGGGGATGAGGAAGGGGAGAAAGGTGAGAGGTTGCAGCAGGATTTTAGCTCCAGCTCTCCTAGTGCATGTCAACAGTCAAGACCTGCTGTTTCTCCTGTCTGCGGCCCTAGTGAAAGATGGGAATGGCTGTTGGTAGTTTGGGCAATAACTTTTTCTAAAATGTTCAAGCAGATTCTTTATTCCTTTAGCAGATGATGCCAAGCCCCCGCACCCTCCCACCCTGGAGCCCACAGGACCTGCACCCTCCCTCTCAGAGCTGGACTCTCTGCAGGACCCTCCAACACTCAAACCCATCAGTGAAAGCAAGTCCTTGAATCAGCTGCAGAAGAGGGTGATGTCGGACAGGGAACTCTTCGACAAGAAGGCGCTGCAGCGGGAGAGCCAAGCCTTCCAGCGCCTGCTCAGTGACAACGGCCTGAACGGACTGGCCTTGCCGCCTGCAGACACCCCTGCCAGCCCCCCCTTCAGCGGTGTGGGCCGACGGACATCTGTCCTTTTTAAAAAAGCTAAGAACGGGGTGAAGCTGCAAAGAGGCCTGGACTGCTCCCTGGAGAACGGGGAGGACCACGGGCAGAGCGGGCAGCTTTCACCCTCCCGCCCTGATGGGGAGCGACAAGCTCGGAAGCGACTGCAGAGCAGGACCTGCAGCGAGAGCGATGGAGAGAAGTCGCCCAGGCAGGCGGGACAGAGAGGTAATTCCTTGGGATTTCTCTTCCTTCTGTACCCTTGGAAACTGTGAGATAGGGCTGAGGGAGTGGGAATCCTGGGGCCAAGTAAAGACATCTGCATCCAAACTGCTCACCTGAAACTCAGTTTATGCTGGGGGGAAATACAGTCCCTATAACCAGATGTGCCTGGTAAAAGCTTCAACTCTTCCACAGATTTCTAAAATAAAGCAGACAAGACAAGACATGTCCATAATGAGTTGCACCTCTCTTCTCCACTGACTCTACACGGAGTTTCTGGTAACTTAGTTCAGCCCTAGACACCTCCATTTTAGACATTTAAAGGTACCAAGATGAAGCCCAGGGAGGTCACAAGTAATTCTTCCCTTTACCAGTCAGCAGGGCTACTGTAAGAGAGAGTTTGCCATTTTTTGTAGGGCAAGCCAACCAACGTGCCCAGCTGCTTGCAAAGCTGTTGAATGGCCTGGCTGGAGACTCGGGGCTCTCCAGTAAGGGCTGAGAAGTGTTGGCATTCCTGCCCTCGCGGAAGGGTTTGCGTTGCCTCGGTCACTCTTAGGAGTGAGAGTTTCCTGCTGCAGAAATGGTGCATTTGGTTGGAAGTGTGCAGTGGACCGGTACCACAGCACCCATGGAAGATAAGATGTTAAACATTACTTTTACATCAGCTGTACCCTCAGTTCTGGGGTTTAAATAAAATTAGTGGGAATACCGAGCAGGTTCCTTTTCAAATTAGATCTGCAAATGAGAATAAGCAGCTGAGATGAAATTTGGAAAGAGACAAAGTGAAAAAGGAACATCTGAGTGACAGCAATGTGATTTCTTTTTAATTCTGTGTTAACAGCCATCATGGGACAGTTCCCATCTGTAAGGCTTGACTTAGCCCATACCTCAAATATTACCTTAAAGTTACTTGGCTGTCAGAAGGTTGCTAGCAAATCGAGAGTGGGAGGAAAGCAATTGAATGTGAGGACTGACTTACCAGGACAGGTTAAAGGAAACACAAATGGCTTCTCCAAAGGTTTGAGGGACTCACCGTCATCATCTGCCAGTAATTAAAGCAGAGAGGAGTTGTCCGCAATTGATACAGGTCAGAATGAGAGGCTGAAATTAAAAAAGGGAAAATAAAGGCAGGGTGCTGGAAAATCACTGATAACTAGGCAGTGACATTTTTCCTCTGCTGAAGCAGCACTGCTGGCTTTTTCCTATGAGTTGCAGCACTGCTTTTGTGATTCAACCCCTTCCACTGTTTCAAACACAATTGATTTCTCCTAACTGGAGGGAGTGTCTGGTGTGCCGAATCTGTTACCGCAGGAGCAGGTCAGCGTGATCGGGATTGTCAGAACAAGGTGTTTCCCAGAAATGTGCTCCTTGTGGCCATTCCATATTTATAGCTGGAAAAACAATAGTGGCCTTGGCATGAATTTGCCCTTTGTATGGCTGGCGGGCTTTTGATGAGCCCACGGGGAACCTGGGGGCGATGGGTCCCTGGATTGCGGAAGGCCGTGGTCATCTGGCTTCTTGTGCCTGTTCTGGGCTTGGGGATGCTCTCAGGGGTCATTCCCTGTCCACCCCTGCCTGTCCCTGGTTGTGGGATCTTGTTTAAGCTCGGAGGTGATCCTGGCTCTCTGTGTAGGTAACCCTCCGGGGCACAGAGCAGGAAACCTGGCAGTGAAGGGAAGATTTCCAGCGCTGTCAGCGTCTGGGGCAAAGAAGTGAAATATTCCACTTTACGGCTACAGTGACATTTGTACTGCCGGAGAGGAAGGTGGTGGGGAGCCGCCTTCTACCCAGGGGGAATTTGCTTCCTCAGTGCCTGCTCTGTCCACTGGAAAAATCTCATTTCCAGAAATTGAAGCAATGAGTTTCCTAGAGCGGTTTTCTCCCAGCAAGGAACCTATAACCGAATAAGCTATGATTTTATATGCCTGCTCCCGTGGGCAGGGACCAGCCCGGCAGCCAGGCCCGGGGTGAGGCAGGGAGAAGTCCATGGCAGTCAGCGTGAAACCTCCGTGTCTTTTCCAAATGACACTTGAAGTCAGATGAGCAAGTGGTTCATTTCCTGGCCTCTGGCCTTGCCCAGCGAGCTGGGTGCTGCGTGGAGCTCTCCTATGCCATCCCCGGGCACTTCTCCAGCACTCACTTCTTCAGAGACAGCCTAATTTTTCATGTGTCGGGGGTAGAAATACCTTTTATTAGTCACGTTTTGGTTGCAGCTGAGTCTGGGGAACTCGGGGCAGAATTTCCCTCTCTGGTTGAAGTACTCAGCATCTTTGTGGCTGGCAGTCATGGGACAGTGACCCTACCTGAGTCTTGGTAGCATCTCTGTGTCTTGCTGCTGCTTCTTTGGCCTGATTCCCATTTGTCTCCTCGGCAGGAGTGACTAACGGCTTTGCGAAGCACGCAGAAAGCGGCTCTGACTCCGAGTGCAGCTCTGGCCTGGGCGGTGGACTGGTGTTTGAAGCCTGCAGGTTAGTGCCCCGTGTGAAGCTGTTCCTCAGAAAACCTGGTCTCTGGATTAATCTGCCTGGTTTTATCGTTCGACTTCTTTGTTTAAAACCCAGCCCAAACCGTTACTTATTTTGTGTGTTGACCCTAAAGAGAAAAAGCTTCTTGGGTTCCATCCCGTCCTCTTAAGCTATAGGTCCCAAAAGCAGTGCTTGATTTTTCAAGCAAATGGGTATCTGTTACGCTTCTGTTTCTCAATGCATACACATCCTCTCTGCTGATGCATACCTTCTTGCAGTTCTTGAGAGCCAAAGCTAGAAAAACCTTGAACTCAAATGTCTAGTTCAGCACTGCAGGTGAAGCTGAACTTCTACCACCTACTGAATTGCTGCTTTCTTCCTCTCAGAGGTTTAAAGCAGAACTAGGCACTTCAGACAGGACTGAACAGACTTAAAGCAAATATCTGTCATCTTTTGGTCAGATGCAGTAGGCATTCATGGGTACCGTATCCATTTTCTGGTCTTATCTACCTATGCAGCCCTCCTAACATGCACCCAAGTCATTTCACGGCCCTTTCGCTGCACGGTAAAACCTGCATTATGCCAGAATCATGTTTGTGTGAGTTGTGAGCAGCGGGCTGAGAACATTTGACCTTGATGGCTAAGATCGTCCAGGACAGGCAGAAGCAAGACTTTCTTAGTTGATATTCTTAGTAATAATTTCAGTGCCTTGAACATGTCATTGCCCTCTGCTTGTCTTTGATGACCCTGAGGTTGATGACCCATCACTAGAGAAATATGTTCAGACATTTTATGCTTCCTCCCACTGCATGTGCTCAGTTAGTCCTGTAAGACCTCAAGTTTGCAATGTCAGTTGGGCACTTATAATCATAAAGCTCCCCATGCACACCCATTTTCAGGACTGAGGCTACAGTTTAGAACTAATAGCTGTGTAACAAATTATTCTGCAGCAGGGTTGAATCCCAGGAGCACTTTTTAAATGAAAACTTCGCTCTGCTATGCAGAGTGATCCTAAATGGTAGCTGTCAAAAGAGGCATATAGTTTTGCAGTTGTAGCTAAGGTTTGGTTAGTGTTTCCATTACAAATCCGGTTGCAAAGGCTTTTGTGCCCATGAAAAGGGGCAAGGCCCTGGGTTTGGAGGAGCAATTTTGGTGTGAGGGCTTTTCCCTGCAGCAGAGTGATCCCACCTCAACAAGTCAGGCGCGGGGCAGCCCGAGGGAAGCACGTGGCACCCCAGTAAATTCTCTCTCTTAGCACATGCTGAGCCCCTTGGAGGCATAGGACCTTCAGCTCTTCTCTGAGATGGGACGCCCACCCACCTCTTCATCTCTCCCCTCTTCTCTGGGCTCTGTGCCCAGATCCTCAGCTCAGTCATTGCCTCTTCTGTAAGCTGGATAGTACCATGACCCCCGTGCAGATCTCAAGAAGCTATTGCAATAAACTATCGTAAGGTGAAGAGACGCATCCAAGGGAACAAAAAGGAGAGACCTGGATTTGTGCATAGTTGTGTCATTTAAATGAGGGCCCTTGAGGGCCTTCATGGGGTGAGGATGCTGTCAGAACAGGACCAGGAGCCAGAAACTCCCTTTCAAACCATGTCTTGGCCTTATAGCCCACCGTATTTGCCTCCATTTCCCCATCTGTAAGTGAGGGAGACAAATCTGAATTCACAGGGGAGCGTGGGGGCTTGTTAGTTGGTGTTGGTATAGTACTTTGAAGATGGAAAGTGCGATGTAAGTGCTTACTACAATAATTGCAAACAATTCACATAGCAAAAATTACATTAGAGCTATGTGACACCCACAAAACAAGGAATTAAAAACAAGCTGATGTCTCATGGATAACTTGTACAATTATTCTATTTAGGAACAGCTGTTTACTGCTTTTTCTCCAGTCTTTCTTTTTGAGCACCAAATTAACTCATAATGGATTGCTTATTAGAAAATTGTAAAAGAAAAAAAAGAATTACAGTAAGTGAAAAAATATGATTGCTTGAGGTGGAGATAGTCCATTTTCTGAAATGTTTGTAGTGATGAGGTGAAAGGACGTTCAGGACATGGGCTGATAAGAGTCCAATTGCATATGTATTGTAGTCGTGTTGGAGGGCTGCTCTATCGTCTCTGAAGTCTGTACACAGCTGGGTGAGCTCATGCAAGCTCCAAGCCTCACGTCACTGCATCAGCTCTCCAGTCTTTGCTGGGTTTCTTCCTCAGGTTCACAGCTTGGCCCCTTTCATTGCTCATGGCAAAGCTGGGATGATGTCCACTGTACTTGCACCAGAAGAGATGTATTGATGACATTTTGTTGAATTATTCAGTGTTCTTTTCATGTCAATGATGCACCAGTACAGTAATTTTCCAGTATTTTAAGCAGAGCTGGGGAATCCATTTACTTGGTTTTGTTTTCAAGGGTAATCTGTTTTCCATATCTTTCGAACAGTGGTTTGATGCCTCCCAAACGAAGTCGAGGGAAGCCAGCTCTTTCTCGGGTGCCCTTCTTAGAAGGTGTGAATGGAGACTCCGATTACAGCAGCTCAGGTGAGAACGGCTGCACAGCCGCCCCACTTTGGGGAACACCCTGCTCCGGTCCCACCGCACCGTAGGGCTGACATCCATCTGAACCAGGGGGAGCAGGTCTCAATGCACGCCGGGAACCAGTCCTGCATGAACTATCCAGATTATAAAATCAGACTGCTGACCTGCCTGTGCATTATCACCTGCTTTGTAACGAATTTAGGTTATTGCATAAAAGGTTTTCCTGCTTTCACTTTTACTCATTGCCTGTGCCCTGTGTTCTCCTCAGATGGGTGCTTTCAGTAGGTCTGGTGTGTGTAATGTCCCTGGCCCTGTCTTCCCCTGTTTTGGGACTAGTTCTCTTTAATGACACTGCAATACAAACAGTAAATCATAATTACAAGAGGGGTCTCTCCAGAGATGACTTCATAGCTGTTCCCTCTTGCATTGCTATCATCGCTTTCAAAGTCTTTGTAACAAAGTCACTTTGTCAGACTGTGCTATACATCAGTAAAATTAAGTCACACTCCTCTAATACTACCCAAGGCACTAAAACGATCTTCCAGCGCTCACACGACCAGATTCTTGTCTTTCTTACGGTGTGTCAATGATAGAGTTACTGCAGGTCTATGCTGAAATCAGAATTCAGCTTTGACTCCCTGGTACGCCTGTGCCCTCTGTACAGCTCCCATGCGCTGGCTCCTGTCTCCCTGGGAACCGTTATTATCCTGGACCCCACGCGCTCAGCAATCTGCTTTGGAGATAAGCTTACAGAGCGGAGCTGGTACCGGGAGAATTAGAATCAGTGGGACAATTCTGTGTTTTAGAACATCATTTCATTAATGGAAGAATACATTTGGAATGCAATAGTGGAGAAGCACATCAGATCCGTCTTGGCAGTGTGCTCATTTGGGTTGTATTCAGCCTTTTCTAGATTCAGTCTGACTTCTGGTAAAGCCAGTGTATTGACCATTCCCCCGCCAGAGCAAGCACTACTTGCTGTAAAATTCACTTTAATGAAGATTACTCCTTTTCCAGGACCAGGAGCTGGCAGATTAGTTATTCATGTCTTGAATGGATCTTTTGCCATACTTCTGACTTAAGTTTGAAAAAATTGATGGCTAATAGACTTCTGTCAACTAGAACGAGGCATTTCCTGCAGAGATCAAATAGCCCCAAAGCATGTGGCGTCAGAATAGTCTAGATATTTGTGTTTAGGAGGAGTAAAAAGGAGCTCTCTGAACAGTGGTCCAAATTAATCTCAGTTACAGCTTCATCAGTTCCATTGAGGATGGATTTGGCTTGGTGGAGCCTAATAGACCAAATTCCTCTCTTGTATACCCATTTGATTTCAGTGATACAGCAGCTATTCACTCCAGAACTGAATTTGATTAATATTTCCATATTGAAGAGTTCATCTGAAGCTACATGCATGCATAGACTTAGGGCCATGATTTAGGAGACTGTGGCTTTATCTTAAAGCGGAACATGACTGTACTGACAGAGCATAAAGAAGGCTGGACATTCACCGTGGCCAGGCTGGATCTCACCGCACATTAAATTTTATCATAAACTTACTGCGGATGAGATGTGTGTCTTACCACCTCTGGTTTGGATACCCAGTGCATATAGGTACAAACAATAAGTGGCTTTCCATTTTGCTCTAGATCTTGATTAAGAGAAATGGTTTGGAATTATGGGTATGTGCATGCAGTAATGATTAAATGTATGCTCTTGTGTGACAAATAGCTGGACAATAGGTTTGTTATGAAAAAAAGGTGAAATTCCAGCTTTCTGCTTGCTGCAGAAGCAAATAGGTTAAAAAATTAAAACAGAAATACTGTCAATATGTTTTAAGTACAACAGTAGTTCATCTGTTTTAGCTGATTGCTACTGAGACAATGCAGACCATCATGCCTGGGTTAGATGACTATGTAGTTTCTTGTGTTATCATAACCTCCTTGCTAGTAATCGCCCTCCTAAGCCATGTCTCCTTCTGTCCCTTAGGCAGGACCCTCCTGATGTCCTTTGAGAGTCAGGCTGAGCTGGAGCCCTTGGAGCTTGTGTGGGCCAAGTGCCGTGGCTATCCCTCCTACCCTGCCTTGGTAAGTTCCCTGTTGCTCTCTCGCAGCCTGTACCCGCAGCGCAGGTAGCCCAGAACACAGTGCTAGCGTGCAGTGTAACCAGACAGAAAAGGAAAACTTCCCAAACCCATGCAATATGTGCTTTTTTTTTTTTCTTTCCCCTTTGCACAGTTAATTTTCCCTGTGCTCATTGTTTCAGAGCATTGCAGAGGATTCATAAAACATTGGTCTCTCGGTGCCAGGGATAGGAGGAGATCTTTCCTCTCCTCTCCTGTTCACTCTGCAGGTATGGGGAAAGTAATCAGTACTGTTGGCATGAAGAAGACCTAAATTTTGTAAAGGCAGGCAGCAGGTTCCGCTGGTATCTAACTGCCCACACATTTTCCTATATAGTGAGATATAGTGAGTACAACTCCATATGTAGGTGCCCAACTGGCCTTGTGATGTATATATCCTCTTCATTAACCATATGTTTAATTTAAATGTGAGAATATATGCATGTGTTTGCACCTAGTCCTTTGAACGATATTTCCTTAATATTTATCCATCTTTGGATATTTGACTATTAATGTGAAATCCATAAACCTGGCTTCAGTGAGCACCATACTCAGTTCCAAAGCAAGACATGACACGCAGCTATTGCTAGGAAGTGCCAGTACCACTGCAGGCTTTTAAGTGCTTGTTAAGTTATCAACAGAGATTGCTGAAGTAAGTATGTAAGTAAGAACATGAGATAGGCTGGCTATGTTTTGTTGTTTCTGCTACTTTTAAATATATCCCTTGAGACATGGCTCTTCCTGCCATCTCTGCTCCGTGTAATTTCTGCATGGCTGCAGCCATCCCCTTAAGTACCTTTACGGTTGGGATCGCTAAGACAGACAGCGCTTGTGACTGCTGAGAAATTGTAGGGGGTGAAAGCTAGTGTAGTCATCACGGAAATTACACGGGTCTCTACATCCAAGCAGCAGAGCTGTGAAACCATCCATAAGCTGACACAGCATGTATGCCTGGCTGTGGCTGAGCACAGTTCTGATGCCGTCAAAAAGGGCAGATTCTGCTAAAAGAGTGACCCTCATCCATGCTCTTGCTCTGAGTGGGAGCCCAGAGGAGAGAACAGCTACGGATCTGCTAGCCATGTTGGCCAGCCAAAGCATTTTTAGATATTCATGTGGCTACAGCCAAAGTTAAACTGTGCTTTAGCATGGCTTTAAACACTGAGATTGCTACCAAAATGCCTTTTTTGGGGGCAATCTGTGGTGGTGGAAAAGTGTCTTAATAAATTCCTACAGCTGGCCAGTGTCAAAGCCAAGCTGCTTTTTCAAGCCCTTAGGAGCCAAGATCAGGAGGCAAAGAAGACTAGACCGAGTATTGCATCCACCCTTTGCTGTTTCGTTCTCCTCCTGTGATCACATAGCACAAATGTTGGACACTGACATTTCTGCTTTGTATGGGGAGACTCGATGCATCTGTTGTTACTTCTCTCCAAAATGACCTTAGTCTGCGTTTCTCTAGCCCGATAAAGCTGGCACTGCCTGTTGACTCTCTCCCAATATTGGGCCTGATTCTGATCTAACAGCAGCATAAATCTGAGCAATGCCGCTGAGGTCAACTGAATTGCACCAGAATGGAGCTGTTGTGAAATCGCATCAGTCCTGCTGAGTACAGCAATGGTGTTACGTTTATTGTACAAGTTAGGGGTGAGGGAAGGAAATCTTTTGCTGAACACAACAATACCGGGTTTGTACTAAATTACCAGTTAGTGTAAATGCATCTACATCCACACAGAACCACATCCTTATGTCCTTTCCCTTTTTTAAGATTGGGTGCTTGGCCTTTGGACTGACTGGCTTCCACAGGGGAAGCCTTGAGGACAGGAAAATTCTTTAAAAATTGCCGCTGAGACAGAGCAAGCAATTTTGCTTACCCATCCTAAGTAGATTTTAATTGTCTAGCTTGGATAGACTGAAAGAACAGAAAAAAAAAAAATGCATTCTCTGCAGTACTTGAAGGGTTTTGTGCTTAAATATCCTTTCCCTGTGTCACTAGATAATCGATCCCAAGATGCCACGCGAGGGTTTGCTCCACAATGGAGTCCCCATCCCAGTCCCACCCATGGATGTGTTGAAGTTGGGGGAGCAGAGGCAGACAGAGGCAGGAGAAAAACTCTTCCTTGTCCTTTTCTTTGACAACAAGAGAACCTGGTGAGTGTGTGCAGACAGGCGGGGGCCTGTGGTGAGTGCTGTGGCAGAGAGGGAAGATTTAACATTATCTTTGGTATATGGGAGCATACAGGGATTATGATGATGATGTTACATGTAAATTGGAGAATTTAAATATGCAGCAGTCAAGAAGAGTCTAAATGAGGAAGCCAGCCTGCTTTTCCCTGACCCAAGAGCATGACATCTGACTGCTCCACTTCCACGGTGAACAGCCCAGCATCCTTCACCCAGGGGTAACATCACCACAAAAATACCGAGGCACACGAAGAGCCAATTTAGTAGTCAAAATCTGCAGCAAACTGGAGAGAGCATTTGACTTTAAAACACCAGCAGACTGAGCAGTCACTTCCACTGCTGCGCAAAAGATTTGCCTAAAATCTCCAGGGTAACATTTTCAAAATGCTGGGTTTATTCCATATTTAGACTTGCCTGATTTTTCAGAGGTGCCGAGAACCTGCAGTTTTCAAATCAAGATATTTGTTTAAGATTGAAAATGTAGGTGTAAGCACCTGGTTCAGGGCAAGTGAAATATCTCAAGGCCTTTTACTGTTCTGTCTCAGACAGACTGAATCTGCGGATTTTAGTATAGTGGCTGACCATGCTCACATGGTAACAATAACCCAGCCAGATATAATAAGCCACAAACCAGTGAAGTGCCTTAAAAATAAGCAATAAGGCTTTGAAATCCATGTATGAAACAATGGGAAACTTGTAAAATTGGAGCTTTATGCTGGAAGAGGTGACTCCCTGCAATGAGGCAGGCAGCCGCACGCTGAATCCGCTGGGTTATTTAACCAGTAAATTCCACATGGGAACATGAACCGTGAACCAAGCAAATAAATTGTCACACAGGAGGCAATACCTGTGTGCAGCTGGGATCACAGATCCAAAGAGTTCATACTGCGGACAAAGCGGATGCTGGGCCGTTGGGGTGCATGTGGGAACGGAGGAGAGAATGGGCTTGCCTCTTCTTCTGCTGCCTCTGTAAAATAAGATAACAAGAGTTGAAAAAGGAGCCTCGTGGTATTTTGAGAGCCCTTTTCCTCCTTAGTCTCCTGGGGAAGGTCTTTGCTGGCATCCCTGGAAGAGCAGGGAACCGCAAGATCAGGGAATGGCGAGGGGCTGGAGGAAGGAGGCGAACGTTGCCTGGAGGCTGTGTCGTGGCTGGAGGGAGGGTGTATTGTGGTGAGAGAGCAGAGCCAAACACACAGCGAGGTAAAGCAGCAAGGGGGAGTGTTTCCCCCTACATTTTGGGGCTGCTGCGGTGTTTTATGCAGTTTAAAGAGATGGAGGCAAGGTGCAACACAGGCAAAGGAAAAGCATGTGCTGTTTTCTTGGGAAGCTGAGAAGGGGGCCACATTTGCATCGCTTGATGAGTATGTTTGTGTCCTCTGGAGAAAAGAGGTGCCAAGAGACACAGTCCCGAGGGTTTTTATTAGTACACTGCATTGTTTCACTGTCCCTGATTACCAGAACCACTTGATACGGGGCATGTTCTTCAAAGAGGTACTGGTGATTTTTAGCTGAAAATCAATGGCAGTGCCATGCTTCCTGTTGCTGTAGTCATCAGTTTTGAAAAATCTAAATCCAAACTTATCATTGAAACTACCTTCCCAATAAAAACAGCATTTCCTTGGCTTTGCCCTGCTCTTGTTGAAGACAAGCTCCGGTGGATATCTACACTTTTATTTGACCACTTAGATCCTTGTTTGCAATTTGTGGGAAGCTAGGGTGCCTCAGGAAAGTCCTAAAAACCCCTCTTAGTGCCAGATCCAAATTCTGCTGACTTCAGTGATGCTGCAGAAGGGTCACAAAGACTGAAATTGGCCCCTCATCTTTGTGGTGAAGATAAGCTGAGCTGCCCTGGGTCGTCCGTGTTGGCTGGCTGGGAGATGACGTTGAACTGTGCTAGCAGTGGCTGAGGTTTAACTCCTAGGGGCTGGACTCTGTTAGGAAGGATGACATGTTTCTGAGTGTGCTAATTAACCTGGGCTAATGACTGCACAATAAGAACTTGCTGTAGAAAAGGCACTTGCAATTTAAGTCACCAGTTGGTGGGGGTCAACTTGTGCTTGGAGTGTGTCTACTGGAAGCTGCCTGTTCCTGGATGGTATCAGATAGTTGTAGTCACCCAAACCCCAATGCTTACAGCCTCTTGGAACAAGGCAGAGCTTTCTCAGGGGTAAAAACTTACTTTCCACAATGGAAGTCCCTGTATTTGCTGCTCTGTGGAACACAGGAGTTTCCAAGTTTCCCCTGGAGCTCCAAGGAGCATTGAAAGCCTTGAGTAAGGACTCCAAGGAGAGATAAAACTGTGCTCGTGCAGGAAGGCATTTTGGCTACAGGTGGTTCTTCCATGTCAAATGCAGGCATTTAGACATTTGTAGCATCGTTGTTTACAATCATCAATTGTAAACAAATAGATCACACGAATGTAGGTGCTCCTGGGGAGGAGACGACAACTGAGTAATCACTGCTGAGACATGTGGGGAATGCTTGAGGAGCTGGAGTACTTGGCCGTGTCTTGGAAACTCTTGGGACAAAGTCCTTGGCCTGTTGCAGCAGGTATGAGAGCCAGGCACATTGGAGCAGTCAGCCTCCTGCAGAGAGCTCAGGCGCAGCGTTGCAAGGGCAAGAGGCCTCCAGGTGTTTGCTCTTCTTTCCCTGTTTCCCCTCTCGATGCCCTCGGTGACGGGGCTTTGCGCTCTCCTTTCTATTGCAGGCAGTGGCTTCCACGTGACAAAGTCTATCCCCTCGGCGTGGACGACACAGTGGACAAGTTAAAGATGATGGAAGGACGGAAAACCAGCATCCGCAAGTCTGTGCAGGTGGCATACGACCGAGCCATGATTCACATGAGCCGTGTGCGGGGAGATCATCCCTTCCTTACGTCCAGTTACCTGTAAGGGGTCGGGGTGGCCGGTCCTTCTTTTCCTCCAGACCCCGTGCTCGCTGCGTCGGCAGAGCGGACCGTCTCGTGCACTGACTGGCCGGGGGATGCTGTTCCCAGCAGCTGTCAGCACTCCTCGAAGTACCCTGAAATGTGCCAAAAAGCCTGTCCAGCTTCTTTCTGAATGTGTCTCGCTGAAGGGCTGGCAGGAGATGAAACGTATAGTCTACAGGGCCAGGAGTAAGGTAGTTAGGAAAAGCTGCCAGGTGACGGGAGCCAAGGTGAGCTGATGCAGTGAGCAGAGCGCAGCACTCCGATGTTCGGACCTCATGCACCCTCCCTCGCCCCTGCCTCCCCCGTGCCGCTGGGGTTTTTAAGTCGTCAGCCAGCCCCGAGTAATTCCCGGGAACCCGTCACCACTGGAACCGAACCAGGATCCTTTACGGAAATCCCAACTGGACTTTCTTGTGCCAAATTTACCCTAACCATCATTGGCCTTTTTATTTTTTTAAATGGCATTGATTGTCCCATCACGTTAAAAAAAAGAAAATCGTAGCTGGGAGTTCGCGTTACGATTTTCCTGCCTACGTACATAGTGTTTTCATGTTAGATTTCTCTCATGGCATTTAGAAAAGCTTGAGATATTTTGGTAACCTTCCCCTCTGCCGCACACACTTACATGCACAGATGCACAGAGCTTTAAATACGAAAAGCAAATTACCTGTTTTTTGTGTGTGTGTGTATGTCCTAGAAATTTATTTGGTAGTTTCACATTTAAATTCTGATTTCTGTGACTGTGCTTGTTCCAGTAACATTTCATATCATGGTTTAGTACAGTACTGAGTCTAAGCAAAGATAACTTCCTTTTTTTAAGAAGCAAAACTAATTTTGGAGGTGTCTAGGAGCTGGAGCAGCTTTGCAGGCACTGAGGTTGATCAGGGTTGGAGGGAGATACATCTTTTGTGTTGGTTTATGCACATTTGGTGTAAGGCTCCTCTTCCTTTCTTCCCTTTTTTTCTGTCTCTCTAATGTTTTCCTCTGGCTCGGTTTGGGTTGAAACCAAGCACTAACTAGAGCACACGACCATTTTGCCTTTTCGCCTTCTCCCACACACGCATATCCTTTCCCGGGTGTGTGGGTCTCCAGCGCTGTCATCCACGAAAACCCAACTAAACCCAGCTCTGCAGACAATCCCTGGTTTTTTGGGTTTGCATTGCAAAAACGGGGGCAACTGATGTTTGGAAACTTGATGACAAAACCTTTTCTATTAGCCAAGGACTTTATGATTTCTCTGATCTCTTCTGTTGTGTATCCCTTTTTGCTTTCCCATTTTAAGAACCAAAGGTGCAGGGCAAGATTGTAGATTGAATATCATCATTTCACTTTTTAACTCAATATTTTTTTATTATTTTAACTTTTTCATACTGAAGAGAATGTGGGGTCAAAATAATAATAATTAATAATAATAATGAATAGTGGGGAGTAATCACTGCCATTTCTACTTGGTCTACTTTTTTAAAATACCACTTCTTATACATTGGGACATGGAACCACACTTTAGGGAAGATTCCTGTAACATATGGAGATGGGGCATAGGATTTTGTAAAAATAATAATAATAATAATAATAATGCCTATGGAGTGTGGCTAGGGAAGGATGTTGTGTATATAGTTGTAAGATACTGTTCTAAATTATTTAGACCTATTGTCACCATTCTTGAAGTCCTCAGTTGTGTTGCTGGGTCTTTTATATGCACACAGTGTAATTTATTTAAAGGAACATACACTTTTCCAGGTGGTAGCTCAGCTGTGGACTTGTGACCTGTGTATATGTTTTAAGATCTTGGGATTTGGGGTTTTTGGGTTTGGTTTGGTTTGGTTTTGTTTTTAAATGACATTTTAGAATTTGAATTGGCTAATATCCTGCTGTTGCTACGGGACCTAAACGTTACTGTCAGTCTGCTGTAAAGCACAGATCGCTCTATTTATTGTAGAAAGTGAGTTTATTTGCTTTCTAGAATTGTTTATATCAGATGGTATAAGAGAGGTAATAAGAAAATCTATGCTTGTAAAGAAAAAAAAAAAGGCTAATTTTACCTACTATAATCTGACTGTCTGAGACTATATTTTCTCTCTGAGAAATAAATGTTCTAACGTATAAAAAAAAGTAAGAGTCCTTCCTTGCTAGTGTGGTCCTGAGGTCCAGGACATCACTTACCGTGATGGTGTTTATTCGTCCCAGTCGTCCCAGATGCGGGCGTAAAGCGGTTGCAAAGAGCAGTGTTAGGGAAGGGACGTGCGGAGGAATTCCTTGTGCTGCCTTGAACATCTCCCGGAGGTGAGTTTGCTCCCTGTGCAACGGGTAACAGGGTTGGGTGCTGCAGGATGGGATCCCACCTGGCTCCGTGCACGGCAGCCCTCTGGCCAGGGGGTGGCTGAGAGCCCCAAAGGGATGGGAATTGGGAATTTGGGGCTTGAATCCCGTCTAGTGATGCTCGTGGTGGGCCGGGGGCTCCTGCGATGCCAGGCCAAGGGCAGTGGGATTTGCCAGCAGATGGAGACAGGAGCCGAGCCGTGTGGATGCAGCAGGGCCGGACTCTGCAGCCGGGCTGGTCCCTGGCTCCTGGCTGGGGAGGGTTTCTCATAGCAGGGCTCTTGTGTTGTCTCTCTTCCCTAAGATGCATTTCCCTCCCTGCACAGGTTCGCGTTGCCGCAAGCGGTGGTGCATCATCAGGACCCCTTCGCTGTCCGGCCCCTCTCTGCAGACCCCGGGTTTCGCTGGAGGCTGCTGCTCTCCGAGGATGCAGGTATCGTTCCCGTTTGCCACGAGCATGAAGCCCTTCTGGAGCCAGAGGCACAGACCCACCGCCGTGATGCAAAACCCTGCAGGAGCCAGGGGACACTTTTCCCTTCCTTTCTCCCACCCCGTTGTCAGCCTGAGTGCCCCAAATTCTGCAGGGGAGAGATACAGTCACCTGCTTCGAGGCCTCATCCTGGCTCTCGCCTCCTTGCCCAGCCTCTCTGCCTGCCTTGCCGGCACGTCCTCTGCCTCCCGGGCTCAGATAATTGTCAGCCTGATCCATGAAAAGCCCCCGTTTCTGATAATCTCCCGTCCCCAGCGGCCGCCGCGCTATCATGGTCTCTGACCCTCATCTCCAGCTGATATTGAAATACCGAGTAATTAAATTCCTGTTTGCTCCCTAATAGGTTTGTCCTTTCGGATGCTTCTGCCTTTAATTTGAACACAAGGCTGCCACGGGTCTCTCCAGCACCGGTTTGCAAAGCTGGGTTTGTCTTGCCTGGATCCAGCCCCGGCAGCAGCATCTGCGGGAGCTGCTGAGATCCGCTGTCCCTCCAGAGCTGGTGCAACAGCATCTCCTGGGGCTGCCACCGACGGGACCTTTGCCTGAAACCAGTAATTAATTTGCAGATTTGCAAGCAAAACTTTCTAGCGGAGAAGTTTAATTTCCCCTTGATTACGTGGTGTGTGTTGCTTGGTGTCGTCAATGCTTCAGGTGCAGCCACCAGCCTTGCCCCATCCGTTTCTCTGTGTTTCTTTTCGGAGTCGCAAAAAACGGAAGAAACAAAGTCAATGAAAACAAGAAGATCCCCTGGCTCGGCTCGGCACGCTGGCAGGGTAAGGACACGGCTCTTTATCCGGCGTTGGGGCGATGCTGAATGCTGGCAGATTCTGATCAAGGGGAGGGGAAGTTCGCTGGATTTCTGCAACCATTCCGAATTTTCTGAATTTTGTTTTTCTGTCGAGGTGCCGGGTGCAGGGATGGCAAATAATGGCCAAGAACGAGTCACGTCCCAGACCCAGAGCGGGGTCTTGTTTGTGGACGTGCCTTTCAAAAAACCTCCCACAGGAGACCGAAATGCAAGAGCAGGGTGGACCGTGCCCCTCCGGCCGCTGCAGCGCTGGCTCGGGGGGTGCCGGGGGGGGGTGCAGGGGTCGTGCCCAGCCCTGGGCAGCCACAGGTAGGTGCTCACACACGTGCATTGATTTGTGGGATGGGTCTCCTTAGGGCAAGTGCTGCTTCCACACCCACAGAGGATGAGTTTTTTCCCATCACATGTACTGACTACACACCCACAGCCATAGGTACATCCAGGGGACAGCTCTCCCTGCGTGCTAATTATAATTGTCTGTAAGTATAATTAGCACTTTCTATATAGACATAGCATATATATGCAATGCAAATATGCTCCAGGAGAAAACGGGGGCAGTTTTCTCCTCTGTGTGTGACTCAGCCAGACCCTCGGGGGGTCCAAGTCCTCCCCTTTGGTGAGGACAGGGGAGTTTACACCGGGTGCTGTGCATGGGTTTGGCCTCGGGCTTTTCTGTGCAAGAAAAAGCGAAGGGAGGGAGGGAAGGAGCAGCATGGAGCCAGCTCCTTGGAGGCAGATGGATAGCAGGTGACAAAACCTAATGGTGCCACCGTGCTGAGGATTAATCCTCTCCTGCTCCAGCCTCCCAAAATAGCCCTGGCTCGCTGGTTTGTGCGTTGCAGGATGTGTCCGGGATCGGCAGCCCCTGGAGCTGGGGTCTCCACGCTGCCCCGTGTGAGGAGAGGGGGAGTAACGGGTGGGTAACACGTGCTTCAGTGCTCGGAGGGCTGGAGCTTGGGCAGCAGCTAGGAGGAAAGCCATGAACCAGGTATTTTTATTTTTCTTCCTTGCAGCAGTAGACATGAGCAGCCCGTGTCCTCGGAGCAAGCCAGGGCCCCTTTGCAGCTCAGGATGGGAGTCCGATCCTGGGAAGGACGGAGATGGGGAAGAAAGGCAGCCTGGATGGACAGGACGAGCAGATAAAGGTGAGGATGAGGAGGGAGGGGCAGGCGAGGGAGTCGGGGCTCTCCTTCCAGCGTGTGATTAGTTTTTCTTTAGTGTTCCTCAGCGTTTGATGGATGATGCTCCGCTGTGAAACGCGCTGTAATTACTCAGCGGGACAGCAAGGGATTCATCAGTGGTGATCAATATTCACAGCATCCATCACGCCTGCGGGCAGCCCGACCCGCTGCGCACGCAGGCTCTGGCACAGACCCACAACCCGAAACGCCGTGTGTGTCCCCGTAGACCCCCAACCCCGTCCCAACCCTTGGGTGCCATTTGGGGCGAAGCCGTGTAGACCCACAGCAGTCCGGGACCATGCACAGGATTTGCAAGAAGCCGCTAATGATGGTGCAAATGTTTTTGGCATGCGTTGGCGTGTGCGCACTCGTGTACAGGTGCATAAAAAAGGGAAACATTAAAATTTCCAGCATTCTCCTCTTTCACGACCTGGATCCCTTTTTCTCCCAACACTTCACAGCTCCTCTCCGGAGCTTGCACCCAATTCCCAGGGCCTGGGAATGAGCATCTCTTGGCACCTCCCGTGGGAAAAACACCCTGCAACAGCCACACCGTCGGCTCCCGGGCGGCATCGGGCGTGTGGGAAGTCGGCAAGGAGCCGGCTCCAAAATGCAGTTACTTGCTTTTCCCAAGTGTAGTTTTAGTGCCCTCGAGGCCGCGGTCCCTGATTGAGGGATGCACTGATGTAACGCTGGTGTTAAGCTGACACTGTCAAGTAATTGAAGTCCTGCATTTATTGTAGCCTGGTTTAGGAAAGGGAAAAGGGATTTATTTTTCCTGAGCATGCCTGGAATTTTTATTCCCCCTTATTTATTTACTACATTCTGTGGAAATGGTTATAAGTAATTTTTTTTTTATTATTTTTTTTTAATTTTTTTTTTTTAGTGCAGACGTTTTGCAGTGTTTGCAGATCAGGAGCACTTCAGGGCGTGCCAAGCGGGAGGTGAAGCTGACAACAAACACGGAGCTCGGGCCTCGCTCCCTGCCGAGGGAAATTCAAAAGGAGCACGGGGCCGGGCCGGGGAAGGGGCTTGTGAAAAATCTCCACAACCAGCAGGTGTTTTCCTTAAAGAAGAGCCCAGGTTTTGCTCCGATCGGAGCCTTTTTGATAATGGTGATAACTGTACTGTTTGGCATCCTTGCTGCCAGTAGGGCGATGCCTAGGTGATGCCGGGGCGATGCCAGAGTGAATCCGTTGGGATTTGGCTGCTTCCCGGCAGGAAACCTCCCTTCACCCGTGGTCTTGACCCAGCAAGGAGAAGCCGAGGCTGTAAAACGCATGTTGGGATTTGGTGAGGCTTTCAGCGATGCACCAGAGTTACAGGAGTAACCAAACTGGGGGGATGGACTGACAGACGAAGGGAGGAAGGATGGACGGGCGGCGGTAGAAACCGATGCCTCTCGCAGCGCTCGCATGGACGGGGAAACTGGATTTTCTCTCCAGTTTATTGACTTCATTCTTGGCACCGTCCTGATCCCCTCCTCTCTTCCCACCCGTGGGCATTTTCTTAAAAGAATTCCTCCAGTAAAAAAAATACACAGAAAACGAGAAAAACCCCACCCAGTTCATTCTGAAAAGCGCAATATTAAATTTTAAATCCTAATTTTCTGGCTTATCAGGTCCCTGGCTGGCTGGAGCAAACAACCAGACAACGAAAAGCAGCGCTTCAATAACAGAGCGGTGAGCGGCTGCCCTTCTCCCACGCCGCCATCCATCAGAGAGCGTTTTGTGGAAAAGAAAGGAAGGAACCAGAGTAAGACATTGTCGATGGATCGATAGCGCTGGAGATAAATGATGGAGCTTTGCCTGGGGATTTATGGAGACCGTTGGCCAGAGACGTGCCCCGCGTTTGCTGGGGCGGGCGGCGATGCATCCTGGGACCGGTGCATGGCACATCTTTTGCCCTGGTTTTTATTTCGGCTACGTCAGGTTTCCTGCCCATCGGCCAGGTTTGATCAACCCTCCTTAGAGCAGAATTAATATCCCCTGCAGACGGTACGGGTTGCATGGAGTCAGGCTCCACTTTGCAAGGCGATGGAGCCGCGCAGCCCCACAAGCTGCAGCGCTGTGACCCCGGTGCTAAGCCGCAGAGCCCTGCAGGCTGGGGAAACCCGGCTCACTGCACACCCCTGCGGCTACAGCACACGCCGGGCATTTCCACGGGCACCGAGACCCCCCCGACGTCAGGGAAAAGCCGAGATGGCTGCTAACGCCGCCAAGCTGTCCTGGGAGCTTTTGTGGGGATGCTGGTGAAGAATTTGTATTGTAGTTCACGTGTTTTAACTCTGCCTGTTCACTTCGACACTGATCAGAAAAGAAATGAGATTGTCACGCTAATATATTTTAATTAGTCCATTAGCATTGCTAAATAAAATAAATTTTGTAGGCAGCCGCGCTTGCTGAAGCGTGAACTTTCATTTCTCATTCTTGGGGCTGCGCAAAATTATTTCTTCTGCCTTCCGAGGAAATTTTAAGCTGCTTCTCGTCGCCCGACCCCGGCTCCTTCTGCAGGACCCGCTCCCTCTGCCGCGGGGGTCCCGGGAGGCTGCGCGCGGGCTGGGGATGCGGCACGGAGCGAGGGCGAAGGTTTGGGAAGAGGCTCTGTGGAGACCGGGTTAGGGGAGCCGGCAGGTAATTAATTGAGTGGGATGGATGGTGGGGTGATGGGTGGTAGGAAAAGGGTATTTAGACTTCGGGGATCAGCTGACTTAAAAGAAAGCCTTGTCTCTACCTCCAGGTGAATTTAAATTAAAGGGAACAGCGTGAGGAGCTGGAATATGAATCGAGGCAGACCTGTAAGTCTGATCCCAGCCGTCGGCTGCGGCCGAGGCTCCGGGGAGCCGGCGGAGCTGCGGGAGCGGTTGGCCACAGCCACGGAGGAGGCGAGGGAGCACCAACCTGGCCCCAAGGCTGCAAAAAGCACAAGAAAGCACAGGTCTGTCCCGCGGGTGACTGCTCCGGGCACCCGTCCCGCCGCTCCTCTGGTGCTGCCCAGCTCTGGGCACCAGCCCGGGATGCTCCAGCCCCCTCGCTGCCTCGCTGGCAGTCTTGCTGGAGCTGTTGCACTGCAATTTTAATGCCGTAGTGTTTTAAAGCAAAAATAAGCTCCCCATCAGCATTCCTACCCTCTCCCCAAGGGCAGCTGGTTTGACGGGCCAAAAAAAAATGATTTCCCAAGACCCTGCACCCTTGGCTGTCACCCGCTGTGGCATCCCCAGGGACTCGGGTGCTTCCCCCTGTTGCTGCAATCCGCCCTGACCCTCCGCTGTACAATGCCTTGTGCTGTCATTTGGAGAGTTATTTTGGGGACTGAAAAAAGAAGAAAAAAATTAGCTAAAAGTCTTACTGTCAGTGTTTCAAACCTTTATACACCTTAATTTGGAGTCCTATAACTAGGAAGATTTTACGGTGCACGATGTTTCCTGGCTCAGGGAGAGCTGCAGCTGTAAGTGAAGGTATTAAAAGGGGAGTTCTTCACTTTTTTTTTTCTACGATTTCCACCTGTTGCAAGGAATGGGGGAGAAGGAGGATTCGGCAACAAGAAGGGATGTTGGGAAGCTGCTTCTCCCGAGGAAAGCACCGAAAACCAGCAGCCACAGACCTACCTCAGCCCAGCCGCTGCCATTAACTTCCCTGCTGACATTTTGGGATGAAATTATTACATATTAATAAAATAGCTTCCCCCTCCCGCCCCATCTTTTCCTCTTTTAACAAATGAAATTATGACTTACTGAATTAGTCTGCGGCTAAAAGGTTTCCATGACAATGGCATCCTCCAGGCACACCAGCTGCAGCACGGTGCCCGCACCGGCCCCGGCCCTCGCCCCCCCCGGCTTCATCCCCCCAGCCCGAAATGGGGGAGATGAGCGGGTGCAGGGAGTCACGCCAAGAAATTCAAACCGTGGTGGGGCGAAGAGGAAGCCTCGGTGATGAGGGGGGGGGCAGCCCAAAGGGGCATGAAGTGAGTTGTGGGGGGTCCCAGCACAGGTTTTGGGTTTTTTTTGGGTGGCCCGTCTGTGCTGGGGGGTCCCCATTGGCATCGCCCCCCAGCCCCGCGCTGAGCGGCACCAGGAAACCAGGTCCCAAAAATCCCATCGAGGTAATTAGGCTGAGCCACGAATTCGCGGCTTGGAGACTGATTGCAGCGGATGGGGCAGGGATCTGGGGGCTTGGGGCTTTGGAGCTCTTGGGGGGGGGGGAGGGGGGGGGGCAATTTCTGCCCCCCTGCCCCGGACAAACCAGCGCTTTTCATAGCTGTGTAATAAATCAGACCTTTATTTCCTCGCACCATGGACGCCTCGAGGCCGCTGGCTTTGCCTCTCTCCCTCGCCGGCCCCTTGCGGAGGGCACCCAGCCGTGTCCGTGGGGGCGAGAGACACCCTGCAAAGCCCCGCGACCCCCGCCCTGCAGCAGGGCTGTTCCCCACCCCACCCCCCCCCCCCCGCTGCCCCTGGGTACCCGCAGTGGCCCCGTCCCCGGGACCCCCACCCGGCTCCTGCAGCTCCCTGCACCCTCCTGCACCCTGACAGGCGGCCAAATTCAGGTCAGGCACTGACGCCGCTCAACCGCTGCAAAATTCAGGACCTGCAGATGGGTGCGGGGTGGGGGGGGGGGCTGTGTGTCAGAGCTGGAAACTGGGACCCCGATGGCCTCTTCTTCCTCCTCCTCCTCAGCACGGTGGCCCTGGGGGACCCTCCATAGGCAAAGGGAGGCCATGGGGTGAACGGGAGCCCGGTGACCCTTCCAGCCACCCTGCCCACATTGCAACTCCCCTGCAAGTTCCCAGCACCCGGCGCCCGCCCGGTGACTGTCCCCGAGGTGGCTGGTCCCTCCGCTGGCCCGGGGCACCCAGGGTGGGGGTGGGGGGGTCAAGGCCATTGCACGGCGGCACCGAGCAAACCCCGCTCCCTGCCCGGGCTCGTCCCGCCAGCTCCGGAGCGAGTCCCCTCGTCCTCGCGCACTGGCTGCTGTCAGGACACCTGCAGGAAAAATATTGGGAGAATATTTCATGGGTGCCCAGTGGTGCTGCGGGCTTGGGGGGAGCCGGGGCTGTGCCGGGGTGGGGGGGTCCCAGCGCACACAACTGGAGGGGTGCGGGGGGGGGGGGGGGGGGGCACTGGACCCTCTGCCCCACCCCATCAGCCCCTCCCTGCCACTAATAAACCACCCCTGGCATTGATATAAACTCCCCCCCCCCCCCAAAGGCTCCCCTCTCGGGGTTCCAGCATCCCACCCCCTTCCTCACTCCCCCCAACCTTGCACCCAGCCCTGCCTCAGTTTCCCCCCTAGGAGATGGGAGCAGGGACACAGGGGACCGAGCAGGGGGACTTACCGTGATGGTTTTTATTCGTCCTAGTTGTCTCGTGCAGCTCCAGCCCGAGCGGTTTTGGAGCAGAGCGCACTGCTCCCCCTCCTCACACGGCTCCATCCCGCACCACTGCCGGCTGGCGATGAGCCGGGCTGCCGGGGCGTGGGGGAGCCGGGGAACGAGGATATTTGGGAGGGTGGAGGTGTGTGGAGAGGTGGAGGTGGAAGGAGAAATGGAGGGAGGGATGGGTGGATGGAGGGAGGGATGGAGGGAAGGATGGAGGCATGGAGGGAGGGGTGATGGATGAGTGGATGCAGGGAGGGATGGATGTGTAGACGAATGGAGGGATACGTGGGTGGACGGAGGGAGGGATGAGTGGATGGAGGGATGGGCAGGGGAATGGGTGGAAGGACAGAGGGATGAATGGAAGGGGAATGGATGGATGGATGGATGGATGGAGGGATGGAGGGAGGGAGGGATGGATGAAGAGATGGAGGGATGGAGGGAAGAAGCACATGAGCTCAGCCAGCACAGGACCAATTTGGGAACCACAAAAAAGAGAAGCGCGCAGGGGACCATGGTCAAATTATGGGAGAAAGTGGGGGAAGGAGACGGAGAGGCCGGGGGGGGGGGGGGCAAAGGGACAGAGAAGGGGCTGTCAAGGATGGACAGCCGCCAACTCCCGGCGCCAGAGCATCCACCAGCCCCAGGGCGCCAGCCAGGACCCGCGTCTCCAGCCATGGGCCCTTGCACCACCCCCCCCGCCATGGGTCCCCACCAACCACCCCCCCACCCCCCCCACCCCCCATGCCGCTGCTGTTACCGTCCACACAGGCCGGCTTGGCCCGGGCGGTGCCGGCGGCTTGGCCGCGGCGGCAGGCGCAGCGTGCCGTCTGCTGGGCGATCGTCCGCCGCGGGTGGCTCAGGTCCCAGTCCAGTGCCGTGATCTCGCACGTCCCCACCTCCAGCTCCTGCCCTGCAAGGGGATGGGTGCGAGGGGGCACCCTACAGCGCTGAGCCCAACTGGGGGGGGCTGCAATGACACCCCACCCCCCCCCCCCCCCCCCCCCCCCCGGGGCCGGGGGCTCACCCATTCCCTGCACCGCGACGTGCTGATTTACCCAGGGCTGGAAAACCCTTTCCCCTTCCAGCCTGGCCGGGAGGGTTTGCAATTTAATGGCAAACCCTAGAAATCAGGAGGGGAAACCCCAAATGAACCCGGTTTGGGCAAAATTTTCCGGCAAAATCAATCTCAGTTATTTTTGGGCTACGTGCAGTGGCTGCACAATGCAAAGGCGATGCCATGTGTCATCTCCGGGTTGGTTGACCCCCCTCCTCAGCTAACTTTTCGATTATTTTTTTCTGCTTTTAAACTGATTTTTGCACACAAAACGCTGCTCTCAAACCTTGGGCCCGAAAACAGCCCCGGTGGGGAGATTGGACTGGGGGGGGGGGGGGGGCAGGATGGGAGCTGCCCGGGCAGAAATGGTCACAACGCTCCCCCCCCCCCCCCGCCTTTCCCCAGCACCCACCTTTTGGGGCTGGGGCAATCCTGCCCACTGCCCAGCACCCTCCTGGCTGCGCGGGAGCAGATTTAAACCACTTTTCTCCCAGTTTCCAGGTCCCGCTGGGACACTGGGGACCACGGCTGCACGTGGGACGGTTCAAAGGCGCCGAAGTTCAGCCGGGTTGGAGGCAAGGGCAGTGTGTTTTCTGGGGTTTGGGGTGCTTTTATTGGGGTTTTTCTTTCTGTCCGGGGTTGTGGGGCCACCAGCCTCCGGCAGGGCCAGCGGCAGCCCCGGGCCGGAGGGTCCCACGGCTCGGGGTGGATGCGGTGGCTGGGGTCCCTGCCCTGTCCCCCCCGTGTCCCGTCCCCCCATCCTGTCTGGGGGCACATCCCTCCTCCCCGGAGCGACACCCCGGGGGTCCCCGCAGCCTCGCAAGCAGCTCTGGCGGGGGGGGGGGGGGGGGGGAGGACCTTGCAGGGAGTGGGGGGTGCATTGCCCGGAGACACCCCCCCCCAGCCCAGCTCACCCTCCCCGGGGAGCTCCCATGTGCATCCCCCCGCCCAATCCCCCCCCCTGCAAACAGCTGAATATCGCCCCCCCCGCCCAAAATATCCCGGGGGGGGGGGGGGCCGGGTGCTCAGCCCCCGGGGAAGTTTGTGCCCCGCTCCGCACGCTGCTAACGGGGTGCTACCCCCCCCTCCGGCCCCCCCCGGAGGCAGGTTCCCCCCGAGCACGGGGGGGGGGACACGGGACGGGACGGACACGGGGGAGGTGCCGGGGGGCGGTGGCGTTACCTGCTCGGGGGGGGGCGGAGGAGAGGAGCCAGAGGAGGAGGAGGAGGAGGAGGAGGAGGAGGCAGCAAATGGTCGCGGCGGCGGAGCGCTCCTTCCAGGCGCCCGGCATCCTGCGCTGCGGCCCGCCCGCCCCCACCCCCCCCCGGCCCGGCCTCGGGGCCGCCCCGCCGCTGGAGGGGATGCTCCAGCCGGCCAGGAGGGAGGAGAGGGAGGAGCCCCCCCCCCCCCACCACCTCCCCACCCCCGTGCACCCCCACCGCAGGGGAGGAGGTGCAGCCCCCCCCCCCCCCCCGTTTCTGTGCGGGTCCCCCCCCCGGTGCAGGTCCCGGTCCCCCCCCCCCCGGTGCAGATCTCCCTCCCCATCCCAGGCAGGTGCCCCCCCATCCTGCGGTGCAGGGCTCAGCCCCTCGGTGTGGCTCCTGCCTCGTCCTCAGCCCCCAGCCCAGTCCCCAGCCCCTCTCTATTCCCGGTGCGCCCCCCCCCCCCCCCCCGCTCCCATCCCAGTCCTCAGCTCCATCCTTGTCCCCAACTCATATCTTTGTCCTCATCCCAGTCCTCATCCTCATCCCAGTCCTCATCCCCATCCCTGTCCCCAGCTCCCTCCATCCCCAAACCCCCATTTCTATCCCCAGTTGCCCCCCCCCCCCCCCCCGACCCCCCAGTTGCTCCCCCTTGGCGGGAGCTGCTCCCTCCTGCCCAGGGGTACGGGGGATGCTCCAGCCCCTGCAGCGGGGCTGCGGGTGGGAGAAGCAGCGCAGCCTCCCCCCCCCCCGGGGCCATCAGAAACAGAAAAAGGGAAGAAAACGGAGCCAGCGTCCGCTTGTCCTCGAGCCATCGGTGGCAGCGCCGCCGTCCGAGGTTGCTGCTCGACCTCTCCCCTCTCCCCAGACCCGCTCCGGGTGCTCGGTTTGGCCCTTTCCACCTCCCGGGAAGAAACTCTAAAAATCCTGAGCTGTTGGAAAACTTTTTCCTCTCCCAAAAAGGCTCTGAAAGAGCTGGCACCTGGCCGGCACAGACATCGCGTGCCGGGAGGAGCGAGGCAGGGGGTGGGTTGGGGGGGGCCGAGGCTGTGGCAGGGCCGGTGCATGCGGTGTTTGCCAGGGAAAGGTATCAGCCAGACAAACCTCCCTGGGTGGGGTCTGGTCCCGAGCAAGGGCCGGGGGGGAGACGCAGCGGGGCTCCGTGGATTTTAAGCCGCTTGGAAACCCCCTCTCCGGCTCTGGGCTGGCTGCAGCCCCGCTCCCGGTGGAACCATTTGGCTCGCCGGGTTTGAAACCATTGGTCTGCCAATGGGAGGGCCATGAGCCACTGTCCCGTGTCTCCGGCACCACTCGGATTGGGGAGCCCTTCCTCCTCCTCTTCTTCCTCCTCTTCCTCTTCCTCCAGCCCATCAGCTTCTCTTCAAGGCTCTTTTCCCTCTCTCATCCCATACGGTCCATATTTTAAAGTGGCCCCGGTCTCACTGCGAGGGCTTCCTCTCCCCTCCACGCTCCTCTTGATTTTATTTTGTCCTCAGGACGTATCTCAGCCCACTTGCCTGCAACAGCAGGAATCACTCAGGGCTCCGTTACTGCAGGAGCTCCACGCTTTAATAAAACCCCAGTCACATCCAACAGAAAAAGGATTGCAGATACAGTCACCATTTATTGTCATGAATGGGGTGGCACGGGAACGTAGTGCAATTTTTCCCTGTCAAGGCTTCATTTGGGAGAGGAAAAAAAATGCCCAAAATTCGCTCTTGGGTTAGCGGACTCCACGAAACCCCCCCGAGGTGTTTACAGCCCTCGAACACCCCGGCTTTGCTGCAGAGAAAAGCCACTGTCACCAGCCCCGGGACCGGAGAATCCGCTCCTGTTAACACCTGAAAGTGTTTTATTTCACAAGGCTGCACTGGAAGCAGGTGACAGGAGAGGGGCTGCACCGTGCTGGGACACAGGTGAGCCGGTGGGGACACGCCAGGACGTGGGTGCTCGACCTTGTCACCGCGGCGGTGGCTGGCCCTGGTGACGTTGGGGACCTGCTCCCTGCCAGCCAGGCTCTCCCCAGCCGGCAGCGCTGCTGGTTTGCTCACCCGCAGCCCAAGAGGGAGGCAATCGTGTTTCAATCGCTGGCCCACAAATGGATGCAACATCGCGGTGCGAGCCCACGGTGCCGCGTTAACGGTGATAACTAAAGGAGAAATAACGAGCCCTGCAGTTAATAAACTCCCTGCAGCGGCTCCCTGCCTCTTCTGCTCCATCCCAGGCAGGACCTGCAGCTCCTAAAACCCGGGTGAAACCCCGTCCATTGCTGCTGGTGGGTGCCCGGTCCCCCCGGGCCGGCAGGGCTGGAGGTGCCTCCTGCAGATGCAGAGATCAGCGTCAGCGCAGCCCGGCCACCCTCCAGTGCCACCAGCCACAGGGACCCCCCCCCCCGCTCCCCTCCCCGCAGGGACCCCGGCCTTTCATCCGGAGCCACGCTTTTCTGGGCTGGGAGGAGAAATCCTGCTCAGGTGGGATGCGGCCTCATCCTGCGTTGCCCTGGGACAGGGATGCTCAGCGTCTTGCAGGATCGGGGGTACGGTCACCCCCGGGCTTTAACAGCCTCAGTTTCCAAAGGACAACAGGGCACTCGCTCCAAAAAGGGCGCTGAGCCCGCAGCAGGATCCAGCCCGGTCAGGGAAGGCAGTCTAAAACCCGGACCAGCTCCCGCCAGTGTTGAGGCCAGAAACAATCCCGAGGGGCTCTCCTCCCCCAGACTAGAGGCTCCCCGATTTAACCTCTCTGCAAAGCGGGGGGCGCGGGGAGCAGAGCCCAGGAGAGGTGTCCGGGGGCCCGGCCGGGCGCTGGGGACGCGGCTGTGACGGGACACAAACCCTGGATGGGGACAGGGGCTGCGTGGCCCCGGGGGGGACCCAGGGGAAGGAGCCAGCCCTTCGCAATCAATTCTAACAAATTGCCCAAAGTTGCCCAAAGCCTGGGCAACAAACGCAGGTAATTAGACTCTCCCAGAAGTAATTATATTTGTTCCACTCCATTGAACTTTAAAAAGTAATTAATAGGGGACAGAAGGTGACTGGGGGAGGGAGGTTAAAGGCCTGTCGACAGCAGCACGGAGGGAGGTCGATCCTCCCATAAGCTGCTCTGACCAACAGCAAACTCGGACGACAACACCGAGTCTCCCAGCGTGAGACAGAGGCGAATCTCCTCCTCATTTTACAGGTGGGGAAACTGAGGCACAAGGGGGGGTACTTGCCCAAAGCCCCTCATGAGGCCAAACGAGGACTCACCGCCCCCAACCCCACCGCAAACACTTGCCAGACCACACAGTTCAGTTGTTCGTTTTGGTTTTTGTTGGCTTTTTTTCTTTTTTTTTTTAATTCGTCATGTTAAACTAAGGACCACCAGGTCTGTCTCTCGGAGAAAACAACAAAAGGCACACACAAAAATAAAGTAAAAGTCCAAATGCCTGAGAAAAACAACTCCAGGTTAGGAAAGCGATTTCTTGAGACACTGTTTGGAGTTTTATTGGCAACAAGGCTCTGCCTTTCACATGCTTGGCCCCAGCCTCGCGGCCCACTGCCTTTTCCCACCGGCAACAGGAATGGAAAGCGGAGGGACCAGGAACCTCCGCGCCCTGCCGAGATAGCCCACATCGCCCCGCGGGAGCACCGGCAGAAGCCCGGGGTGGCCTGGACCCGTCCCCCTACGCCCTCCAGCATCCAGCCCTTGGCACGACACGGATGGCGCCTGCCCGCGGGAAGAAAACGGCTCATTAAAACATTCACGATTGGGCTGATTTAAAAGCAGAGGGTGGCGAGGCCAGCCCGGTCCTTGCCGGCCCCATGGGAGAAGCCCCGGGAGGACGTGTCCACAGGGCTGGGGAGTTCTGGGGGCAGCCAGCGCCGGATCCGGGATCGTTCCTCCCTGGAGAGTCCCGCCGGCAGCACCGGCACGGCTGTGCCCTGCAGCGCTCGGAGGGGCATGTGCCAGCAGCCGACGAGCCCGGATACCCTGTTTCCTCGACACGGCTCTCCCCTGCTTCCCGCTGGGAGCTCCCATCTCCTTTAAACGCCCAAATCCTCTTTGTACGGGAAGCCTTGAGATACGTATTTCTATTGCACCTCTTCCTGGCAGACCCAACACTGCAAAACCATGCTGGGGCAGAAATACCCGCGGCTCCGAAACGCCCCCCACCTCCGGAGGGGTCCAAAGCCCTACGATGCCGTACCCAGGCAGCCTTCCCAGGCATGGAGAGGATAGGGAGAACAAGGGGTACACGTTATAAATATAAAATCATTATCTGCTACAAACAGAAGACGTATATTGTACATCTTTGACCCATATACACAAGAACACAATATACACAGAACGCCTCGGAGGAGCGGGGGCTTTGCCAAGGGGGTTTTGGGAGATGCTGTTCCCCTGCCAGCCCCCCCGTGCCTCCCCCCCTGCGACAGAGGGGACCGTACCGACAGCACATCAGTCACCAAAAGTCCCGTCAAGCTGGCGCGCATCATTCGAACCACGCGTGGATGGAGCGGTCCCCCCCCTCGCCGTGCCCACCCCGCTGCCCTGGGGGAGAGGGAGGCGAAGAGGATGGAGAGAGGGAGAGAGGGCAGGTGCGAGGGGTTCTCTCGCGAACCCACAAAGTGCTTGGGGTCTCCGGACCCTCGGAGTGAAGCTAGGCCCTGAGAGAAACTTCTTGCCCTGCTGCCCTTGGGGGGAAGGATTTTTCCGGCCAGGCGGGTCTCTGATAAGGCATTTTCATCTGGGAGTTGGAGTGAACAGTGTCGGAAGAGAGAAAAGGAGCAGATGGGGCAGCGCATGTGGTGGCAGGTTAACACGAGGCAGCGAAGCCAAGGTGGTCCCAGCCAGACAAGCCCAGGGCAAGGGGTGGAGAGGACAGGAGGGCTTCGTCCTCAGCTCAGTTTATCTGTAAAGCTGCCCCCCATGTCGAACCCCCAGCCCCTTCACGCCTCTCTCCCCGGCGCGGCGTGAAATACTGACGGTCATTGGAGTGGCACATCCAGGCGCATGGGAGTGGCAGACAGGCACACGTTAAGACAAGAGTCAATGTGAGCTTTGTACAGCGAGGAGCAGCTCCTGGCCGGAGTGTCCGAGGACTTGGGACGACAAAATGCCACAGTGATCAGATCGGGCCAGGACGAGGGGGTGGGCACGGGGGAGAGGAGGGAGTCGAGTCCCGGCACCTATCGGCGGTAATGATTGGGGGCGTCTGCAAACATGTACTTGAGTCTGTAGGCTTCAGCGAGCAGGAGTCCAATTTCTTCGTTACCCCAGTGTATCGTGGGCAGGTTTTGTAACAACATCAGAAGGCCCTGAAAGAGGGGAAGGTGCTTAGTTTGGGGCGGTTGAAGGCAGAGTACAGATCCAGAGCAGGCTCGGGGCCGACGCGACCAGAGGCAGCAGCACTCAGTAACTTTCGCTCACCACGCTCGCAGGTCTGAAAGGCTCAGAGACAGCATTAAGATGTGCTCGTGTCTAGATCCGAATCAGTGAAGCACCTCAGATGCCCCCAAACCCCTTGAGATAAAGGGTGCTACCGTAGTGTTACAGCTGGACAGCAGAAGGCAAACACGAAGGGACTTACCGTGATCAAAGCTCGAGCCCAGGGAAGAGCTGATATTTCATGTTTGAACCCTCCAACAGCTCAGTTCTCTGTCCTGAGCGCTGAGGCTCAGAAGTTACTTTTAGGCAAAGATCCTGAGACTGGATGATCTTGGAGCCAGCTTTGAGGCGACGGTTGACTCTGTCCATGCTGGGCTCCCAACCAGAGCAATTCCCTCCCCTCTACCCCCAGGGAATTACCCCCAGCCCCAGGGACTTACTTGGAAGTCTTCCTCATCTAGGATCTCCTTCCGCCACTTGATCAAGAAGGCGGCGCAGACGTACAGGTGGAAATGTGAGAATCCTTCTGGCTCCGACTGCGGATGGCAAAACTCTGGGTCAGCTCCTGCAGCTCAGCGGGAGCGCGACTTCCCTGGACACAGACGTCCTACCGGGCCACCCGTCATCCAACTGGCTATAAACGTCCCGGGGCCACACTGCTTTGCTTCCCTCATCTCCCCAGCTGCACGGTGCTGCCAGAAGACCTCCATCCCCCCCCCATCTACAGGGAATTGGCCCCACAGCGACCAGCCAAGCAGGGAAGGCAGCGGGAGCCTGCGTACCTGGTAGGTGTCCCAGAGGCGGATGGTGCAGCGAAGAGGCAGCTCCCTCATAAGCAGATTGTTCATCCAGCGAAAGGCAAACTGCAGGTATTCGACCTCGTACTTCCTAAAGTGATTATGTACCTGCTCTGAAACAGCACATTTCACTTACATACCTGGGGACCACGGTGCCCCAGCTCCCACACGCGCCACTGCCCCCAACACACCAGCTTTCACGCACTTTCAGGCTGAGACCTCGTTCTCCCAAATGCCTCCGCTCCTCACCCTGCGCTGCCTGGCCAGAAAAACCCTGTCCCCAAGGGGTTTCTGGCTGACCCTACCCTGCCCTGCTTCCATATGTGTTGTAGGCAAGTGTCTACCCCTGCCCTGAGAGTACTACTTGCAAAGGAGGCCTCCCGCTGTCGTGACAAGAGAGCCTCCAACCTGCTCAGATCCCCTTGTCACCTACCATCGATCCGACTGACTAGCTCCTCCAGGGCTTTGACTTTCTTCTGGATCCCCGGCTGTGCAAAGGTGTAGTTATCCTGTGGAGAGAGGCCATGAGTCAGAAGTAGCAGCTCTAACAACAGCTCGAAATGACCAAAACCAGATCCCCAGCTCCACGGGGAGCCAAGATCACCATGAGCCAAGCAGACATGGCTCTTGAGCACCAGGATCATCTGCCTGCTGTGAAGTCCCTAGTCAGGACAGCGCCGGCTAGACAGCGGCAGCACCTTATTTCCCCAGGATTTTACCCACAGATTTAGCCCAGTGAAGTAGCAAAATCTCCCTAATGCTAGGACATGCAGAGTGCTCACCCAAACACAGAGAGATGACTGCACTGTTACCCCAGCAAAGGCAGAGAAACCTCCGCGGCCCCAGAGGCTCACCTGTATCCCGTCCAGCAGCTTGCTCATGCACCAGAAGCTATCGGCTTCGATGCTCCGTAAAACATCCTGCGACAGGTTCGTCACGTCAAAGTTCTCCACGTCCTCCTCTGTAAAACAGAGAGGGAAAAGCATCAGGAGGATGGGGGACACGAGGCTGCTTACGGGACATACCGAGGGGCTTTACCAAGCCAAGGCAGGGCAAGAGGCACTACAAGGCTCCCTGCATGACCCGAGTGGCCTGCCTGGCACAGAGCACAGCACCCATGCACTGACCTACTTCTCCAACCCAGGCGAAGGGCTGAAGGACCCCAGAAGACTCAGCGGCCACGATCCGAACCCAGCCCAGCTCCCCAGGGGACCACGGGAGGGATCCCACAGCGCTGCCGCTGTTGTCGTCCCTCTGGGGTGAGGGCTGTGCATGGACAAAGCTCCCGGCATATGGGACCCCTCTTGCTGGAGCGCACCCTGCCCTGGGTGACAGCAGGTCTTTGCCAGCTGGCAGCACCACAGGGAGAACTGGGAGAGGTGAATCCCTCACTGCAGCCAGAAACCAGGGAAGCAAACGCTGCCCTTGGCCTGGGGCAGCACAAGGGAGCTCAGTTCCCACTCCCAGTTGAATTAATCAGCATCATCCCAGGACTGAAGCACAACAGAAGCACCCAAGAAGTTGCTGCCAACTCTGAGGACCCATGAGGAAGAACTGCCAAAGCCTCAGAAACCTCTACAGGAGAGCAGGACTCTCGCGCACGATTGCAAGGACCAAAAACCACACAAACATCTTCCTGGAGAGCAAAAGACTCCAAGTTAAATCCAGCATGGAGCCTGACAGGGGGGCCACGCGGCAGAGAGACTGCTCAGCTTCACAGAGCCTCTCCTCCTCCTTGAGTCCTGCTGACAGGCGAGATGCAGCAAACAGAAGCAGCCCCATGCACAGAAGAGCCTTGCTGCCGGGGAAGCAGAGATTTGTGCAAGCTTGTTTTTCAAACCCAGTGAACTGGGGGTCTGAGAGCACAAGGGTTAGTGGCAGCTCTGTCCCCAAAGGGTACTCGCAGAGTGCAAAAGGCTGCCCTTGCTTTTAAATAGGCTTATGAACCCCCAGGAAGGGCAAGGGAGAGACCAGACACGCCTTGAGGGTGGGACGGCGGTGATGCTGGCTGAGATTGGAGCAGAGTTCACCTGCTCCAGGCCAGGCTCACCTTAACCTGGAGGCTGTAGAGGGCAACAGGCATGGGAAGGCAGTGGAAGCTATGGAGGAGACAATCAGGAGACACAGGTCTGGCCCTCCTGGCTTGGTCGACCCAGCAGCTCCCTCCCTTTCCTCCTCGGGAGGAGAGCGCCCGTCATGCTGCTAAATCAGATCAACAGATGCCAGGGCTGAACTGGCCCATTTCCAAACCCAGAGGCTCAGAAATCCTAACAAGCATCTTTGATCTTCCTTGGAAAAGAGCAAGAGAGGGAGAGGACGGGGCTCGAGGCTGGAGCTGGGCCACCCTCTCAGCTCAGATACGCCGCAGGGCAGCTGTCGCAGGCCGGCAGCGCTGTGAAAACCGAAGCTCACAGATCCTGCCCGCAGGAGGATGGGAAGTGCAGAGCCAGTGACTCCAACACTGCTCCCACCTCTGCTCCTCCTCTGTGGCAGAACTCGGCTCCGGAGCAAACTGCCGCCGGGAGCTTTAGTGACAAGCAAGGGCTTAACCCTGCATTAATCTGCCAATCTTGCACTGCAGAAAGAGCAGCAAAGCTGTTTTCCTGCTGCAGGTCATCATCCAAAACTACCACTCTTCTGCTGGCTTCTCTGCAGCCACTCTCAAATGTTCCAGGTAATGAGAAAGGCAGGCAAAATCTGTTTAATACCCATCTCCTTCCCTAGATAACTTCCCCCACAGAGGAAGGAGGATGGGCAGGCAAAGGAGCGGGACAGGGCCACATGCGCGCGACCAGGACTGGTGGGAGAGGCAGGTTCAGCCACGCAGGAACGAGCCTCGTGCAGAAGACCTCCCGGTGCAGCTCCAGGCACGAGGACTGTGATGGAGAAGGGGATGTGGTGACCCAACCCTGCTGCTTGCACCGGTATGGGGACAAGAGCAGCAACCCTGCTGCCACCCTGGTGTCAAAGCAAAACAGTGGTAGGAGATCCCCAGCACGAGCCAACACACACGGCAAGGAGCTTTGGAAAAAAAAAAAACAACCCAGGTCTCTGGAGTGTGTGGCTCAGCACGAACGTCTGCTCAGCGGCATCATTAAAGAGGCCCCGTGGAAAGGAGTGAGATATTCAACACGTGGCTCTGACAGGGACTGAAAGAGAGGCAGTGGCACGGTGACAGCTGCCTGCAGCTGGGCTGAAGGCAGCCGGGACACCGCTGCCAGTGTCACAGGGTGCCCAAGGGCAGCTGAGCACTGGGGAAAGCAAAGCTCCTGTGAGTGACGTTTCGAGAGGACTCAAGGGCTGACAGGGGAGAAGGGACATCACAGCCCCACTCGAACCCCCTGCTTCAAATGTCAGGCAGGGCATAGCTTGCAGCAGATTAGAGGAGCCAGGGCTCCAGCCTCCCACATCCCTGCTTTCCGTAGGGGAGCTTTAATGACTCCCCATATTCTGGCAGCCGGGGCTCAGTGCAGGACTAGACGCCTAGAGAACAGTTAAACCCAGTCTCAGCTCACAGCTCTGCACAGCAGTGGGCACGTCTGCACCGCGGGCAGTGACAGGTCCAGGGCAAAACTGGAGTTCAGGACAAGGCTGATGTTACAGCCTGAGCTGGGTCAGTCGCAGTGTGACTAGTAATACCCAGGTACAAGGCTCCCCTTCCCTTCATCCAAGCTCCACTTCTGCTCCTGCTTACAGGGAAAGAGAGTCTTAATTTAACCATGATTAGTATTTAGTAAAAAAGCCAGTTAGGAGCGAGCAAGATCAATACTTTCCATGGCACTAATCCCCTCCACAGACTTGGTGAAATGCCAAACAGGTCCCAAAGCTGGGACGATCCCTTAAGCAAGGCCTTGAATTGGGGATGGAAGTGGTCTCCCATGTCGAGATGGGCAGACAGCACTGGGAGAGGGTGCAGGGGCCAGCACTGACACTACCTGTGGATGCTGAACTCATTTCTGAGCTCTGCCACTGCCATTTTAAACGCAAACAAAAGCCATGAGAGCTGGGAGTGTCTCCGTGCAGCAGGAGGGGCTGCGGGACCTGGGCTGGGAGGCAGTTTTAGCAGGACTGACAGCTCAGCGTCCCTGTGCTTGCTGGGCCCTCTCCGGGGCCCCTTCTGGAAAAAGGGGCATGCTGTTTCCTCTGGCAGGTGTCATCTCTTGCCCCAATTCCTCGGATGCCAGACTGCCTCCCTCCATCCTCACCGCTCAAGCTCTGCCTCCCCAGCGGCACTGGCAGCCTGTGCCCATCCCATACGGAGGGCAGCAACAGCAGGCTCAGCTGCTCCTGCAGCCTCAACACCTCCCTCAAGCTCTTCCTCACGGTGGCACCAGCTGAAAACAAGCAGTGCTCAGCAATCTGCGACAGAAGCCATCGATCAGCCGGGAGGAGGAATAGCTCCAGCTATGGAGCTGGCAGTGGCAGGAGCCCAAAGAGCCCACGCTTGCTGCCAAGTAGCCGAGGCAGCCGTGTTCATGCAGGAGGCAGGCAGAGAATCACAGGAGAAGGCGAGCCAGCTTGCCACGCTGGGGGAAAGGGGAAAACACAGCAAAAAACTCAGATGGGATAGAAAATCTATCCCATCTGCCAAGGGCTCACAGCAGTCTGCACAGCACCTGGAGGGAGCACGAGGAGTTTTGCGTCCAGACTGAGTACAAGTACAGGAAAAGCAACGGGTCCCGACCAGTGCTGGAGAAGGGGGCAGGGGAATTCAGACACAGGGAGTGGAAGCTCTGGGGAAGAGCTGCTTCTCCCTGCCTCAGCCTAGGTGGTATTTTCTGAAGCTGGTCAAAGGGGTACACACACTGGATTCAAGGCAATGCTCGGAAAGAAGAGGGAAGCAATATCCCTTTCAGTCAGGCCAGGGAGATGCAAGTTAATAACGGGGTCATCCAGTTCCCTAAGCATCCAAAAGAAATAGCTTCCTGCAAATGTTTTTCACTCACTGATCTGTTTCCCTCCTTCAGGACCTGGACAGGCATACACCCTTCCTCCCCACACCTTCTACAGCGAGGATGGCAAGCCACCAAGTCAAAAGGCACAGCAGCATGGCCATGCTCCCAAATCCAGCCAAACTGCTCTAACTACTACCCCGAAAAAGCTGTGTTTAATCCCTCTGCACACAAAGGCCTGGGAGTTTGCTGGGTTACTGCTGACTGTTGGTTCGTTGCTCCTGTCAACTTCAATGAAAGGAAGCTGCCAAATTTTTCCCTGAATGTGTTTGATAAGCTACAGACCATCCCCTACCCAAACCACCCACCTTTTCCCCATAGACACGCTCTAGCCCTTGGTGGGAAGCCAGTCAAGCCCTCTGAAGGATGTTTTAAGCCTTGGTCTAGTAACTGATATATAATAGAGACAACATCAGTAACGTGTCTACATTAATCAGCTGATGAGCACGAAGGAGATTTTAATTTATCTGTGGAAAAGTTGATTTGTTGTCTGAGAATTGAATGCCTGCCCAAAGCATGGGATGATGGGTTAGAAGCCTACAGTGAACTTGGAGATGGGGACCAGCCTGTTATCAGGGGTGAGACTGCGATGCCAAAAGCCACTAAATTGAACAGAAGACGACCAGGGTGTCAGCCTGACCTTGTGCTGAACAGCTAACCAAAGTCAACAGCTTGTGAACTCCCCCCTCTGCCTGTCAGCTCTGAATCACACACGCACACCATGGTCCCCGGAGAGCTGCGATGGTCCTGCTGAGTCAGCTGCTGCGGGAGGCAGCCCTTCAAAGGCTCTAACACAAATATCCCAGGGAAGGCAGTGGGCAGCTAAGCAGAGGAGCCAGCTGGCAGCACAGTGGGTATCTTCTAGCATCTTGCAATCAACAAAACACCCGCTCTGAAAGGAGAGTAGGGGCAGCAAACCCAAGAGGTTTGAGGATGGAGCCAGTGCTGGTACCAACTTCCCAGAGCCAGCTTTCAAGGAAAGGCAAGGGAAACTTTTCCAGGCCAGTTGTACACACCTTTGAACGTGGAAATACCCTCACATGACACACAGGTGTATGAGCCCTCAGTGGCTCTGTGGGCAGGGGCTGCCTGAGCCGTACAGATTGTCCCCTTTCCCAAGGAGGATACAGCTTGAGGAATACAAGCAGAATTTCCTTTGAACAAGAGACTTCCCACAGAAAGGCGAGTTGTCCCTTGGCACGTGCTGCCCAAGGATTACCAAACTGTGCAAGGCCTCTTTTGGCTCTCCTGCTGCAAGGACTCAGATGCAGCACAGACTTGGCTGATCCGGGGATCCTGAGAATTAGTGATCCAACATGGAGAGCCTCCAGCCCTGCCCAGCACCAGCTCTTCAGGGGCCTGTCAGCAAAGGCAGCTGTAGAGAACAGCCAGTGCTCCAAACCAGCGACCTAAATCCTGCTGCAAAAGGGGTTACGTGACACTGAACGCTGCCAGTTCTTTCCCACGTACGTTCAAGGCAATTACTGATCTCGTCCTTAAACTCTGACGGCTACACAGCCAGACCAGGGAGCAGGTAGCCACCAAGACAGCTTGTGACCTGAAGGCTGGCTTTGAATCCCAGGCTCTGGGGACAGAAGGGGATGCATGATGTTGCTTGGCCAAATTCAACTCAACGGGTCTCATGCAAAGGGTTTTTTTCCCCTCCAACACAAGTTTCAGAGATAGCTGGAAACAGGAAGGCCACGTTCAGAGAGGAAGCTTCAGTCAGGGGTGAAAACAGCCCTGGAAGGTGGCGAGAAGCATGACCCCAGCAAGAGATGGACAGGTCTGATGCAGCATGAACTCTGCATCCACATGCAGAGCAGAGAGAGTTGAGCCCCGACATCGAACACAGTACAGGACTGCAAGAAGTCACACCAGGTACCCGCAGGCAGCTCTGATGCTTCAGACCGGCTCTCTTCTTGCACAGATAACTCACTGTGTACAGCTCTGCTTCTAACCCAATAAATCAATCCTGAGCAACCAGCCTCTGCCAAGACTAAATGCCACCAATGCTGTTCGAGCAATAAGGCACAGGAGAAGCCACTCAAAGGGAACCTGCTCAGACCCGACAGGCTCTTGACCTCCCAGGAAAGGGAATTCACTCCAGCCGGTAGCAGAGCCACATTTTGTGCCTTCTCCTTCAGGCTGTGAGGGGCAACAGCACTTCCTAGGGATCAATCCTGACCACACCAGCTACCACAGTGGAAACCGAGGTAGCTTACCTCTTCACAATGTCCCCAGAAGAGGCAGAGCAATACTAGTTTACAAAGCCTTAGTTAGATAGTGGAAGGCTTCCACTGACTTCAACAAGCTTTGGATCAGACCTTAGAGAAATGCTGTTGAACAAATATTCTTATCACTAATACAGTCTTATGAATTCCTTTTTCCTTCTATTTACAGTGAAAACTAAGAGTCTTTAGGCATAGGGATTACCGCATCCCAGCATTAATGTCGACCCCAAAACACAGCTAGAGCTGGACAAAAGAATAAAAATGCTATGGGTGGAAATGACTTGATCGCTGGCTAAAAGCAACAAGAAAGCCAAAAGCAGCAGGGAGAAGTCAACTTGTTTTCTGAAACTCTCAGCCTGAGAAACACACCTGTACTAGCAGCACCGGACAGGAATCTTTATTTAAATAGTTTATTTTACATTCTCAGCAGGGTCTCTTTATACTTCACTCATTGCTCCTAGAGCAAGAACTAGCTCCAAGCCCAAGCTTTGAGAGCAAGACCCTCCCCCTCTCCCAACTCCGTGTATCAGGGCTTTGCCTAAACTCCCTTGGCGCCTAAAAGACCCCACTCTCCTCCAAGCTGTAAGGATGTTAAGTACATTCAAATGCAAATCCACCCTTAGCACTTCAACTTCCGTGGAGCTCAGCAAAGTTATGAAACTGAAGTCAGTTCAACCAGGCAGCAAAGATACAGTAAGAGGTCAAGATGCATCTCCAGCCTGGCACAGGCGCTGAAGGAAGAACACATCATCCCCTCCAGCAAGGCAAGCTTTTCTGATGCCGGCACTTCACACCATTTCAAACACCGAGGTCGAGAGGCAGCACCGTGCTTCAAGCAGCAAATGTCACTTACCAACATACTCAGAGAGGAACACAACAAAGAACGGAGTGACCAGGTCATTGATTCCCTGTACATAGCCGCTTGCTGGGTGTCGAATGGCCCAGATAAACAGGATTCTTTCAAAGATCTAGGGAAGAATGAGGGAAAGCAGGTACCTGCATTAGCCGTGCACAAAGGAAAGGCAGAAAAGCGTAACTGTTAAGCTCAGGGAGCAGAGATCATGCGCTGACAGGCTTTTCTGCAGCAATACGGGTAAGATAAGAAGCATACAAGTCCTAGAGAGACTCGTGTATGATCCACAGATCCCACACACAGGCCAGCCCACACTCACAGAATAAGGCAGCCCAGGCTCCTCATCAAAGCCTCCGCTTGAAGAAATGCGGACCCAACTTTTCAAGATCCAGGTGGCTTAAGACCCTTCCACCCAAGGGCAGGGCTGCCTATTAGCAGAGCAGCATGCCTCGCTGAACATCACATGGAAATCTAAGGCTGTTACGTGTTATCAGCACAGTACTCCCAGGAAAACATCACAGATCAGGACAGCTCCCAACAGAGCAGCCTCCCCCCAACAACCAATGTGTTATTTCCAGACTGTCCCAGCCCCAGGACACCATGCTCTGACATACCACATACACACGCTGAGCTTGTTTCCAAAGAGGACAGATGCCCACACCTCCTGGCCACCTCTCAAACCCATCCCTGCCTGGGTTTCCTCACATACTGCTTCGCACAAAAGAGGTTTTGTAGCAAAACAGAACTGATCTCCTGTTCTGGTTCAAATGCCTTGAATTTGTCTCAAAACAAAAGCGTCAGGTCTTTTACCAACTCTTGGCTACATCTCACCACAAAAGAGCTGATCTCATAACCCCTGAGCTCCAAGTCTGATGTCCTTCAGAAACGCAGGACAAGACCAAACAGTTTCGGCAGGTATTTCCATCGGGAGCTGTCAGCCAGGGAAGTTTCCCCGCAAAGCTAACTCACTAGCAGCAGTGCTGGTCTAACTCCACACACACGCCTCATGCCAAACGTGGGGCAGGAGCTTCACCCCCCCCCCTTACCTCCTGGACCAGCGGTTGCTGGAAGAGGGGGATGAGTGGATTGGTCCTTGGAATGTCGATGTGGATCTGGAAGAGAGGGTGGGTTACACACACCAGCCATGCTTTCCGGGGGCACAGTAACTCATCGCAGGCTGACAGAGGGGAATCCACCCCTCAGTGTCCCCCCAAGCGAGAGCTGCACTTGCTGACAAGCACAGCGAGGGCTACAGATGACAGCTGCACTGAGAAAATCATCTACAGTTTTATCTCCGGTCTCCTCTGCTCAGGTCTGGGCAGGTGGCCAGAGCTGGGAAAGAGTTGGGGTCTGAAATATAGTTATTAGATCAGTTTAAGGAAGGCTTAAACTAATACCCGTAAGAAGATGGACAGAAACATGGTGCCCTGTCCCCAAGGAGAAGACTCCTAGTAGTTATAGCTAGAGGAAGTGCTAGCACAACCCCAGCTGCAAGAGGGAGGAAAGGGATATACCAAGGCAGAAAGCCAGGCAACAGGCAGAGGGCTCGTACCTGTCGGTAGGTGTCTTGATGGTGTTCCTCATTCCGGGAATCGTAATACTGCTGGATGAAGCCAAAGTACTCCTCACGCTTACGCTGCAAAGTCAGCTTTCGCCGCTCCATGTTTGCGGGGAGATAACCCTGCAGCAGGAAAACCCGTGTCAGGGCAGATCCGCTTCCTTCACTGCAAACCATCCCCTGAAATCCTGCCTGAAGGCAGCTTGTGCATCTGGAAGCATCAGGCACAGAGACTTGGGAGCTGGGGAAAGAGGTTTCATGGGGTTTGGCTTTCCCAGCCTCTGATGCCTTTTCTGACCTTGGGGCAACCCAACTTCAGGGGATTCAGTTTCCCAAAAAAGAGCAAACCACATATTCCCAGCGCCTGTCTGGGCTTTGTGCTCAAAAAGGATGTAGCAATTACACTCCCCGAGAGAAAAAAAACCCTACAGCTCACCTGTAGGCCGGGCACAGATACAACATGAGCAAACCTGGTTACGGGACACACGAAGGTCTAGGAGCGCATGTCCCTGGCTTGGCGCATTCCCCCCAAGCTCCTGTGTCACAGCTCCAAGTACTCACTGAGAGGAGACGCCACGTCACGGGCCGGACCTCTCTGGGCACACCAGGCCAGCTGCATTTCCTCAGCTCATCTGCAAACGGACAGTGGTGGCAATGGATTAGATCCTAGGCACGTCCAGGCACCACTACACCTAGAAGGAGAGGAAAGCCCAGTCTGCTCCTGCAGGCTCTGGAGATACTGAGCCTCCAGGAAGGCTCCGCATTTGCAATGACTGGGGATGCGGGTCTGCGGCAAGGGGAGTAGAGACGTTTTCAGTTCAGCCTGGGCACAGGACTCGTGGCTGCGGGGGCTCCAATTCTCTGGAGCCTCAGTTCTCATGCAGAGCCCAACAGCCCCCAGCGATCACAACCATCATTTGCGAGATGGAGAAAGGCTGGAAATGGACAGGCAGCTGGTGGAGGACATAACCATCTGCCAACAAAGCAGTTTGTGCAACTATCCCACTTGGAGCAACTGCAGGTAGTCATTTTATCTGCCCTGGAGCAGACCTGATTGCAACCTGAAGCAGGCAGCAGGCCCCCTCTGCCTTCCCCTTCCCACCCGCAGGCACCCCCATTTTGCCACACTCACCCAGGTCTGTGTTGTGGCTGGAAAGGAGCTGCCGAAACTTCTCCAGGCGGGTTTTCTCCCTCACCGTCATGGGGGGAGCACCTGAAGCATTTTGGTCAGAGATTCTGGCGACGAGTGGAATGACGGGCCGAAGGGGAAGGGACTGCTGCTTCTGAAGGGGGGTCCGCACACAGGCCTCCTCTGCAAGGAGCAGATGCTGCAGTGAGGCAGGGAAGGAGACTGCACCTCTCCAACCCTACCTCGCTCCTCTGGCCACTGTCAGAGACCTGCCACTGCAGATTTCACCCTTCTCTTCCCCAGCCCCAGCAAACAGAGCATCGCTGGCCCACTCCAAGGGATCAGCTGGTTCACAGGCATCTGTCGTGGCTCTTCCATCACCTCCCCCTGTTCCTCCTTCCCTTTCTTCCTCCTGCATCCAGACACCTAGCTGCCAGCGGATCAGACCTCTCCCTTCACATGGGAAGCCATGGGCAGAAGGATACAGAAGACGAGGTAGAAGGAGCCCGTGAGAATCCCAGAGGAACTGACCTTCACAGCTGCCCTGCTCATCTCTGATCTAAATAGCGATCAAGCTAATTGCTAGCGCAGAGAGAGGAGGCGACAGGCTGCCTATGCCACCTGCTGGCAGCAGGGACCTGCTGGGTTACTTTCACAGCACAGGCAGCCGCCTGCCTGCGACAAGGCAAAGCGAGCAGGGGCTGATGCTGCCCAGATCCCTGCCCAAGCTGTACCGACCTGGGCTTTACACGGCCTCATCCAGACCTTTACTAAGAGCAGCACACTGGGCCACAAAGGAAGCAGAAGGTGAGCAATCCCAAGCAAGAACTTAACATATCTCCAAAATCCCTTAGCACCCAGAACACAGGATCCTCTGGGACAGACGTGTCTGTGTGCAGGATATTGAGCAGCAGAGGAGACTGAAGAAGCATCAAGGCCAGGACTCCAAAAACAGCTCCTTGGAGTGCAGGATACTACAAGGAGGTGAAAGCCTCTGTTGGGCTTACGGGCTGCGCCACAGCCTCTTGCCCATAACATGCGAGTAGCAGCAAGCAGCTGAGTTCAGCGATCAACCAGGAGAGCACCGGAGCAGGATGCTGCTCCTGAAGATGGCTCTTACCAGATGTCCTGGAGAGCTGGGCCTCACTGCTGGACTTGATGACCTTGCAGTTGGTGGGCACGTCGCTGAGAGCGGACTGGGCCTGCTCGGGTTTTGCCCGCAGCTTGCTGTGGTTCTCCAGAACCTGGGCTGCCGTGGCCTTGGCCACTTTAGAGTTCAGAGTTTGCAAAGAAGAAGAGGAGGAAGAGAAGTCCTCATCTTCGTCATCACCGATGTCCCAGGCATCACTGGTGTTGCGGGCAAACTCGTGAAAGCTGGAGGCCTTCTTGCTTTTCATAGGCAGTGCATTGGCCTTGGAGCGGTCCTTGATGAAGCTGGGACCCAGAGAGAAACAGTATCAGAGCAATGCTGCCAGACGAGTCCATTTTCTTTCCTCCCCTACATCCTCACTCCAATCAGCCAGTCCCATTTTCCACTTTCCCCATTCCTCGCCCCAAACCCAAGGAATGAGTTAAGCCTCTCCGGGCTGCCCACTGCCGGGAGGCAGAGCCCGAACTGGTATGACGGCAGGGCACGGAGGCCACAGTGCCAGCAGATAGCTGGAGAGGTGCCAGGCTTCCCAGCTCAGAAGGGCAAAGGGGAGAGACGTACAATTCCTCCAGCTCTGCCTCCCCCCACCCTAGAAAAAACTGGTAGATTAACACCCCAAAAAAGTCTTGCAACCTGGGGAGAGGCATGCGAGAGGTTAGACGGAGCCGGTCTGCGCTCGTGGACACTCCTGATACAGCTGCGATGGCTCCCAGCAGACAGACCAGCCTGGTTCTTTTCTCAGGCACAGGAGGAGCCTTCGCGTTTACCCTTAAGCTACAGGAGTCAAAGTCCACGACCTGAAGCGTCACAGAAAAGGGGGAACCTTCACCACTACACAGCACGAGATAGAGACAAGGAGGCAGTTCAGATCAGCTCTGCCTCTTCCTGCCGGGAAGGGTGCTGCGATTCTGCAGCCTCACAGCTGCCGGGCAGCTTTACCTCCCCTTCCCTTAATTGTTTGTCTCCGAAGGGGAGCAGAGGGTTCAGACACCATTGCTGAAAAATACACCCGTCTGCTTTGATGTGGCTGGTACGATATCGATTTCTGGCCATAAAGGGCGCCAGCAGATAAGCTTTCCCTGCAAGCTTTCGCAGAGCTCAAGACAGCACCGCGCGCTACTGCTGCCCTTCTCCGCTGGAACATCACAGTGCCAGAGGATGCTGGAGACCTCCACCTACTGCAGGACTGAGCCAAAAACCTGCAAAGCCTCGTGGCCTGCATCTCCAGAAGATAAACACTTACTTTTTGGTGAGCCGGGGATCCAGCGGAGGATGCTGTGCTCCATAGACAGGTTGAATGCTGCAGGAAGAGGATAGAAAAAAAAGAAGACAATGCAAAAAGCCACAGAGCACCCACAAATAACCTCTTCAGTCTAGACTGGGGTCACACTTCTTGCCTGCCGTCGGGAGCTGAATACAGACCAAAAGCAACTTCAATAACCTTCTGTCTTCAAAGCCTTAGATCCAAAGTGCCACATTCAGCTGAAGATTTGTTCTTTGCAGCAGCAAAGACAAGCCTTGTTTAAACTCTTAGGCTCTCTCCAGCCTGAGCTGGGATTTGAGATCTGCTCTTTTCTGCACCACCGATTCACTCCGAGTGACCACGTGTCTCAGTCCCCCTGCCTTATACACTGACGTTCATTCTCTTTTCCATCAAGGGGATTTCCAGGTTTGGGAATTCATGCTTCCGAGCCTTGCAGGACAGGGAAAGACTCTAGCCAGCGACGCTGGGGCTCCTCCACAACACACCTGAGGATTTGAACCCCACGCTGGCTCTCAGGCTCGTAGCCAACGCTACAGCGAAGCAGCATCTGGTATGGTACACGGTTTGACTCGGGTCCAAATTCCAGCTTCATCGACTACTTCCTATGTGGCCTGAAATGAGTCACCACATCTCAGTCCCTCGGCTCCCCTCTGCGTGGAATGGGACTAGTGGGAAAGGGAGCCCGAGCGCTGCAGGCACTACATGGGGAGCATCACCTTGGAGAGGAGCTACTAGGTGAGTGCTCATCACTAGTTTTACAGGCTCTGGACGCGAGACAGGGATCCTGAGTTATTACCTCCATTTGGGTAACTATTCACAGCCACCCCACCCTGAAAAACCATCTCTGGAAAACAAGTCCTCTCCATCCCCTGGTACACAGCACGGCCCCGCATCCCACGGCGGAGACAAGGGCCCATTCAGAGCTGGCACACAAGGGACAGGCTCCTCTTGGGTCAACAGAGCTGGCCTGGTTTCTGAGAGCTGCAGATGGTGCCCGGCGGTAAAACGAGCAGAGCCCAGCCGTGTAGGAGGGGGACGGCAGCCTGGTGCAGCTGGAAAGCGCGCTGGGAACCAGTTGATGCTGGGGAAGCAGCAGCGACAGGCCCAGCTGGCAGGGGAGAGACGCAGAGATCCAGGGCAGAGGCTGAAACAACCACAGCACGGAGAGATCCTGGTGGTGAAGTCTGACGAGGGGTGGGCTCGCCGCTGCAGCGACCGTCCCTCGTGGCTGGAAATGCTGAAAAGGCTCACTGTGTTTACCCACCAGCAATCAAGCCTAGGAAAGAGTCTGCTGACTAATTAGCATCTAGGAGTCAGGACAGCTATTAAACAGAGGCACCCCCGTGGGTGGGCATAGCAAGCAGATTATCAGGAGTAAGAAAAACAACCCCTCCAGATTAGCGCTGCTTCCCAATGACTCATGGCAGCTCCTTGCAGAAGAGGAGCTGGCAGAGCCTCTCTGATAACCCAGCACCAAGCTCGCACCGTCTCGTGACGGCAGTCACAACGCTGCTCCTCTCTGCGCAGGGATCCACACGCTGCCAACGGGTGACTGCTTTGATTCACATGCGCAGGCCTGAAGTTCACAAGCCAAACGGATGATGTGTGTTAGACATAGAGGAGGGGATGTGGCAGCCAGCTCTGGGTGAAGAAACCCTTTCCTGGGGCTCTGAAGCAATCGGCCGATGCCTTCTCTGGCTAACGGCTGATACAACTGCAGAGGGTCCCACCTCCCAAGCAGCTCTTTTTAAAGAATGTGAACCCAGGCTCCCCCAGACAAAGCATCCCAAGCTGATCTAAGTGCACAGCTCATCAGCCTATGCTCCCACACGAGCAGCTGAAGATGACAGTCTCGTTTCCAGCAGGCTACAGAGGCAGGGCTGAACACCACCGTCCTGCATTGGTGAGCTCCAACCGCTGCATGAAGCGGGTTCGCCCCCCGTTTGTCCCATCTTTGCCGATTCTCTGCCCTATCCACCTGTGCAGTGGGTGTAAGAGGCTGGACAGGAGGAGTGCAAATGCTCCGAGGTGTGCAACAGGTGACTTCTAAGATACACGAGCACATGCACAACTGCCAGACGGCAGGTTTGTGCCGTAGTGTCTGTGGTACCCTCGATGTCTGATCCCACTCCTTTAGCTCACGTCCCTGCAGCTGACTTCCAGCAGATCCTGCAGCCCCACACAAAGGTGCGTTACCACATCCTACTTTTACAGCTGAGAAAACTGAGGCAGGGGAGTGACACCACCAAGCGATGCTCAGTAACTTTATTTTCTCACTCTTGTCTGGTTTTCCCTGATGCAGCTTGGCTAGATGAATCTGCTGTCTCCAAGCTTAACTCCCTGTCTGAAGCTGTCTTCACCTGCCTTTTGCATGGACAGAAAGCTCAGGGAGGGCACTACCTTTCAGCAAACACACCACTGAGTCAGGAGCCGAGACCTAAGCTGATGCTGTGCTCCCAAACTGACTGGACGAGTCCCCTGTCCTGTCTCAGTTTAAGCTCTTTGGGACAGGCATTTCTTGTTACCCGTATGTTCAGTGTCTGGTACAACAGCTGTGGTATCTGCGTTATACCACTCACCAGGAGATCACCACAGGGTGTGGGTTATTGACACTGCAGCAGAAAGCATATCCATGAAACCTTAGTGCCACTTTGGACACAGAACATATTTATTCCTAGTAGACTCTGTTTCTCCCCTTTTAAAACAGCATTTAAATACCCCTCCGGAGCCTGGCTGCCCATCTCTCTAAAGAGCAGGAAATAAACAACCCATCGCACACTAGACCAACCTGCCAACGCATCCCCAGAAAATTACTGGGGCGAGAATTCCCCATGCAAAAACCACAGGGCAGTACTGGAAACATGAAACAACATTTACTAGTTCTGCCACCCTAAATCTACAGGGAAAAAGCACCAACTGAAAGCTAATACAACTAAGTGACCAAATGCACAAAGTGTCATGGAAAAGGAAGCTAACACAGTCTCCAAATCTTTACAAAGCCTCCCTCTGCCAGCTTGTCAGGGCAAAGAAAAGAGAGAGCCAAGAATCTGGACGGGAAGATCTCTCAAAGCTCAGAGAAAAAAGAAGAAAGGGAGCTTCATGTCTAGTGTCCATGGATGCAGCACATCCCACCTCCACCTTTTGTGGTTGTGTTGCCCAAGACCTGTCGGTAACCGTCCCTGGAAGGGACTGGCACGCAGGGTATTTAGAGGTGGTAACAAGGCTCCTGGACAGCAAGATATCTGCCAAGCAGCCAGTTAGGAGCAGGGGAGAACTTTGCCAAAAACTTGACATTGGAGTATATTGTCTGGGCAGGACCGGCTGCCTCCCAGACCGGTTCACCTGGTTTGAGCTTTCCAAGCCGAAGCTCGAAGTCACCCACTGCAGAAGAGAGATGCTGTCTATGACCACCAGCTGGAAGCATGGCTGTGACCTCCGGGTAAGGGATGGGAGCAATCAGGAGACAAAATGACCCAGGAAGAGCACAGCATTTTCTTCCCCCATGAGCAGAAGAGGAGGAACGCGTAGTGCTCGTTGCTTTCCCTTTGCTTGCCACAGACCTGGATTGTCCCATCAACCTGAGGGAGCCGGCGCAGAGACAAAGAACCGAGTGAAAGCACATTAGAAAGAGAGATTTAACTGGCCTAGCAGGATTTAAAGCCAACTAAGCATTTCAGAACTGCGTCCGCACACCGGGAGGGGAAGGGCAGGGTTCAGATAAGGCAAATGAGAGCAAACGTGAGGACCACCAGATGGGAACAGCACTTGTGAAAGCCTCCCCAGAGAGGTGGGTGCCCTCCCCCCACGGGAGCCTTGCTCCCAAGGCCTTGTAGAGAGCATCTCCTTCGTCACCACCAGCCTCCTCTTCCTAAACACCACCTGAATCAGACACTTCACTCGTTTCTCCCATCCCCAGGTGCCTCGACAGGAACCGGGACATCACAGACAGAGGAACCAAAGCAGGGGAGGTGCACACAGAGAGCACCCACAGTCCCTCGTATTGAGTAGAGGTGGACAAGGAATGACACCCCGCACAGGAGAGGATAACAGGGGGAGGCATGTGCGTTGGCAGGGGCACCTGTTTGGGACAGAGTTGCTGCCACCCAAGGCGACAGCTCTAAGGGCTTCAGGAAGGGATGAGGTTTCTTCAATACCTGTGGAAAGAAGGACGGTACAGCCCTGGCTCCGAGGCCACCCCAGGGGGGCCTTCAAGGCCCTGACCCCCTCCACCCTGCTTTGCATGGGGTGGAGGGTGCACACAGGGGTCCCCGCAGCCCCCACACGGCCTGCCCTGCCCTACAGATGAGGGGGCAATCCTGGCGCTACCCTCGTCCCTTATAGAGGGGGACTTCCTCCAGCAAAATTCCCCTGCCCCATAGCCTGGGGAGCCCTTGGCATCCCCCCTATTGCAGGGGGGAACCCCGGGGCCCCCAGCCAGCTCCCCTGCCCCATAGCCGGGGTGGATACCCCCGGTATCCCCCCCCACCCTTGCAGGGGGGTACCGCGGGGCCCCCAGTCCCATAGCCAGGGCGGGTGCCCCTGACAGCCCCTTCCCAAGGCAGAGGAGCTGCTCCAGCTCCCCCACCCAACGCCCCTCAGCTGGGGAGGGGAGCTGCGACCCTTGCACCCCCTCCCCGGCGGGCGGAGGGGGCAAGGTACCGGTACCGGTACCGGCCGGGCCGGGTCCGCGCTCACCTGCCCGGCAGCTTGGCGCTCCGCTTCCAGAACTGCCTGCCGCTCTCGGCCGCCATGGCGGAGGGGAGGGGCGGGCCCGGCCGGCCAGCCAGCGAGCGAGCGAGCCCACCGGCCGGCCGGCCCCGCGGCGCAGCGGCGGAGCGCGGAGGAAGGCGGCGGCCCCCCGCAGGCCGCCTCACCGCCGCCCGCCCGCAGCCCCCGGCGGCGCCATCTTGGGTGCGGGCGGGGAGAGCGCCGCCATTGGCCGCTTCGGGCAAGGCGTTGCGGATCGGCCAATCGCGAGCGAGAAGAGGGAGTGACGTAGGGTGAAAGGGCGGGGCCTTCAGGGCTGGAGGCGGGGCTGCGTGAGGCGGGAGAGACCATCGGGGGGGGGGGGGGAGGAGGGGATAAACCATCCCGCCCCGGGTGGGAGGAGGGTGGAGCAAACCACTAGCACTGAGGGGCATGGAGTGGGGCGCGAAAGCGGCGCTGAGGCGGTGGTGCCTCCGTGGGCCGGGGGACAGGGGGGACCCTGAAGAGGGGAGGGCGGGTAGGGTTAAACACCGCCCTGGGGAAGGGGAGAGACCACTTACGCTGCGGGGGGGGGGGGGGGGGGGGCACGCCCTGCAAGCACCTGGGCGAAACCATCGGGAGAGGACGGGGGGAAGCGGGTTAAACCACCCACAGGGCCGCGGGGAGGAGCCGGTGGACAGAACCACGCGCGGGGCGGGAGGGACACACTGTGTGGTGACAGGGCCCGGCTGGGTCCCTGTGGCACCCCGGGGTGGCTCCGCCGGCACCCACGGCTGTCATGGTCCCCTCAAGGATTCAAGGGCACTTGGGGCCATTTCCAGCCCCCAGCCGAGCCCCGGTGCCCGGGTGTTCCCTCATAACGACAACCGGGGTGAGGGAGGAGCTGCCGTTATGGGGCAAGCCGTGAGGCGCAAGTGGTCACCCCCTGAATAAACGGGGATAAAGGGAAAAAACCCACAGGTGTCAAAAAAACCCACAAACTTCCCAGGTGACATGGGACCCTGCCAGCCCCCAGGGCGCTGCCATCCCTCTCATGCCCTGAGGAGAAACCCCGCCGCAGGGGTGGCCGGCAGCCATCGGGCCTCGATGGCGCCGGGCGTGGGCAGAGCGGGACGGGGCCTGCTGTCACCGGCGTCCCCGGGCTGTGGGGACGTGGGGACCTCCCGCTCCTGGGGGAAACGTGCGATGACCCCTGGTGAATTAGCAGCCGCCTCTGACGGTCAGGCCGCTGGCATGGCCGTGCCCCACACGAGTCAGTTCCTCACGAGGCGCCTCAGTTTCCCCTGTTTGCAAAGGGCAGGGCAATGGCAGGAGGGGAGCTGGGCGTCCCTCAGGGTATCTCAGGTGTTGGGGTCATCGGAAAAGGGATGATTATCACCCCCCAGCTCAGCCTCCTGGCTAGGGTGGATGCACAAGGCTCTTGCCATCCCCTCAGGGTCGGGTCCCGGCTCGGTGGGATCATGGCTCCTACTGGGCACTCGGGGAGAGGCTTGGAGAGGCTTTTAGGATACAGGAGGGCCGGTAGCACTCAAAAAAGGGAAGAAAAATTAAAAAGCAGAAGCATTTCTGCAAAACCATCCTGTTTTGGGAGGACGGGGCTGACGGCAGAGGGCGGCACAGGCTCGTCGCTGGTGCCTCACCGCAGGGCCTGGCCTGGCACCTGGGTGCTCTGCCCTGACCCAACCTGTTATTGCTCTTTCCCTCTCCATCAGCTGCTTTCGAGGTACAGGGAGATATTTCGGGGGGCAGAGCGAGCCCAAGACCGTGGCAGCGAGCCCAGGATCTCCAGCAGCGAGCCCAGGATCTCTGACAGCTTTCGATTCTGAACGAGAACGAAAGCCGAGAGAGGAGTCGGTTCCTTTTCCCGTCCTGAAGCTGAAGCAGAGAAGGGAAACTTAAGAGCTGGCAAAAATAGAGCATTTCGAGGCACCCAGCTGCAGGGAGATCACTGCCCTCCTGGTCAGGAGGTGCTGTGTTGGACTAGGAAAGTTTCCAGAAAGGAGCTGGTCCCAACAGGGAGACATCCAGGGTGGAAACGCCACTCCTTCCACCCAGAGTTAAAAACCTGTGGGCTACAAGGTGCGACAAACAGGGGTATCGCAAATCACTTCATCCCCTAACATGACGGCAAACTCTGAGAAATGGAAACCATCCCACACCGGAGCGGGAGCCCTCGGTGTTGGTGGGAGGCTGAGCACGCCGGAGAGTCTGTCCGTCTGTCCTAGTCACTTTTGGCATCCACACAGCCCTGCAAAGCCTCCTTTGGATGCCTGCCGTCCCCTCCGTCTAGGCAGGGTGGGTTGGCTTTGCTGTCGCCTCTCACCCTGGGGGATAGATCCTCCTTGGAGGCGTTTTCCCTCCCGCTTTTCCGTGGCAATTCACACATCGTCTTCTTGTGCTTCATTTATTGGCTTTATTGAAGACTTTGGAAACACCCCGCTAGAGAGACAGGAGAGTGACCCCTCCGCCCTGGCAAGGGAAGGTGGCTCATTGTCTCCGCTCTGCCCACATCATAGAATCATAGAATCATTGAGGTTGGAAAAGACCTCTAAGATCATCGAGTCCATCCTGCTCCTCTCCTCAAAAAGAGAGAAAATCCACCAGGAGGATGGGGGAAAGGACTGAAATCCAAGTCCTCGGCATCCACGGCTGTGCTTCGATTGCCGTCAGGTCTCAGCCGGTGACGGCAGGAGCCAACCTGGGCCAAATCGATGTGCTTTGGGGGGGATCTACACGCACCCATGCATCTGTGCAGCCATGCACACACACAGGGATGCTACAGCGAGCAATCTACTACCAGTAGTAGCCTGGCACCGAGATTACGGCTGCCGTGCAACATCCGTGCCGTGTGGTTGGCAGCGCGGGGGCGGTTTCCGTTGGGGTCGATACCCATGGCTTACGAGGCTGCGTGTGTGTGCCGGGGGGCCCAGCCCCTGCCTGCCCATTTCGGGGGGGGGGGGGGGGGGGGAGATGAAGAATTTCAACAGGGGTTGACCTGAAATGACATTTTGCCGCTTCTGTTTTTCTCACAGCTTTCGCAGCGGGGCGAGATCTCTGTCCCTGCAACCCGCTCGCCCTTCGAATGCACACATGTGCGCCTGTGTGTCATTTCAGGTTAACTGAAGTGGCTGCTTCAGTTTGAAACAGGAGCCGTTGTTTCATTTTTCGGGTCGCTTAACCCCCTCCTAACTGTAATAAACACGGTGATTAAGGACACAGAAATATTACTCTGGAGGAAGGGGACCCAAAAGCTTGGAAAATGATGAAAAAACCCACTCTGATTATCCCTTTTAAAAATATGTTTCTTTAGCTGAAGCTGCTAAATTTGACTCACCTTTACACACTGGAAGGGTTTTGTGGTTTTTTTGGTTTTTTGTTTTTTTTTTACAGTGAATAAAGTGTTTTTTCCTCATAAAAACCCCCACCAACTCTCAGGTCGAGTGATGCAGTTCTGGTGTGTCACGGAGGCAGGGTTAGCGCAGATCTCACTCTCGGGAAGGTCGGTGTAAACCCCAAAACATGAGACTTGGGTTTCGAGCGGGGCTCCAGGTGCCTGAAACCAGCACCTGGCCCCCCTCGCCCTCACAGCACAGGGCGGGAGGTTCGGAGGAGGTCTGGGAAGGGACACGTTTCACCCCGGGTTCATGGTGAGAGGGGCGCAGGGTTTTGGTCTCGGCTCCTGGAGGACTAAATCCCCTGCCCAGGGGACGTGGGGACATCGGGGATCTGAAGCTGGGAGCTCCTCCGCGGCCCGTCCCAGCCCGAGGAGGGATAGGGCAGGGAAAGGCAGGCAAGCCCAAGCTCCACCACAAAAGATCTCCAGCGAGTTGGGGCACCGTGCCTCAGTTTCCCCAAGTGCCCCGTGGAGGTAATGCTATTGCCACACAGGCCATCAGCAAAGCACTCGGAAACCAACTTCCACAAAGCTTCATTACCAGGGAGCTGGAGCCTTGGGACACCTGGTTTGCTGATAATTCACCTCGTCCGAAGGCAGGTGTTTAAAATAGCTCCTGTGACTCACTGTGCCGAGAAGGGCCAAAGGGTTTCAGACACCGCCTCGGGGGCAGCTGGATGTTTTCCTTGCGACAGGATACCAGGCAAGATGCCACCTCCGAGTCTCCTGCTCTTCGGGTCCCTGTGGCAAGCCCGGCCCCTGCTCCCCGGGAGGCTTTTCTCCTCGGTGCTCAACTGCGTTTTTCCAGCCGTGTCTAGACGTTTGGCTGTTGCTCATCTCCCATTTCCAGAAGGGGATGTGGAAAATAGAAACGTCCCTTTTGCTGTGGCTCCAGGCTCCCCTGGCCAGTCCTTTCTGCGTGGCCAAGCACCTTAGCTGGGGATGGACGTGTACAGGAAGCCACAGGTGTGATGAGCACTGGCCCTTTGCAAGTCCTCAGTCATCCGTGGGACTCCAGTGCTCCCAGAACGGGAGGTCCAACGGCCTGAAATCTCATCCCGGTCCTGCTTTATCCTTTTTTTCCGCTTTCTGAACTGTGGATACTTCACCTGCTGACACTGGGGAGCGATAAAAGTTGTGAAAGGGAGGTGGGAGAGCGATGCTGGCTCCGAATCGCTTCCCACTGGGTAACTCCTGCGGCTTCGTCCTCCTCTCCTGTCACAGCTGACGGCCCCGAAGGGCAGTGAACATCCCCCCACCAAGGAGAAACGAGGGGTGAAAAGGCCTTTTCCTTTCCTCCAACCCCCGCGTGCAGTCCCCATGCCACGATGCGATGGCGATGGGTGTCGTGGAGGGAAGCAACGGGCAGCCGATGCTGCAGCTGCCCGTGGTCCTTTCCCCGTCTGGGACACGAATCTGGCGGCTCTCAGCCGGGTGAAGGTATTACTGCACAGGAAGGGCTGGTGCACAGGGGATCAAACACGCAGCGATCCTTTTCCAACAACCAAACCTTGGATGCAGCCAGTGGCCCCGGCAGGACAAGACAGTACCGGGGCAAGCGGGATCTTGCCAGGGGACGCGATGGCACCGTTCCCTTCCTGCAGCCACAAGCCCGGCGGGGGCAAAATCATCAGCAACAGGCGGAAACGAAGTGCCTATCAGCACCCCAGCCCCGTGCCGGACCTGCTCGGCCTTTCTGCGGCGAGTTTTCTAAGAAACACCACAGCAGTCAGCAAGCGTTTACGGGAAGGGTGGGCCGAGCTCAGCCTGCAGCCGGGGCAGCTGCGATAGCGTTTCGGTGGTGCCGGGGGGGGGGGGAATGACAGTGGCCACCCGAGGGGCTTGGGCTCCTTGCGGTAGCAGGCAGTGTGGCGGAGAGGGTTTCTTTTGTGTAAGAGCAGCTTCCCGGATGGTCCGGGGAAAAAGCAAAAGAGGAGGTTAAATACAAACCACATCTCAAAATAGGCCTAAACTTTGAAAGCGTTTGGAGCTGCGCTTCCTGCTTCTAGCAGCCCCGAGGAGGAGATGAAAGATGCAGCTGAGTTAAAAAAAAGAAAAAAAAAGAAAAAAAAAGAAGAAAAAAAAAGAAAAACAAACAAACAGAGTTAACACTTTCTGCTGAAGGCAGAGGCACAGCGGTGACACAGCACACCAGGTCACCCCACGAGGCTGGGACGTGGCTCCAGGATCCCCGGTTCCCTCCGACAGCGGCCCCACGGCTCAGAGAGCCATGCTGGCAAGCCCGGGTGACCCAGGGAAAGGGGGAACTCTCTGGGCATGGGGGTTTTAAGCAAGAAAGCCATGGGGCAGGCCAAGGAAAGCCCTGTTCTGCGTCAGATCTGGCCATGGGACTTGCAAAGTAACTTGCAGAAGGGGAAACATGCCCCTTCCTTGGAGTAGGAGACACACAGCCCTGTGTGCACACAGCAGCAGGTGCTCCATGAGGTCAAGCAGGAACAGAGCTTCAAAATGCAGCACATTTAATTAATTTATATAAAAAAAAAAAACCACCAAAAAAAAAAACCCCCCACCAAAAAACACCACCCCTGAAGCTGAAGCGCCGTGGAGCTGGGAAGTGGGGTTTGACAGTTTGGAGGGTAAAAGCTCGAGCGAAGCGTTACCGCTGCTGACTGATAGCGACCAACTTCTCGTAATCCGAAGATCGACTTCCTCTCGCTCCGCGCTCGCCGCGGCCGAGCTGGAGGTGGGGACAGCCCACCGGCGGCTTTCTTCACCCACCAGCACCTGACATGCAACACCCGCTCCGCGCCAACAGAGCCGGAGCAACAGGATCTGCCTTACCAAAATTTAATTTGGCTGACAACATCCGGCGTTTCGTCAGGTTGCTTTGATCTTTGTTTACTTGCCATCCCCGGCACATGCTCCGCACCAGCCTGCGGATGAATGGAAACGAAAAGGGCTCCACACCCCTTTGATCTCTCCCAGGAGACCTACCAGGAGCAGCCGGCCCTGGAAACACCCCGCCAAGGGCCGGATCCAGCCTTCCCCATGGTGCTTTCGGCTGGCTGGTCCTGGTTAACGCCGCTCGGCAAGCCTTCGGGTGGGACCTTTGGAGTTAAGTCTTGGCTGGAGACAAACCAGCGGTCCCCACGGTAGCCACGGCGTGGTCACCGGTACCCAGCGTGCTCCCAGCATCCTTCATCCCGCCCCGCAATAAAGGGATGTCTCCATCACATCAAGTGGTTTGTTTTTATTTAAAACCGCATAAAAAAAATAAGATTTCTGAATTCCCCTGTACAATATTAACTATTAACAAAAAAACCCGCCGGCTACACACTTGGTTACACGTAAAGACTCGACAGCGCGGACAGCTCGGGCCGGCTCCCCCCTCCCCAGCCCCAGACAAGACACCCGTGGGGAAAACCAAAACTCATCTGCAAACTGAGATCTGCACGTGGCAAGGAAACGACAGCAACCAGAACTATGTACACAGACAGCTGGGGAGCAGGCAGCCGCTCCGCACCTCCGCCAGACATCCGACAGAAACGCTACGGACCCGGGGATGGACACAGGACAGACACGGAGGGAAGACCCGAATGGAAAACCGGGGGATCAGCAGCTGTAGAAGCAAGGCGTGGGCTGGAAACCCACGTGAATTATAAATAAATAAATAAGTTATCCTATCGGCTAGAACTCTTCCTTTAAAAAACAAAAACAAATTCATGAAAATAAATTAAAAACAAAAACTGGAAAAAAAAGAAAAAAGGTAAAATGTTATCACTATTAACAACTGTACATCAAGCTTTGCTCCTATATAACTTTGTACACATTTACAGCTCTGTTGGTTTGCATTGTTTGTGCATTCGTGAGGGCACAGGGAAGCAAAGAACCCCAGAAAATCCACGCGAGATGGAGGCACGGGAGGCGAGGCATCGCCTGCTTGGCTCCCAAGCATCTTCTGACCTGTTTTCTTTTGGAAAAGGGAAAAGGAACTATATACCCAGGCGAGTCTTGGAAAAGCAGCAGTGTAGGAAAATTCAAGTATTTCCTCCAGCACAGCCCACATCGCAACTGAAGGCACTCGAGCACGGTGACAGCGGAGAAGAGACAGCCATTCGGCCACGGTACCTGCCCTCCCCCCCCAGTCAGTTTTCCCCCGTCGGAGCTTTTCTCGCAATAAGGTCTCTGATCCTCTCGCGGTCCCGAATTCAGCAGGTCAGGAAGACACCTGGGAGCCCCCAAAACCAGAACCCAAACCAAAAAAAAAAAAATTTACTGGCAAAACATCAAATGAGACAGGATGATTCAGATGGAGTCCAGGACAGCTGGGTTGGATGGTGGCCACCAGCGCTTGGAAGACCAGGTCTCCAGCCCAGCTCCAGGACAAGATGTGCGTGTTCCCATCTGATGATCCCTGCTCAGTGCTACGGTCACGAGGAAGAAGTCTGGTTTTCTTTGCTTCTTATGGCCAGGAGATGCGTGGAGCTGTTACTTGCCAGGCTCCTGGATCAAACTGTGCAGGTGGATCTCTGCCGTCTCCTGGGGCAGGTGAATGCCTTGCAGCCAAGAATGGTTGAAAAGGTCTTCCAAAGATGGCCTGTCCGAGGGCCGCATGGACAAACACCACCTGATGAGATGCTGGCACTCTGGGGAGAGAAACCAGAAACCGCCCGTCAGTCGGAGAAGGCTCTTGTCCACAGTGCCCAGGCCATGCTGGGTGTGCTCAGAGCTGCACTCAAACCCCCCGGTCGATTACCCGTTTTGGAGGAGAGCAGGATGGCAGGACATGTCCCACCTCCTCCAGCTAACACGGGAGATCAACCTCCTCCATAGCCGTAAGAGCAGGATGCTCGTGTGCCCGGTGCCATCTCCCAAAACCCATTATCCCACTGCGAAGCTGGGTACCCACCTAGAGAGACCCGCCGTCGGAAGAAGAGCTGACCCTGGATGATGTCCTCGTCTTGCTCGAAGGGGACGTCCCCGCAGACCATGTCGTAGAGCAGCACGCCCAGGGACCAGATCGTTGCCGAACGGCCGTGGTAGTGGTGGTAGCGGATCCACTCTGGTGGGCTGTACACCCGCGTTCCTACGGGATACAGGGGGAGCTCGTCAGGCGGATGCTGCCCGCTCCTGGATCCTCGCCTGAGCATCCCCGGGGATGCGGGGGCTGTACCGGTGGCGGGGGACACACACGGTGTGACCCGCCGCCCCCTCGCCAGCACGTGACTCTTGTTTACAAACTTTGGGTTGTAAAAAAAAGCTGCCGGTGCCAGAAGAGGGCAGCACGGGCCCAGGGAAGGCCCGACCGTTACATGCAAAAAAACAAAAACAAAAAAAAAAAACCCACAAAAAACCACGGGTGGGGAAAAACCACGCCTTTCCCCCCCCGGCCTTGGCCAAAAAAAGAAAAAACCAACCAAAAAAACCAAGCCAAGGCAAACAAGGGGAGCGGAGCAGCCCAAGCCCTTCCGCACCTGCAAAGCAAACTGGCCAGCGTACGGGCTTTGCGACCCCCCCCTCCTCTGCTACCCCCACGGGTGTTTGTTTTTGTCGGGCTGGCTCCCCCCGCCCCAGCCCGGGGCAGGGTGGGTGGCGGAGGCTGTCGGCAGCGCTGGGAGCCGGCTCCCGTTTCACAACATCCGCCCCGCGCCAAAAAGCAACTTGGCAGCCGGCTGAATAATTAATTCCCTCCCCCCCAGCAAAGGGGGGAACCTCCAGTGCCAGCCAGGCTGGGCCATGCAACGCCCGGTACCGGGAGCATCCCCCTGGGTGTGGGCTCACCGTCAAATTCGGTGTAGACTGTGTCCTTGAGGAAGGTGCCGGAGCCGAAGTCGATGAGCTTGAGCTCACCGGTGGCGAGGTCGACGATGATGTTCTCGTCCTTGATGTCGCGGTGCAGGACGCCGCAGTTGTGGCAGTGCCGCACGGCCTCCAGCACCTGGCGGAAAAGCCCCCGCGCCAGCTCCTCGGACAGGGACCCCCGCTCCGTGATGAAGTCGAAGAGATCCTGCGACGGCTCCGGACGCTCCAGCACCAGCACGAAGCTGTCAGGCAGCTCAAACCAGTCGAGGAGGTGGATGACGCCGCGGAAGCCGGAGCCCACCTTGTTCAGCAGCACGATCTCCATCGGCACACGGGTGCCACTGGGCTGGGGGACCACAATGCCGTCAGCGGGGCTGATGCGGCGCTGGCGGTCCGGTACCCCCTGCCTGGCATGCTCCGGTGCTCCCTTGTCCGGCCTCACTGGTGCCTGGGCATCCCCCTGCTCAGGGGATGCTCCGGTGCCCCCCTGCTCAGCCCAACCGGTGCCTGGGCATCCCCCCCGCCCAGGGGATGCTCCGGTGCCCCCCTGCTCAGCCCCACCGGTGCCTGGGCATCCCACTGCTCGGGATGCTCCGCGTCCCCCGGTGACCCCACGACAGCCAGCCGCTCCCCCCCCCCGCGGCGTCCCGGTTTCCACCCTCCCGGGCCTCGGCTCATCCCCACCCGTGACACCCCGGTTTCTCCCGGTGCCCCCGGTCACTCACCAGCTCGCCCCACTCGGAGATGCGTTCCCGGGCCACGTGTTTGATGGCCACCTGCAAGCCAAGGGGAGCGGCGGGCTGAGCACGCCGCCCGCCCCGCCGACTCCCCCCCCCTCCTCCTCCTCCGCCCCGCCGCCGTCCCCGCCGCTTACCGGGGTGCTGTCGGAGAGGCGGATACCCGAGTAAACCGAGCCGAAGCCGCCGCTCCCCAGCAGCGGGCCCACCTGGTACAGCTTCTCCAACGGCTCCTTCTCTTTCCCTGCGGGCGAGACGCGGCCGTCAGCGCTCCGCCCGGGGCCCCGACCGGCCACCAACCGTCCCCCAACCGAACCGGGCCGAGCAAAACCGGGCCGTACCTCTCTCACCTGGCTGTAGTTTAGCGGTGTGCAGCTCCCCACCGGTCCCGGAACGTAGATGGGCCAACGAGTTAATTTTCGAGAGCAGCATCCCGGCCCCCTCGCCCGATTTCGGGGCCGATCCCGGCACCTCCCGAACCGGACCGGGCACCGGTGGCTCGGTTCCGGCGGTCGGGCTGCCGAGCGGCGGAGCTCGGGCGGGGGAGCCCGGAGAGAAGGCGGCTGTAGCTTGACGGCAGCGGGGCGGGGAGGGAGCGGCCGCGGCGCGGCTGCTCCGCGCACTGCCGGGCTCCCGTGTGGCGCGGCGGCCCCCAGCCGGCCCCGGGAGTAGCGGGGGCCGGGGGCGGGCCAGGGAGAGCCAGGGGGCGGCGCTGCCGCGCCAGGCCCAACCGCGCCGGCCCGCCCAGCGGCGCCACAGCCAATAGGGAGAGACCCGCGCAGAGGCGAGACCGCGGCGGGCCACGACGTGGCGGGAAGGAAAAGGCGCCAAAGGCGGGCGGGGGGCGGGGGGCTCCGTCTCGGCGGCTTTTTTTTTAGGGGGGGGGGATGTGGGGTGCGAGAAAAAGGGAGAGCGGGGCGCGGGGAGCCGCTGCTGCCGTCCGCCGGTGCGGCCGTCCATCCGTCCGCGTCCCCGTCCTCAACGGGAGTCCCACCGCGTCCCGCGGTTGCCAGGGCTTTGACAGGACGGGCGGTTGTTCGTTAAGCGCGCGCAAGCAGGCGCGCAAGCAGGCGGGGGGGGGGGGGGGCAAGAGCCCCCCCCCGAGCGGCGGTGCGGGGACACGCGAGGCCGGTCCCGGCCCCGCCGCCACCCCGGGATCGGGCTCTCGGGGGCCGTGGGCGTGCTGCCCGCTCTCCCCGTCCGGCCGCAGCGTCCCCGCGGCCGGGGTGGCAGAACCCGGCCGGGTGGAAGTCACGGAGCTCCTCTTCCTCCCCAAATCCACGCGAAGATCCCAATTTTTTTTTAAGCTCATTCTTCACTTTATCATCTTTTCCTGCAATCTCACAGCTTCCCGGTGGTGCTCGGCATCCCCCGGACCCCATCCCGCCAGCTCATCCCGCACTGCCGTTACTTCATCGCGGGCAAGCCGGTGTCTGAACTTTTCCCTTTTCTAGTAAAAGTGGCGATTCCAGCTGGGGACTCTTGACTAACAACCCTTTTTTTAAATTTTTTTCCCCCTTTTTTTTTTTTTTTTCCGCAGAAGTCGCTGGCTGAGATGCTTTCCCGAGTTCCAGAGATAAGATAAATAATTTACTGGATGGAGGTCTCTGATTACTCACTCTATTAGCATTTAGAGCAAAGAGCTCCAGCCACCGGGAGCTGAATTATTCCAGACGAAGCCCATCTGGGCTCCTGCGTCCGAGCGAGACCGAGGAGTTCCCAGCATCCCACACATACTTGTGGGATGAATTGCTTGAAATCGAATGGGGTTTACTGGAAATGCTGGTGAGCTCCCGACTCCTTTAGTATTTCTTTTTTAAGAAAATAATAAAACACAACCAAAATGCAAACCCCAGAGTCGGCTACGGAGCTGCGGCTCAGCCCTTGCGTTGGCCGGGAAGGGCTTGCCACCACCGTTGCCTCTTTTAGATTTACCGAGAACACGGCACATCCTCTTTCAGGGGCTGAGACAACTAAAAAACTAAAAACTGAAAAACCTACGTTGGTTTTTACCCAGAAAGGGACATTTTTATTTGGGGAAAAGTGTGGAGAATCCGACGCAGCAGCCTTCATCCTTTTTTTTTTTTTTTTTTAAATGTTAAATATATTATTGTTGTTATTTGGGGTGATGCAAGCTGAGGGTGGAGGAGAGGGGCGGGCAGCGCCTTTCTCCTGCCTTATTCCCACCCGACGCCTGGGCATATTTGGGACAACTGGTTCTGCCAGTCGGTGCTCAGCCATGGGACGAGGTGACTCAGCATCTGGCCCCAAACTCATTATCAAATTCTTTGCCGGGATGATGAAAGGTACGGAAGGGGCTGCCCTGGAAACCCAGGCTCTTTATTGACAAACAAAGCTCACCCCGGGAGCGGCAGGGCTTTCCTGGGGGCTGCCTTCCCCTGACCTCCTTGGGAGGTGCAGCCTTCTTCCTTGCTCTGCCCAAACCTGCTAATTAGTGTCGAAGGGAGCAGCGTGTCTTGCAACCCGGATGATCTGGGGCCAAATCATCCTTGTGCGTAAACCTGCCCAAATGCTAATTTCCCCGGGGGACTGAGTCAGCGGCCGCCTCTTCCTGCCGGCACGGAGGGGTTGCATCCCCTCTGGGTTGGGGAAAACCCCTTGTCTTGGAGGCGATGGGGAGACATTTCTCCATGCCCTGGCCGTGCGGAGCAGGGATGTGGCCCTGTTTCCCAGCCGTACCCATCTCGTCCCAGAATAACCCACCCAGATGCATCCCTGTTCCCCAAATGACCCCAAACCGGGGCGAGGAGCCACCTTTTCCCCCCAAGCCCATCCCACGTACTCACCCTTCCCCTGCCAGCCCGGGCGAGGCCATTGGGATGCGTCAGACATTCAAGCTAACATGAAACAAACCCCATCCTGCTTGCTACCAGCTTTGCCCTCGTTCCGTAGGGATCGCCTCTTTTCCCAACCCTCTTCCTCCGGGATGAAAGCCGCCGAGGACGGCGGGTGCAGGAGAGCAGCCTGCGTCTTTTAGCGTGCCTTGCACTTGCGTGGACGCACGGATGTCCAAGCAGGACTGCAAGGTCCTGCCCCGACCGGGCAGCAGCATCCCTGACCCAGGCTGCCTCTTTCCACCCCTTGGTCAAACCCAGTGCTTGGCGTGAGCCCCTGGGGAGCAGTTTGCAGCTCACAGGGCTTGCAAGGAGGAAAAACCCAAGCGGGACCGTGCCCAGGGGGAGAAGCAGGACCCCAGGGTGGCACATGGTGCTGGTGGCAGGCCTGCGGGAGAGGAGCTCCCAGCAGACATCAAAAGATCAGTTCTCGGCACTGCAAACAATCCCGGCAGCTTTCGGGCTCTTCAGCGGCATTCCAGTCTAACCGGGGCTGCCTTGCATGATAATCAGGCTTAATTACTGCTTTATCGCTTGATTGCTGTGCTGGGCCCTTGGAGCTGCAGTGTTGCTTTAGCAGTTTACTTTTTGTATTTCCTCCCCCTCGCCTTCCCCGCCAGCACAATTAGCAAATAGGTGAAAATAGGGAGGGCCAGGGCGATACCCAGCGGGGCGAGAGGGGCAATTTGCTGCCACGGAGTCCCTGGGGTGGAGGGGGAGCAGATTTGTAGCACGTGGAGGGTTAAAACTGAGGTTCCCGCCGGTGTCCTGCAGACAAAATAGCAAGGTCAATGCCAAGCCAGGAGCACAACCCCATATCAGCCCCATGAGCGTCCCCCTCCGGAGGGGACAGCATCCCTGGAGAAGGGAGGGGAGGATTGCGGGGCGATTAAAGCCGTGACACAGAAAGGCTGTGGTTTTCCTAGCCTGAGCTTTGAGTCATTGCGTGACCTTGGCTGCGTCTCCCGTGGCTCCCTCCGCTCGGGCTCGGCCGTCCGCAGAACCGGCTGGCCCAGGGTGTGGGGCGAAGCGGCAGCACGGACGGACCTGCTGGTCCTCGGGGAAAGTGTGAAACCTTCCTCAGTTGGACCAGCAAAGATGCTCCCACCTACACGCAGTGAGCAATCCTTGGCTGCACTGGCAAGGAAGCGGGCGCTGCCCTCGGCCAGGCAATGGGTGCTGCGGTTGGGACACCCCCAATGTGCCGTCACCCGCTTCAAGTCACCTCTACGGCAGCGAAAAGGCACCTTGGTGTCTCACCGGTGACTTTGGAAATGCAATAAAATGCGTGTGCATTCCCCAGCATCGTCGCGGTGCAAGTGACGGGCATCACCCTGCAGGATGCGGCCAATCCCGGGGTGCACGGACGCTCTGGGGGGGCTGCAGAGGTGCTGGGGTCCCCCCAAATGTGGGTCGGGATCGTGGACGCCGGGAGCCAGCTCAGCCACAGGGTGCTGGCTGGGTGCTGCTTCCCATCCTCTCCCCGTCCTCCGGGTCCCGGGGGTCCCCCCAGATCCAGCTGAGACCCCAATGCAGCGGTGACAGCTTGGGAACCGCATATCCCATCCTGGGCTGGAGTCACCCGAGGACAGGGTGGGGAAAGGCCCTCGCTGGTGTGCTGGAGCACCCCGAAACCCCTCTAAGGCAGCACCCGGTCCTGCGTCTTTGGGTGCCAATCCCCTCCGGTTTAGCAAGGTGATGGGACCCACGGGCGGGGCAGGAGATGCAGAGGCCCATCCCGCTCCCCGGGGGAGGAGCAGGCGCGGGGATTTCTTCTTTTTATTAATTTTAAATTTGTGTGTGTGTTGGCTTTTAGCGCGGGCTTTTTGGGAGAGGTGTGCGGGGAGGCGGCAGCATGGCTAATCTGCTTTGTGAATGGAGCCGCACGGGGGGCGGCGGAGGGGATCGGGGAGGTGGAGGGAGCCACATATTTGGGATTCCTTCATCTGGGTGGGCTCCTTCTCCCCAGACTCTCAGGATGTGGGAAATGGAAGATGAAAGGAGCTGCATTTCCAGCCTCTCGGGTTACAATGTCTAAAGCAGAAAAGGGTGGTTGGGGAAAAAGGCGGGGGGTGTGTGTGTGTGTGTGTGTGGGGGGGTGGGATGCTACAGGGAAACCTGGGTTGGGAAATGGCCCGGCGAGGTTGGGGCAGGGAAGGGGGCGGCTGGGGCCGAGCCGCTCGTGTTTCACATCACGTCAGGGCTGAGGAATTTCCTCTGCTCTGGGGGTGCCTCGCAGAGAAAAAGGGGGAGGCTTTAAGGTTAGCTGGGGATGAATAATAGCCAAGAGGCGAGGGATTAAAAATGTTACCCAGGGGCTGCTGTTTACAAGCAAACCCTCTTGCAGAGCGGAGGGGAAAGAGGGATGCATCGGGGTGACGGTGGGGACCCCGGGCCACGCACCGCCTGCATCCCGTCCCTGGCGAGCAGAGCGGGGCGATTGCCCCCGGCCCCTGCGTGGTTTCCTCCCCGAGAGCCCCTCCGCAGCGAGGTCCCAGCAGCCCGTCCCCTGCACGCATGGCGTGTCCTGGGGTGCCCGGCCTGGCTTCCCCTCCGTGTCCTCCCGTAGCCCCAGGAGCTTTCCCATCCCTCCCGTCCCCCTGAGTTACAGACGCCCTGATCATCCCTGTGCACAGGCAGGAAAATCCGCTTCTCCCAGAGGGTTTGTGCCACCCGCTGGGTGTCCGGGAAAGGGGCAGGGAGAGAGGGCACGAGCAGCAGGGAGCGGGCAGCCGGAGACACAGGGCTCTGTGCAGGGGGCATGGGCTGGGCGTCATGCCTGGGTGCGGGGTTTGTACCCTGTCGGATGACAGGAGCATCCCCTGGACCTGGGCATCGCCTGGTATCGTCCCACCACCTCCTGAGCCAGGGTCCAGGTTTTGTCCCAAAACACTTCATTTTCATTTCCCCTTTGTCGCTATTTTGGGTGATGCAAGGTCAAGGTGGGAAAGAGGGGAGGGAAATGTATTTCTCCTGTGTTATTCCCTATTATCCTCTGTCTTTGACACGACAGCTGGGAAGGGACCGTCGCAGGGTGGAAGTGCAGCCCTCAGGATGGGCCAAGGATGCTGCAGGGTCCGACCTGGCTGCCCGCCCTGGGCAACTGGGCTCCGCTTCACTGGGGTGTGTGCTAGGGACAGGCTGTTCTCCCTGATTTAGCCCAGGGAAACTGAGGCACGGAGGGGCCAAGGAGCCCCTGCGGGGCTGGAGGGGGGAGATGGGCTTATTCCACCCCAAAAAGGGGATGAAAGGGCAAAAAATGGTTTGCAAGTCAGGGAAGATGTGGATGGGATCAGCCCAGGTGCTGTTTAGAGGAGGCTGAGCGGGTGCACCTGCACCATTGGCTGTGCAGGGGGAGACCCTGCACCCAGGCAAGACCCCTGACCGTGCCTGGGGACTCAGGATCCGGCCCGGTGATACTAAAATACACTTACGGTAACACCGGTGACCAGCACCATGGGCCGGCAGCCTGGGTGGCATCACCTGGGGGGAAAGGACACAAAATAATAGCTACATCCAAGGCTCAGGGTGCCTGGGCACCCTCAGCCTGCCCTGGCAGAACGGGTTTCTTTCTGCAGAGTGTTTGCACCTTTTAAAGGTTATAAAAATGATTTTGGTGGCTGGTGGGGGACCAGAGGGGGCCCGGCTCTCCTCTTCCCCCTCCGCCCTGCAAAGCCCTGCCTATTCCCAGGTACATTCCTGGCATTGCTCCGGCCGGGAGTGCAGGGAGGGCGCTGACCCCCTGAGCATGGGAAAAATGTCTGTCTGCGTGCGGGAAAGGAGGTGCAAATAGTGCGGGGTGAGGAGGTCAGCCGGGAAATCCCTTTCATCTTTTCCCGGGCCTTTAGCCGACACGCGGCTGGGGAGCGCGTGGGGCGAGCGGGAGAGGGTTTTGTCTGCGGCTGGAAAAGGGGAGGCTCCCGGGAGGCTCCCGGGAGGCTGGACGCTGTTTCCAAGCTGGAGGAGGCTGAATTGCCACGTGGGGCAGATGGTGTGGAGATGGGATGGACAGGTCACAGCGGTGACCCCCGGGATATGCGATGGGCAATTAGGTTCAGCCTTCATCCCTTTGCACAGCTCAGCGGGACGCTAGGACCCCCCACACCCCAGGGCAATGGGGGCGAAGGAGCACTGTACCCCATGCTCCGTGATGCCCGTGACGTGCAGGCGCTGGTGGCTCAGCCCCACTGGGGACACGGAGGTTCCTGGGCACCGGTCAGTACCCCAGCATTACCCTGGGGGGCTCTGGGTGCCGGAGGGAGACAGGCCAGGGTCTTGCCCCCAGCCCGGAGAAATCCCGGTGGAAACCCAGCCCTGTCCCCACAAGGGCAGCCTGCAGACCGGGCTCTCCCCTCACTGGGTGCGGAGGTTCGGAGCAGTCCTGGTGCAAAGGCTGGGCCTGACGCTGCACCCGGGCTGTTGGGGCAGGCGCAGGCCTCTTGGTGAGAGCATAACAAAAGGCAGATCTCGCCCTCCCTGCCTGCTTGGCAAAAAAATCCCGAGTGGAGGAGGTGGAGGGAAGCCCCTGAGGAGCCCAGGAGATGTAGGGCCATCCCCTCCTCTGCCACAGACCCCCTGCGTGCCATCGGTCCGATCCCTCCATCTCTTTATCCCACCTGGACTATAATAAATCCCTCCCCATGAGTTGAACGCCGGCATCTCCCTCCCGGCAGACTCTGGGGAGCGCAGGACTGTCACCGCTGTCGCCTGCCCTTGTTGGTCAAAGGAGGAGTCCCAGCGCAGCCCTGCCCCATGCCAAGCCGGATCCAGCTTGGCTTCCAGGAATTGGGGCTGGGGCAGGTGGCCGTGGGTGACAGCTGGTGCCTTGTGTGGCATCTGCTTGTCCTAGGGTGCTCGGGTCCCGATGCACCCCTTTCCTAAAGCACCCATGTCCTGATGCACCTGGGTCCTGCTGTGCTGTGGGACTCTGGCTCTGTCCCGGGGGTTTCCTTCGCCTCTCCCCGGCTGCACCACGGGACGAGGGCTTCTCCTGCCTGTACAAAGCAGATGGTAAAACACGGACTAACGAGATCAGAGATTAATCTGCACTTTGCTTCCAAATCGCATAATCATGTAATTATTCTCGGTATCGGGGTGGAGCAGGCTCCAGGCTCCGGTCCCTGCTCCCTCCTGGGGCACTTTGCATGGCAGGACGGTGGCAGGGGGGTTGGATCCTGCCCCGACACTACTCCGGGGCCCTGTTAGTTTGGTGGGACTGCCCGACGTCCTGCTGCTTTGCCGGTCTCCGGCACCGTGTCCGGCAGGAGGTGGTGGGAGAGGACCCAGGCGTGCGGGAGCAGCAGTTCCCCCTTGCACCCCCTTGCCCTGCCGCGTCCCGGTTCAACCTTGCACCGGGGTTACCCGCCTTGTGCCGGGGCAGCCCAGCGGGAAACACATCTCCGAGCACCTTCCCACACCCCTGGCGCAGCCCAGGAGCAAACCCAGCCCGGTGACTCCCAGTTCCCACCAGTAAGAGGCACTGGGGTAGAACTGGGGCATTGCCGATGCGTGATGCTGTTCCGTGTCCCGCACAAGAGCCGGGCGGCCTCGGCACCGGCCGCTGCTGCCCCAGCACCACGGCCAGCTTTTATGGGAGAGGAAGCGGGGGGAAATCTCGCGTTTTGGGTGGCGTGTGCGGCTGGCGGCCCCGAATTCCTGCGCGGCCGATGGCACGGCCCCATTATCAGCACGCCCGGGCTGTTTGCTGGAAAAGGGCGGCAGCGGGGCTGGGTGACCCCACACTTCCTTCCTTTCCTGGAAGCCGCTCACTCCGAGCGTGACGCTGGCGCTCTGATAACCGGCTGCTTTCACAACACGCGCCGGCGAGCGCGGGGCCAGGGCCGGGTTCGCTCCCCGCTCTGCTGCTGTCCTTCCCACCCGGCTTGCATCACCCCGTGGGCACCTGCTTGCCCTGCCTCAGTTTCCCCACTCCGTAAAGGTGGAAACACAGCCCCGAGTGTTGCAAGCCCCAGCTGCTTGCAAGAAGAGCGAGAGTGCGGATGTGTTTCACTGCAAGGTGTAACGAAGTGTGTCGGGTCTCAGCCTCACTTCCCCCTCATCCAGCCACCTGAGTAGCAAGGGCTGTGCTGGAAACTCCCCTTTGCAAAAGTTGGAGGCAGGGGGATGAGGAGAAGGGGAGGTCCTTCATCTCCTTGGCAGCACCCAAGAAAGGGCTGGTGGGTCCCAGGGGCTGAACCATGGGGCTGAGCTTGTGGCCAGGCACCTGCTGGTCCCCTTGTCCCGTGGGGTGAATGTAGGACCTCAGTGCAAGTTGCGGGATGGGATGGGAGTGGGTTGGGGACTTTTCGGTGCCCCCCATGCCCAGAGCAGTGCAGCCGGTGGGTCCCGTTTGCACCGAGGGGCTGAGCAGTCCCGGCTGCCTTTGAAGCCGCCGGCAGTGGAAATGGCAGGCAGGGTCCTGCCTGAGTCAGGCAGCGTAATGGCCGGGCGCGTACCCGGCGCGGTCCCCTCCCTGCGTGGCGGCAGGTCCCTGCATGCCGCAGAAGCCAGCGCCGCGGGTCAGGGAGGGACGTGCGGGGCAGGCGAACCCAGCCAAGGGGGAAACTGAGGCAGCGATGGGGATGTCATGACCTGCCCGAACCCTCCTGGAAGGGGACACAGCAGCCCTGCCTGCTCCCTGGACACCGGTTTGCAGCTGCTGGGGTGCTCAGTGCTGGGCTGGTGTTAACAGGGTTCGGCTCTGGGCTTGGGGACCTGGCAGCGGCTGGGTGCTGGGTGCTCGCATTCCCCAAAACCCTGTTGGGATCCACTCTGTTGCCCGCAGCAATGCCCTGTGCAGGGACCAAGGCATCCCCCAGGGGATCACCACCCCCCCGACCCACCCGGCTTGGGGTCAGCGGCGAGGCCAGAGTGCCGGGGTCCTCCCTGTGAGGCCGTCACGGGGCCGAGCGCGGCTCCTTCGCCTTATCTGGGCCGTGTGAGGAGGAAGTTTGCAGGGTGGATTCCAGCGGGCAGGTAAACAGCGGCCAGATGGGACCCAGATACCTGCCAGGAGACACCCGCCAAGCCGGGTTTGCAGAGCCCGGCCACTTATTTGCTCTAGGGAGGGCTTTTCCCTCTGTTGGACGTCAGCAGCGGTGCTGGGACGTCACCCCGGCAGCCTCGCCGGGCTCCTCTGTCACCTTCCTGGCCAGGTGCCTGCATCCGGGGTGTGGGTGCTGCTGGCGGCACGGCAGGGCTGGGAGGCTGCGCTGCCCTCCACGCCACTGACCTGGGTACCGCCGCCTCATCTCCCATAGCCAGGGATCAGCGTGATGCCCAGGTCTCCTCCGCCGTGGCCAAAGGGGCTCGGGGACCCTTGGGTGCCCGGCAGTGCTGGGGTCGGGGTGGCAGGATGCACTGTCCTGGTCCCGCCGGACGCCTTTGCTGTGGGGCGAGGGGTGAGGGGCTGCTGCTGTCTCCCCCCATCTCGGGCGGAGGAGGTGGCCGGGCAGGGCTGGGCTGCTGGCAGCAGATGCCAGGCGTGCCCTGGCACACGTGTGGGTGCACCTCACACCCAACCCCGGTCCGCAGCGCCGGCGGGATGCTCCCGGCCTCGGTTGCGAGATCCTCTCTTGGCTTATCTGGCTCGCCCTTCTCCCGCCACCCCCAGAAAGCCTGCACCCTTCCCTGCTCCAAGGAGGAAACTGAGGCACAGGGACGTGCAGGACCGAAGCGCGGACGTGGAGAGGAGCTGCCGTGGGGGGGAGGCCATCGGGCAGCCAGGGAGGGCTGAGCCTGGCACCAGGGCTGCCTGCACCAAGCATCACCCGTTTGTTGGACCACAGCACCCTCCATCCCAGGGTGCTGCTGCGTTACCCTAAGCCCCCGGGCTCTCTGCATCTCTCCCATCCAGTGGATGCTGCTGGGGCATTTCTTCTCCCAGGTCTCCATCTCTCCCCCCACCCTTTCCCTGTTCCCACAGCCCGGGTCCCTGGGGCGGGATGGCTCCGGGGCGCGATGCCCGCTGCGGCATCGCCCACATTTCCCTGCACTTTGTGCGGTGGTAAATAATGCAAAGCCCAGAGGGTTTCTCACTGCCATGGGGAGAGAACTCGCGGGATGCTGCTCCCTTCGCCTGCCAGGGCACAGAGGGGAAATGCTGGGTCGGGACCCCGTCGGCTGTCGGAGCGTGTGTTTACTGTGTCAGAAGGAGAAGCCGTAAATTTGCCTGGTTTAATTGAAAGCTGGTGCTGTGGGTTTGGCTTAATCCGCCCTCCTCCTCCTCCTCCATTAGATAACGTCTCGCTGAAACCACTTTGCAAACTCACGGCATTCCTGCGTGCTGAGCGCCGGGGCAGCCGGCAGGCCACGGCCACGATGGGTGCTCATGTGCTGCGGGGCCGCTTTGCTGCCACCAGCTCTGCTCCTCCGCGCTCATCCTGCCCCAGTCCCAGTCCTGGCTGGGAAGGGGTGCTACAGCAGTGAAGAGAACTGACCCACTCGTGACACGTAACCTGGATGGCAATGAGATGGGATGGCTGGGGGTGGTGGGATGCAGTGAGGTGCAGGGTTGTGTCCGGGGGGAGCACCCTGAGGGTCCCCAGGAGTGGATTCAAAGGGCTCAAATTGAAAAGACAAAAAGAAATATTTCAGGTGGGGGGAAATCCGAGCAGCAAATGGGTTGGGATGTGCCCAAAAAGAGCTGGGAGGGGGGGAGAAGCAATGGGAACCCTCTTGCCTCCGTGCATCGCATCAGAGGGGTTGGCACTGCTTCCCCTTGCCCCGGCACAGGGAAATCGAGGCACAGAGCCAGGCAGGGCTTGGGGACCACCCAGGGCCACATTGGGGAGCCCCTTTCTCTTTGGGGTTCTGCTGAACTGGTGGCGGAAAAGGAGGAAACCCGCAAGTCGCAGAGAGGCCACTTTGGTGTCATGAATACCCACGTGGGCTCTCCATCACCTGTCCCCATCCTCGCCCAGGGCCACCCCAGGGGGGACCCTGCTGCCTCCCCCCTGCAGCCGTGGGGCCGAGGACCCCTGGCATCCAGCACGGGAGAAAGTTGGCTTTGCCAGAGGAGTTCAGGCAGAGGGCAGGGGCGGCGAGGGCTGTCGGGGTGTCCTCCAGCCGCCGCTGACCTGCGAGGAATGCTGTGAGTCACGGGGAAAGCATCCCCACGCCGCCAGCCCCTCGCCGTGCCTCCCAGCTGGTGACACAGCGTGCCGGGGGACGGCGACTCGAGGCTGCGAGTCCTGCACCCTGGGTTTTGGGGTGAGCCGAGGGGGTATGGTGCCCCGGGACACCTCCGTTACATCCCACAGAGGTGCCCAGGGGAGATGCAGAGCCCACCCGGAGCGCACATCCAGCTGAGATGCTGGTGCTGTGGAGGTGACCATCAGCCCGGTGTCTGGGCGCAGGATGGGGCGGGCGGGCCAGGCACAGTCCCCAGCTCCAGAGAGGCCAGACATGAACTCAGCCTCTCCGAGCGGGGAGAGATGACGTGATGCTGGGAGGTCACTCAGGGCCGGGAAGCTGTCCCAGCCCAGCGCTCCGGGCTCTCCCGCTCAGCCACCTCCGTCCCCTCTGGCCGGTGGGAGGGAAGGGGGAGAGATGCTCCCTGAGGCGGCTCCCGCTCCGGTCCTTCCCCCGGGGAAGCCGGTGTTTTCGGCTTTATCACCTCGCCGCAGCTTCATGCCCGGTGTTGGAGAGGAGAGAAAGGTTTTTTTTCCCAGCGGTGCCTTATCGAAGTGCTGAGCCCCGGACGCTGCTTTGTTTCAGGTCGTGTTGCAAAATTAAAGAGGGAAATGGAGTTTGGGGGAAGAATTGCAAATTCCTGGAAGATTATCTGAGTGCGGCAGCTGCCCCCGGCACAGGGCGGTGGCATGGGGCCAGGACCCTGCCGGGAGCGAGCATGGAGCGGGAATCCCAGGAGGGGACAAACCCCAGAGCATCCCTCCGTAGGTGAGCACCCAGAGCCCGCCCGGCTGTGCCCTCGCAGCCTCCACGGCTGGATACATCCTGGACGGGGAGGACCGTGCTATGTTTTTGCAGATATCTCAGCCCTGGGCTTCTCCCGGGCACTGGGAGGATACTGGGAGGACTCCGGCTGCAGGTGGGAACGGCTGCAGGGAGGTGCCATGTTGTTGAGTGAGGCACCAGTGCCGGCCGCTTCCTCGAGAGCAGCCGCTGCTTTTGCTTTCGTGCAATAAAACGCACTGGGTTATTGAAGGGCCAAGCGTGAGACAGCAGGAACCTGTTTTCCACCTCCTGCCTGTCCCCAGCACCAGGGCAGGAGACCCAGGAGGTGACAGGGAAGGGGACAGCTGGGCAGCGGCTGGGTGCAGAAGGATGGTGACCTCTAGGGATGACAGTGGCATCACGAGGGACGTGCGGTCCCCTCCTAGCAGCCAGAGCTCATCTCCCCTGCCCGGGGCATCTCCAGCTCCGAGGTGCCACCCCAAGGGCCACTTCATCATCCCATCTCTCCTGTCTTACGCCACTGCTCATCTTCCCAGGAAGAGCAAAGACCCGATGCTCTTGTGACACCTAATGGCAATTACTGTTATCAGACCAAGCGCTCTCCCAGGAAGGCTTAGCTTGCCACGCAGCCACAGGTCAAGGAATGCTCTGGTACCCGGCCCAGGCTGGTACTGTTGAGCCCGGACAGGGCTGCCGGAGGGGTTTGGGAGATGGAGATATCAGCCCTGGGAAAGACAAGCCCAGGAGCTGGGTTTTTTTTCCCCCGTTCCTTACGGAGACGCAGGCTGCGACTGTGCTGGTTGTCCACTCGCCTCCTCCCAGGGTCTCCTGAACCTGCTGGCCACCTCCAACCCCAAACTGAGCGGTGCCTGCAGAGCTGAGAAGAACCAGGCAGGTGTACAGACAGAAGAAACTCTGACTTTTGCTCTTCAGTCCTCCCCCCACATGAAGGGAGGGGCAGGAGCCTGCCCACAACCACAGCATCAGACATCAGAGAATCCACACCAAAGCACCACGGAGCGGCCCCAGCTCCCCAAATCCTGCTGCCGGGGGAACGCCCTGATAAACCCAGCCCCGTCCTTGGGGAGGAGGACATGTCCCCTCGCATCACGGCACCAAAACCTCAGCCAAGGGCTCGCTGCAAGGTTGCATCAACCGAGTTGGAAAACTCCCGGACTGGCCCCAAATCCAGCACCGAAGGGGTCAAACCCAGGACCACTGACCCCAGACCCTCCAGCCTCCTGTGCTGGGACACATCCCTTCCTTTTCCCGTTTGCTCAGATCCCACTGCCCGATGGCAGCGCTCCGGCCGCTTTCCAAACCCACCGTGTCGGGCTCATCCCGACACACGCAGGGACCGGACCCGCAGCCCCCCAGACCCTGTCGGGGTGGTGGAGGCTCCAAGACCCCCTTCCCACTGATGGCAGAGCAGGATTCTGCCTGCCAAATGCTTTTATTTTTTGCTCGGTGCGTCCAGCCCAGCCCAGGGATCGGCATCCTAAGGGGCTGCAAGGCCCCTTCCCCCCCCCCCCCCGCCACCTCTTCTGCCAACACGGGGCCGTCCTGGGTGCAAGGGGTGTGGACGATGCAGGGGGAGGCAGCGGCAGAGGATGGGTTTCGGGGAATTTAGCTACCAGACCACAGCCCACGCTCACCACTACTTCTGTTCCTGGGAAAAGAGGTGACGGGGGACGCGGCGCAGACACGAGCAGCACCCATGGGTGGCCCCAGGCAGCGCTGCAGGAGGGATGGGGAAACTGAGGCACGGAGAAGGTATGTGGGCTGCCCATGGGGGACACCGGCCAGTGTCACTGCAGCTCTCTGAAGGAAACCCAGGTACTGAAGGAGGCAGCCAAGCCCAGGAGCTGACCCTGGAGCTGGGAAAGCATCCTCCAGGCTGGACCAGGCTCCGGGGCCTCCTCGCTGCCCCCCCCCCCACGTTTCCATCCACCTTCAGGCCATTTTCCCTTCCTGAAGTGGCTCTTTGCAGGGTGGCTGGCAGAGGGGGGCACTAGCTTTAAGTGTATTTGATGGATAATTCCTCATTACCTTAATGCATTTGCAAGCTGGGATAATTGATGGATGTTTAACAGGATGCGTTTCCGACAGTCGGCTGGAGAAATGGACTCCCATTACTCCGCAAACGTTTCTTTTTACCATTGAACTCCTTTGCTGCAATTGATCCTCGCCTTTCCCATCACTCGCTGCACATTAATAATCCCCAAAGCAGCTGCTTCCCCCTCCTCCAGCTCCTCCTGGCCTCGCCGGCTCGACCTGCGATGCCAGAGGCTTTCGCAGGGGTTTGCAAGCAGATCTGGACATCGCTGCAGGTCTCTGTTTTATAATAAGTAAGATTTCCCCCCCCCAAACTGCGGTCAAACCTGAATAGGAGCAGGGGAAGGGCATGCCTGAGGTATCACCCAGGTCAATCAGAACGATGCAAGCTGCTTATCCAGGGTGTGGGGGGGGAATTCGGGGTGAAGCGGGGGAGGCGGCCGGTCTGCTGGGCTGAGCCGAGCCCAAGGGAGAGGTCGCCCTTTGGGGCCCGTATCAGCCCAAGCCAGGCCTGGAGCTGAGCCCTGCTCTGCCCACAGCGCTTTTATCTGCGGCTCCCTCTGTTTGGGAAAGGCACCCGGGGGGGGTTATCGGCTCTGCCCGTCCCCTGGCAAAGCCCCATTCCCTCTCGGTGAGGGGTCCCTGCATCCCCACACTGCCCAAGCCACCCAGGGGGTCTGGGGTGGAGGGGAGCCGCCGGGGCTCTCCCACCCGCTGCGCTGCTGGCCGGGAGCAACCTGACACTTAATTCCCCTGGGGTTTCTGCAATAAAGCCCTTGGCACGGCTGCGGCAAATGGGGCTCCTTCCTCGGCCGGTGTCACCCCAGGCATGGCAGCGTGCCTGCCCCAAAGCTGGGGTGGACTGAAGCCCCCGTGCCCTTTTCCGGGCTGCCAGGAAGAAGCAGCAGTGCTGGGGGTGTCCCGAGGGGGCTGTTTGGGCTGTTTTTCCTGTGATGCTGAGCTCTTCCCGTTCCCCATCCTGGTGCATCCCAAACTGAGGTGCTCCCTCGATGCTTCCCCTGCACGCTCAGGCTAACTCTCCTGCCTGCATCCCTATCCTTGGGCACTCTCACCCCCAAACCTGGATGCGGGGCTCACACTTTCCCCTCCTCCCTCTCCCCAGCAGACCTCAGGTCCTGCACGACCGTTGCTCACACCCTCACTTCTCCTTTCCAGTTCCCCCCCCTGAGCTGCAGACAAACCTGCAACCTCTTCATGAGCTTTTCTGCTCTCATCCCCCTTACAGCACACAGCCACGCACTTCGCCAGGGCAAGAGCCTCCGCTGCCGCTCACGCCATTTACTTGCCATGATCTGACCCTATCCCGCAGCATCCCTGATCCTTCCAGCCCCTTTTCCCATCCCCATCTTGCCCAGGATGAAGCAGAAGAGCCCTGGCACGGGAGATGAGCCGCCACAGGCCTGGTTTAAGGCAGAATTAGAAAGGAAAAAGCAAAGTCCAAAGAGGGGAAAATGAGCTGGGGCTGCTCAGGGCTTATATAGCCCTGGGTGGGTGGGGTGAGGGGAACTGGGCCCGATCCAGGCCAGCTGGGGAGACGGGATGGGGCAGGGCTGTGAGACCCGCAGTCGGGATGGAGGTGGCTGGGATGGAGGGTGGGGAATAGGGGGCCCGGAGGAGATGTTCTTGCCCCAGGGTGCACTTGGGGGGCCCGAGGGACCAGGTCCCAGGGCATGGACCAACCTCGTGGAGCCCACGCTGCCGGGCTGTGCCAGTGAGAGCAGCAAAAACCTCAGTCCCAAACGTGTTGCTGCTGTGGATGAAGCATGAGATTGAGCCCCACGCGCTCCCCAAAATGTGGGCTGCACCCCATGCTCCAGAGCGAATGGGTCTGGGGGATGCGGCTGTTCCCCCCCAGATCCCTGTACCGGGGAGCAGCCGGCTGCACCCCCCCCATGCCCATTTGCACGGCCCCCTGGGGAGGTGATAACCTGCTTTTGGGGGGCTCTGCTTCTTGGGGTCTCCGCTCAGGAGGACCTGGGGGTGAGAGAGGACCCCACAACCCATGTCCACCCTCCTTTATAGGATTAACACACTCACAGACAGTAAATAACCCTCTGAGAAGGGATGAGCTCCGTGGGCAGAGATGGACGAGACCCCTCTTGCTGCAGACGAGGTGCTGAGCAGGAGGGGGACGGGGAGGGGACAGCGGGGACCGGGGCTCGTCACCGCTCCCATAAGGCACATCCCAGGGCAGGTGTCTCAACCGGGCTCGTGCCCCAGAAATGCCCCCATTGATTCTGTAGCTGCCCCACAAACACCCATGGTTGGTACCTGCCCATATGGGGTATTTCCAAGCCAGGACCAGGCTTCACCCTGGGGCAAACCTGGGGGGTCCCGCCGAGCTGCCAGCCGCGGCTCCGATCCCCTCCTGAACTGCAGAGCCGGTCTTAAATCATCGCGGGAAGGCTGGTAAAAGCCTCGGTGCCTTCAAGCATGAAATACAAAGCACTCGCCGCCCCCTTTCAGCCTCTTCCCTGAGTGCCCGGCTCACCGCATGAAACCTTTTATATCTCCCCCCCCTCCCCGTTTTTCCCCGCCAGCCTGGAGAGCGCCGGCGCGCCGCCAGCCCCTCCGCAAGCAGCACAATCCCAAATCGCTCCCTGCCTTTATTATTTAAAAAAAAAAAAAAAAAAAAAAGGGAGGAAAACCAAGGCTGCGATTTCCTTTCTCGCCTCTGAAATGGCATGGGGGGGGGTGAGGAGGAGGGATGGGAGGCCAAATCCACCCCATCCCCTGTGTTCACCCCAAAACCAAACGTGCCGAAGGGCTTGATTTTAACGGGAAGGGCTCAGAGAGGCATTTTGCAACGAGGGAGGGAGCGACTGCAGATGTGCGATGGGGATGTGGAAAGCTCCCCATTGCTTCATCGCTGGATCAGCCTCCGGCAGAGCCGGGACCCGCCGGACCCCAGTGATGCTTCACCCCAGTAGCATGGGGATGCACGGTCCCACCGCGGTCTGATGGAGCTGGAGCTGGCCAAGGGTGCTGCAGGGTGCTGGGAACATCATCCCCGCGTCCCGGTGGTGGCGGCGGGGTGGGGACGGCTCCGTGGGGCGATGCCATCGTGGGCAGATGGGGCTGCGGGAGAGCGGGTGGCGCGGGGCTGTCCCCGGGTGCCAGGGGAGGATGCAGATGGCGCAGGGTGGGATGCTGTCGCGCTGCTATCAATCAGCGGCGGCTTTACCGAGCGTGGCAGCGTCTCCGGGGTGTAAATCAGACCTGAACAAGACAGAGGATTTCTCTGCGAGATCTGGCCTCGCCATCGGCATTTGCTCCGGCGACAGCGTCGCGACGGGGAGACCTTGCGTCCCTGCCGGCTCGGCGAAGGGCACATGAGGACGTCTGCGTGAGGACGCTGAGCATGCCACTGCTCTGCTATCGGGGGAAAATGGCCCGGGGGAGCCCGAAGAGCACCTCCCGGCAGTCTGAACCTCTTTTCAGCATCTCCTCTGTTTGCCACCCTTCCGTGTCCCGCTGATGGAGTCCCAGCCAAGCAGGCGTCTCCCCACCCACCGTGGCCCTGCGGGTCTTTGTGGGGAGCAATAAGGCACCTGCGGTTTCTGCACCGCACCCGCTCCCTTCCCGGAGCAGGGTTTATCTGTGCAACACCAGCGTTTGCTCCCAAGCCTGCCCCAAAGAGAGACTGGGATGGGGACAGGGGCTCTCTGGGGAGCCCTTGGGTGGCCAGAGGCAGGCTGGCCTCTGCAGGTAGCCTGTCCCCTTGTCCCCGTCCTGCCTGGGACAGGACAGGGGACGTGGCTGGGGGGGGGTTTCCATTCCTCCCCGTTTTCCTTAGCATCCTTTTGGTGCAGCGTAGCCCCAGGTAACACGGTGTCCCTGGTCCCCACGGCTTTGAGGACAAGCCCAGGGAGCTGCTTTCCTTCCCTAAACCCCTCCTTTGGCTGCCGAGACAGAGACCGTTTCCATTTTCCCCACATCAGGCAGTATTTCTCCAATTGCAAGAATTTAGGAATCGACTTCGACCGCCTGGAGCCGGCCCCGGTGCGAGCTCGCTGCCGTTTGCGCTCGAGCTTTTCCTTCCCGTGTGCTTTATTCCCCCTCCCAATGCCGTGGGTGCCCGGTGAGGCCAGTGCTGCCGAATTGCTTCATCTCTTTCCAAACGTTGCCCGCCTGGAAGCCAGCCCAGCCCTTGAACTGTGCCACGCAGGCATCCCCGTGCCGTGCCGTGCCCGGTCCAAGCATCGCTGGCTTCGCTGCGATTCAGCTGAAGGCACCGCTCTTTGCCATCACGGTTTCCTCCGCAGGGTTTCACCTTCCTTCTCCTGCCACTTGTCCGTTCTCCCCCAGGTTCCCCCATCGCCCCCACGCTCCCTCCTGCCCGTCCTTCAGCTGCTGCCGCAAAGCTGGAGCATTCCCCTGCTCCCGATGAAAGGCGACTGGATCTGCTCCTTCCCTGCCACGGCGGCGGCTGGGGCAGAGCCTTCGGCGGGGGGAGCGCGGGTGAGCTCCCTGCCTCCTCTCGTGTGAGCATCTTTCATCCCTGCACAAACGTGCTCACATTTAAGGCGTAATTACCGCGTGAGTCAGCCGTTTCAGCAAACGCCCGACGGCTCCGTCCTCACACGTCCCGATTCCTCCCACAGCTCCCCCCCCATGACCCCCCTCAGCCCTGGGGATGTGAGCTTGGGGCATCACCACCCGCTGTGGCTTTCGGGCTGGGTTTTGGGGGAAGCAGGGTGGGGGGATGCAGAGCATCGTGTCCCCTGGGAGATGTTCAACCCCTGGGGACAGTGATGCCGGCGAAGGGGCCGTGGTCCAGCATCCGCCCCATGCATCCCGGGCTGGGGCTGCCAGTGAGCACCCGGGAGCAGGGGAGGGCTGGGCGGCTGCGATTATTCAATCTGGAGCAACCCTGACCTGCTGACAAAGGCAGAGTTATTTTTAAAAAGCAACCACTCAGCGAAATTCGCCTCCGCCGCCCGTCCTGCTGCCGCTGCCCGCCGCCGGGGAGAAATCCGTCCCGGGAAACACGGCTCTTGGATGCTCGAAATGGGGGACAGGAGCGTGGTCCCTGCCCCGCACCCTCCTGGGCCTCCTCCCCAGGCTCCGCTGGCTTTTTGGGCTGCCGAAACCTCCGCAGAGCGGTGGGAGCGGCGCAACCTGCTTTCCAGCACCATTTATAGCCCCACGCGTGCGGTGAGCCCAGGGCTCCCGGTGCGGCGGAGGGGAGGGCACCCCGCATGCATCCCCCCTGGGGCTCCCCGAAGCATCGCCCCGCTCCCTCCACAAGCAGGAGGACGGATCCTGCCCTGCTCAGGGGCCTTTTTTTTTGCAGGATGATGCCCGCGGTGGTGATGGCCACGGTGCTGGGACCGGACCGGCACGGCAGCAGGATCGCCCAGTCCTTGCCCTTGTGCAGGGTGGGAGGGCAGGACTCCCACCCTCGCTCCCCCCTGCTCGGTCTATGGGTCAGGAGCAGCCCTGGCCTCTGCCCGTGCTGGGGGGGGGGGGAGCGGTTTGCCCTCTCCATGCCAAGGCCGGTTGGCATCGGGGAGGGATGCAGTCAGAGGAGCATCTGGCGTTTGCAGGGGAAGAGCTGGACCCGCTCCAAATTTCCAGGGCCAGAAAGTTGCCCCAAGCCGTGCTCCAGGTCCGAACAAATGCCCGACTCAAGGGGCCGGCGATGCTTCACCCACAGCCGGGTGAGACCTCGGTGCTCCTACCTTGCAGACCCGCCTTTGCGTCCAAAAAGACTCGGGGGGCGGGGGGTGTGTGTTTAATTTCCAGTTATGGGGAGGGGTCCGCTCCAAGACTGCCCGGCCGCTGCCTGGCAGAGGTTACGCTCCCCAGCCCTGCTCGCCTTCGCTCCCCCGAGGCGGCCGCGCTGCCCGGGAGCCCTCCTTCCCTTTTATTGCCACGATGTGAATTAATACCCATTTCCTGAAGCTTTTATGGTTTCCTCCCAAATGGCTCTTACATCAGGGGGATATTGGGTTACAGCAAATACCAGCAGCGAGGAACAAGCCCAGGCTCTGGCTGCTCCTAAATCCACCGGTGCATTTGAGCACCGTCAGCCTCCGGTCCTGCTCCCCCCGACCGGTCCCTTCCCTGGAGCCAGACGGATGCTGCCGGCAGCAAATGACCCCCTTGGGATGGTGGGAAACACCGAGGACCCTCTTGAACCTCTGCATGGGGAGAGCGGGGCTGGCTGACCCCCTGGGGCACGGGGATTTGGGGGTGGCCCCTGGTTTCGGGGCGGTTTCGGGGTGCCTGGTTTGGCTGCCGGGGCTCCTGCCTCCGTCTCGCTCCGAGCGCACGCACACCTCTTGGGCTGGTTACTGTAGAAACTAAATTAGTATGGGGAGGGAATGCAATCCCAGAGCTAATTAAGGTAATTACAGCTTCACACCAGCTGCTCACGAGGTCCAAGGACCTTCTGTAACTTGTGGAGGGGATCAGCCGCTCGGGGGGACTTTGAACTCCAGCTCCCGGGGACTACGAGACTTCGGTGGCACTCGGGATGGTCTGTGTCACTCACCACCGAGGGTGACCCCCAGCTGGTGCACAGCCCCAGATGTGCCAGCCCCATTGCAGCAGCAGGACCCAGGCTGGGTTTGGGGTCCGCGGTGGGTTTGGGGTCCCTGGGGAGCTGCTTTGGAGGGGGTTTGGTGCTGGGGGGCCGGCGGGAGGTGCTCCCTGAGCCCAGGGCATTCTGCTAGTGGTTGCACTTTACAGATGCGTCACTTTGGCTCTTCAACCGGGGACACGCTGACCCGGCGGGCAGGGAAACCGCAGCCGGGTCGGGGTCCCCCTCCATCCCACAGGGACCGGCTGGCCAAAGCCGAAGGGTGCAGGACGGGTGCAGGCAGCAGGGAGGTGGCAGGACCAGGGGCTGTTTGGGAGGGGGGACATGGAGCTGGAAGAGCAGATATCTCCCCCAGGGTCAGATGAACCCACTGGGACCAGTTAGGCACGCTGAGGACGACAGGGGATGGGGTGACCATGAGGTTTGGCGCGGGGCCACCCCCAGCATCCAGGGGACAGGAGCATCCCTGGGTCTCCTGCAGCCTCCCGTCAGCCGGCGAAATGTTACTACCTAGCGGGTGCCTTCCCACAAAACATGTTTTTTGGAGCCGATTCCTGGCATCGGCCCCGGGCGGGAGCCAAGGGAATGCGGCCAAACATGTTTGTGCCGTGGCCGAAACTGCCCAGTGGCCTGGCTGCAGCGCGGAGCCGAGGATGGTGGGGGCTTCGCTGGCCGGGGACCCGGCGGGCTGGCGGGGGGCCAGGGCTGGGGACAGAAACACCGTGTGTCGCGGCGGCGGCGGCAGCGGCGTGTCAGCGCCAGGAGCGGGCGGTGATTCACCGCTTACCAGCACGCTGATATTTATTACCCAGCTTCGTTACGGGGCCGACATGAAATGTGGTGCAGGGAGGGGGGGGAAATAAACACAGCGCCGGCGCGGGGGGCGGCAGCGTCCCCCGTGAAACCCGATGGGTTTCCCCATCCTCCCCCCTCCGCTGCTTTCTCCGGCTGGTGGATTTTGATGGAGGAAAATAAACGCTCGCAAAAATCACTCTCTCTCCCGGCTTGTCCCCGTTTGCCCTGTGCTTTGGCAGCTCCGCCGGGGTGGGCTGGAACGCGGCGAGAACGGGAATGAGGAGGGAGGGACGGTGGGAGGGGGCTCCCCCGGGATGCTCGGCCCCAACAGGGCGATGGGACCGAACCGGGACCCCTCCTCCTGCACGGGACCCCCTCCTGCAGCCTGTTCCCTGTGGCCTTGGAGGAAGCTGGTCATGACGTGGAGCTGCCCGAGGTACACGGGCAGGAGAACTGCCCCAGCTCGGTGCATGGATCAGAGGCGGGAGTGGGGCCCCGTGGGGTGGAGAGGCGGGAGGGAAGGGGGCAGATCCCCTGAGCTGGTCCCCAGAGCTCGTCCCCCACCCCGAGGAGGGTTGTGTGGGAAAAGAGAGGGAGTCCTGGTCTGGGGCTGGATCCGATGGAGGGGGACGGATCCATCCGCACAGGGCTGATCCCCTCTCCCCCGGCATCGTGGGCAAATGGGCCCGTCACCTCCCTTCGCCCCCCCCCCAGCAGAGCCCCACCTGTGCCCACCTGTGCCTCAGTTTCCCCGCACGGTCAAGGGGCAGAGGCTGCTCCATCCCCATTTCCCTGCACGCCTCCATCTGTCCATCTACCCCTCCAGCATCACGGCAAGGACAGGGGCTCCGACCTCCTCCCGCAGCAGCTGGGAAGGGCCGGAGCGACGCGGGGCCAGCGTGAGCCACCTCCCCGGGTTATTTATAACCACCTCCAAGTGCCGGTGTGCGGCGGCAGCTCCCAGGGATATTTTTAGCCTGCTGCAGGGAATCACGGCGGCGAGCACTCAGGAGCAGCAGGAGGGAGGGAGGGAGAGGTGCTGCAGCACGAAGCCCTCCCAGCATCCCTGCTCCGAACCCCCCCCCCCGCCCGGCCTTGCCACCCTCCCTTTTCAGGGAGGACACCCCCCACCCCCGGGATGGCTGCAGGGTCATGCCTGGCCTTGGCACCATTGCATCCCTTAATGGCCTGCTGGGACCCGAGGGACCGCGTCCCCGTGCCACCCGCTGCCTCCGCGCTCCAAAAAGCCGGACGCGGGCAGCAGGGCTGCACCCCGGCACGGGGCACCCACCGAGGTGCGGGGTGCCGAGGGGAGGCTGGCGGCGGAGGGGCCGCACGGGCTGCTGCTGTCTTCTCGAGACAGGAAGACATTAGGCGAGCGGCGCTGTCTGCATCTCTAATCGGCCTCGCTCCCGCCGGCTGCTGCCCGCTCCCCCGCCCAGCGCCGCTGCGGAGGCTGCGGGAAATCCGGGCGAGGGCACCCCCGGGCATGCGGCTCCGCTCCCCCGCCATGGGTGCTGCCACCGGCCCCACTGCCGTGGCCACCCCTGCACTGGCTGCCCGCTGGGTGGGTGTTCTGCGCCCTGCAGCACCTGCGTGGCACTGCCACATGCACACACGCGTGCGCACACCCATGCACATGCATGTGCACACAGGCGTGCACACACACACACACACGTGTGCATCACTGGCGCAGCAAGGAAGGAGCACCCATCATGAGCTCCGGGGACGGAGGTGCCACCCAGGCCCTGCTGAGTGGGGAGGGACCCCTTGTGCCAGCCCCCCCCCCCCCAGTGCACAGGGATGCCAAATGCACCACAGCTTCACCCGCTGCAACCCCCCCTACACCCAGTGCTGGCAACACCCCCCAATTTTCCAGGCCCCAAAGCCCACTGCAGCCCGCAGCACCTGCAGAGCACCTGGTGTCGGCTTCCCGGTCACCCCAGGACCCGGGCACCCAGGGATCTGGGCACCCGGGACCAGAGCTGGGCACCCTGGGGTGCAGGGCTGGGTATCCAGCACCAGGGCTGGGCATCCAGAACCAGGGACAGACACCCCGGGGACCAGGGACAGACACCCATCCCCGGCAGCGCCAGTGGGGCGTGGGGCCGAGATGCGAAGCGCCGCCCTCCTGTTCCAGGCAGTTTCCCAGTTTATTTTCTCCCCTATTAGATTCCAGCTGGCAGGACGGCGCCTATAAATATACATAAGGGCTCATCTACATGACGGTTTATTCGGGAGCAAATTCCACAGCTGCCTGGCAGACGGCTCGGTGCAGTGGGTGAGAGCCGTGCCCGAAACGCCGCCTGTGCCTCAGTTTCCCCATCTGCAACCTGGGCCAGGGTGGGAATGGCTTTCCCCGCATTTTTGACAATCTATTCCTGGAAAGCCCAGGGTGTTATTATCGAGGCTATTTACAGCATGGTAAATGGGTTATTAATATGATTATTTGCAGCGTGGCAATGGGTAATTGCCCCGGGTGGGGATGACACCCTGCGTGTGCAAGGTGCCGCACGGGGACGGCCTCAGCCCCAACCTGCCTCCAGCCCAGGGGAAAACTCACCCCAAAACCCCAGGGGGGCATCGGGCTGTGCCCAGCGGGCGATAGGGTCCCACGGCGGAGCTGGGGGGGGCTCGTGGCTGCCGGAGGGGTTTGGCGCTGCCGAGCCCCGGTGCTGGAGTCCGGCTCATGTTTCGATCATGATGATTAGCTGAGTCACAGCTGGGGTGCTGCTAATTAAATGTATTTCTTAATTAACAAGATCACAGAGAAGGCCTGCCAGCCCGGCTTGGCTTTCAATCACAGCTGACAGAGGCAGCTGCGGCCGCGGAGGTACCGCGTGGCCTGAGGTGTGATGAGCGTCCCAGTGCTCAGCTCTGCCCCCGTGGCCGCCTCTGCCGCTCTCCCACCCCAGGAGCCCACTTCCCCCCGCAGCGGCCGCGCGAGGATGAGGAGGGCTCGTGCCCGGCATCACCCGGCCCCGGGTGAGACGAGCGGGGCGGCCTCAGCCCCTGGCTGCTGTGGACCTGGGGTGCAGCGAACGTGTCGGTGCTCAGCACAGGGCTGGGCCACCCCCTGCTCCTGCCCTGTGACTCAGGGCTGCTTCACGTCCGTCCCCCCCCCCGCCACCTGAGCCCTGACGGAGCCTGGCTATTAATATTAATAATACCCCCCCGCAGCTGCTATTCACCGATCTCAAAGCACAACCTGAAGTAACCCCCGTCCCATTCCCCGATGGGGAAATCTCCGCTCCCCACTGGCTGGGGAAACTGAGGCACGGGAACTGGGGCAGGAGCAGCGCCAGGAGTGGGGCAATCCGGGGTTTTCCTTGCTCCCCCATAGGGCCTGGCCTGGAAGATGGGGCAGCAAAACCTCGGGGAGGTACCCACAGCCCCACGGCGACCCGCGGGTGGGTGAGCCAGAGTGGCTGGGAAAAAAAAAAAAAAGAGAAATAAATAAGTAAATAAATAAAGAGCCCATTCTGCCCCCCAGCTTGAGCTCTGCCCCACGGCGATGGGCCGATACCGCTGCGGGAAGTGGGGGGCCGAGCTCTCCGGGGGGGGGGGTTTCACGCATCCTCGCCCGCCAGCATGGGCAGGCAGCGGCGCTGGGGCTTCTCCCTGGCTTTGGCAGTCTGGTCATGTCCTGCCGGGGAGAGCAGCAGGACTGAGTCACGTTCCAGCGGCAGCAGTGACTCACGGCCGCCCCAGCCTCCCGGGGAGCAGCCGGCACATTGCAGAGATTCCTGGATGGAGGCAAGAAAATAAAATTAAATAATAACAACCGTCAGGCCCCCCGCCCCCCCCCCCCCGCCTTCCTTCCCCCAGCCTCCTGCAACACAGGCGCAAACAGCAAATTCCTGCGCCACTGGGAAACACCTCCCGCCTCGCCAGATGCCGAGATGCACGACCTGGTTCTCAATTGCATGAAACGCCCTTTGCCAGCAGCCCGCGGGGGCCCCCGAAAAGGAGGTGGAAGCTGCACCCCCGCCCCCCCCCCGAAAAGCTCCCCCAAGCCTGGGGACACCCCGGCAGTGAGGTCCTGCCAGTGCAATGAAAAGGGGGGGTGCAGCTGGCTGGATCCTGGGGTCCCCCTCCTGCTCTGCATTGCTCCCTTTGGGGGGGGTTGGGAGGGGGGTGCAGAGCGGGATGGGGGTACCCCAGCCCTAAGGTTGCACAATCCTGGCTGTGGGGGGTTTTTTGGGGGGGCATCACAGATATTTTGCATCATTTAGCATCATCTCCTGTCCCTATATCCCCCCACCCAGGGAGGTACCCCCGGCCTCCGGGGAGATGGGGGTCCCACGTGCCCCCGCAGCCCCGGTCATGGCAGGGAGGGGATACACCGGGACAGGGCTCCACCGTGGCTGCCTTCGGCCTCGGCATATCTATTATTTAAAGCGCTCGGCGGGAGCGGTGGAAACCCCCGCGGGCTGCGGAGGCTGCGCGGCGGGGAGAGGCCGTGCTGCCGCAGCTCCGGCCTGCGCAGCCCCAGCGCCGCGGCGCTGCGGCGAGGGCGATGCTGCCGGAATGGCCCCGCGGGGCTGCACGCTCAGCGTCGTCGAGCGGAGCCCCTGTGGGTCACTGGCCCTATAGGGGATGGCGCAGGGGAATGCACCTGTGGAGCTTGACACCTACAGAGCCCGACACCTATAGAGCAAGAGCCCCCCCGCTGCAGAGGGCTGGCCCCTATGGAGCCCAACTCCTACACAACCCAACCCCAGGCACTGTAGAGCAAGAGCTGTTGCCCCAGTGATGCAGCCCCCTGGAGACCAGCCCCTATAGAGCAGGGAACCCCATCTCACCTAGCAGAGCGCAGCCCCTATAGGGACCTGCAATTAGCAAGCAAGAGAATATGCCCAAAAGAGCAGTCCCTATAGAGGGGGAATGCCTATCCTGTAGAGAAACCCCCTATAGAGCCTGTCCCTATAGACCAAGAGCCCCCAGCACACAAAGCAGCTCCCCGGGCAAGCAGAGAGCCGCCCTGCAGGCCGGGGGCGTGGGGTTTTATAGGGCCCATATGGTCCTGATCCCACCCCACACCCGAGGGGCACGTGGGGGAACCGGCCCCGCGACCTGCCGAGCCCCTTCCCGGGGAGCAGGGAGGGGGAACTGCACCACACAGAGCCCTGCAGCGAGGCGCGGGGGCGACTGCAACCCCTCCCCTCGCCCCCAACTTCTCCGTGTCCCCGCCGGCCACCTCTCCGCTCGCTCCGTGCCCTCGAACCTCTCTGCATCCCCTTTCCCGCAGCACGGGGCAGGTCGGGGTGCGGTACCCGGGGTTTGGGATAAGCACAAGGCAACGAAGGCTCTGCAAAGCGGCGGTTGCACCGGCACCCGTTCCCCTTTGCCGCGGGCTGGGTTTTCTCAATGAGGGGTGGCCCGGCCCCCGCCGTAGCCGCGGCGCGCGGGTTTCACAATGTATTTTGGTCAGTGCTTACAAGAAGAGGCCGCAGGGAGGGCTGCGGCGGGGGGGGATTCCAGTAAATGGCCTCCGAGCCTTCCTCATTCTCGAGAATAGGAAACTGCGCGACTTCTCCACGGGGTTTCACTTTCTGCACGGGGAGGCGAGAGGCCGAACTGCTCCGCTTGACCATCGCTGCGACGCAGCCAGGGGACCGAAAAAACACCGGAAGAGAAAAATTCATCAGTGCGTTTGCTGCACGTCTTGGGTGCAAAAATTTCCTTTTTTTTTTTTTCCTGGGAAAGCAGAGCGGGGGAATTGCGAAACCCCGTGAGTTAGGTCTCCCACCAGCCTGTTTTCGGGGATGCTCGGGGCAGCCGAGCGATGCTGTATCCCAGCCAGCCGTCTTTGGGGATGGCATGACGCCGAGGCCGTGGCAGTAACCTGTCCCGGTGCCCCATCACCTCCTCCATCCCTCGGCAGCCTCTCTTCCCCAGCGGCCCCTTTCCCCCGGCGCACGTGGATGCTGCAGCGGGGCAGCGGTCCCCAAGGGCGGCTGGGGGCCGGGAGGGGGGTGGGCAGGAGCTGGTAAAAATAGCACCCAGGTGCCCTCTGCCCCAGAAGCGATTTCTCGTTGGGTAAACAGGAAATCTATTCTTAGGCCCATTCATGAGCCGCTGGCTGACGGCAGCTCCCTGCTCTGGGCTTGTTTTGTTCCTCGTTGACACAGGGGTGACGCCGAGGCGGAAGGCCACCACGTAGAACCTTCCAGCCCTGCGGGCTTCCCCTTGCTGGCTCTTTCCCCCTCGGCAACACCCTGCGTTCCCTGGCTTTTCCAGGGGTGCTGGGGTTTCCCCTTCATGTGAGGCGATGGTGGAAGGTGAGGGCGGTTTTGGGGTGTCTCTGGAAACCCCCCTGCTGTTTGCTTCTGGGCTCAGCTCCGTGCTGGGTGGCACCCCGAGGGGCAATTGCTTTGGCAGAGCTCTCCTCCCAGCCTCTAGCTCCTCTCTCCCTTCCTGGATGGAATCTCTTAAGTTGGAGGAGATAAAGCCACCATGGTTTGCCCTTTCCTGGGATGAGCTGAGCTGGGTAGATTGAGGAAGGAGGAAGATGCTCACAGCTTTTTCCTGGCTCCCCGAAGCCCCCCAGAGCGGCGATGGCTGCGGTTCATCGTTGCTCCCCATCCTTTCCCCGATACTGCCATATCTGGCTCCAACTCGCTTCCCTTCCCGCTCTCCGTGGATCCGCTTAGCCCATGACACCCCTGGGCCCTGCCCGAGGCTGCTGTGGCTTCTGGCTGCTGGGCTGGAGCTGCCACGTGATGCAGGTGCAGGCAGAAATCCCTGCCTGCTGGGGACAGCCTTCCCTGCCTGCTGGGGACAGTGGGCTCCCCCAGCTGCCTGCATGGGGCTCCCGCATCCCATGGCTCAGAAGTGGCAACTTCTGCCTGGGCAACATTTTTGGGGAGCTAAAGTCGATACAGAGAGAGAAACTTGGGGCTGCAGCCTGCAGCGCTGGGTGAAACGACCGGCATCGTTACGCTGACGACGGAGAGGGGAATTCTCCCGTGTCTCCCCAGCAACGCTGCCCTGCGCCGGCGTGGCAGCACCACCTGTGTGGACCCAGCCTTGTCCCAGAGCATTTCCCCCCCCAGGAAACGAGTGACCGAGAGAGGTCCAAGGGTGGAAGGCGCTTGTGGGGAGGATGGGGTGCAGGGAAAGCCTGGGATGGGCAGGAGTGCAGGCTGGCTCAGCGACGCAGACTGGGGGTGGCTGTGGTTAAGGGGTACCCCCACACCATGGGACTGCAGCAGCGTAAGGCCAGGATCGGTTGGGACCGATCAGGACAGGCTGGGAGAGGGACATCCTAAACCCAGCACTAGGGTCCCTGCGCCAGGTGAGGGTGAGCTACAAGCTGGGTCTCTGCAGCGTGTCAGATCAGGGCTGGTTACAGATAAGGCGATGTGGGGCCCCAGTGACAATCCTACGGGGAGCTCTGGAAAATACACCCCCCAAAAAGGCACCTTGGACTCCACACGGGGGTTGCAGGGAGGATTTATCACGGCAGTCCCAATTCCACAGATGCTTTCACAAAACTAGGCACCCCCCCTGCACCATCCACCGCCGGGGCCAGGCTCGGAGGAAGGCTGAGGCATTGCTGCCCTCGGGCGGCAGCCGGCGGCACGGCACAGCGGGCCGGGGCCAGGCTGGCTGCAGGGGCGCAGGCTCCCCAAAACCCCCTGGCTCTCCTTCCACCTCGCGGCTCAGGTACCTCCATCGTCTCCGTCCAGTGCAGAGAGCAAGGAGGGAGGGGAAGGGGGATCCGGCTTGTCCGTGTGGTGGCAAACGTGCTGCTGCCTTGCCCTTTTTGTGACAAAAACCCAAAGCGCGGAGAGGTCGAGGAGCTGCCCGAGGCTGGCCGCGAGCAGGACGGGCAGAGGGAGGTTTCACCCAGCAGGCAGCCCAGGAGGTGGGCACGGCCTCATTCTGCTTCGTCGCAGGAGTCCGCATCCTCGCCCTCCTCCGCATACGTGATCCCCGCGGCGGAGCGCGCCATGGCCCTCATCCAGCGCCGTTTCAGCTCCTCGGTGTCGGCCACAAAGGTGTAGACCTGCCGGGACTGCGCCAGCTGGAAGAGGTGGCGGGAATCGCCCTGGGGCAGGTCCCTCACCTGGTAGCCCAGCAGCGGGATGGAGGTGTGTGCTCGGGCGTCCTGCCAAGAGCGGAGACAGCGGTGGGAGGCAGGGGACGGGCACACTGGGCTGTCCCTTGCAGATGGAGGCAAGCCCGGCCTTACCTGGGGGGCCGCGTAGATGTACAGCACGAGGGGATCATCCTGCGGGATCACGAACCAGCCCCGCGTGCCCCCCTTGCCGTTCTTGTCCAGCAGCTGCAGGGAACTGCACAGCAAACTCCTGCCTGATACCTCTGCAGCTCCTTTCTGCCAAAAAAACAGCAAACAAATCCCTAAATATCCTGTGCCGGAGGCAGAAAGGGCACCGAGCGAAGGTCATTTCCTGGGAAATTCCCTGCCTGCTCCACACCCCCCCCCCAAAGCGGGGGCAGGTGAGGGGTGGTCCTGGCTGTGAGGGTCCTGCTGAGATCCCTGGATGCCTGGTCCCAAGGCTGACAGAGCGGGAGGGAGGGGGCTTAGCACATCCACCAGCCTCGCAATTAGCAGGCACCCTCTGACTGCTGCGGGAGTGACTCCCACCCCTCCTGCTGCAGGCGGGTGGCTGGGCTGTGACAGTGAGGCTGGGGACCAGGGTGGGTGGCAGAGCTGAGAGCAAGAGGGATAGAGGACCAGGACACGGGGAGGACAGGCAGAGCTCACCTCCAGGATGCCTTTGGGCTTCCCCTCCCGGTCCTCGAGCACCACATGGCCCGTCAGGAAGACATAACACTCCTGGCACACGCGGTTCAGGCGGTTCCCATCATACTGTAGCTCAGCCTTGTAGTCAGAGCAGCGAGCGCACACCACCTACAACCACCAGACAGGGATGCCGGTGAGACTGGGGCAGGGCTGGGGGATCCCAGGGACAACTCCAGGAGGAGCTGAGGGGCAGGAGCAGCCCTGAGCCTGCTGGGGAACCTGGGGAAAGCAGTACAAGGTGTAGGAGAGGTGCAGTCCTGCCCCAGCGGCCACCTGAGCAGGCCAGGAGGGAGGGAAGAGAGGGGGGACGGGGTGACTCACGTATCCACAAGCTCGACAGTGGTGTCTCCGGCGCATGATGGCATTGAAGGGCTCCTTGCAGCGCATGCACATGGTCACCAGGTTGTCCCGCACCCACTGTGGGGCTCGGCGGCCCAGCTCCTCTGTCTGGGGGTGGGAGACGGCATCGCTGGGGCTGGCTAGCCGTGGTCCAGGTGGTCCCAGCCCCTCTGCTCTCACCTTTCTCCTCCCCAGCCCTTCCCCCTGTCTGCAGCCTTCCCCCCCAGCTCTGTTTAGCTAGGGAAACTGAGGCACAGCAAGGTGGGCTCTCCCTGAGCTTCCGTGCAAGGGGGTGCTGGAGGCAGGCAAGGCATGGGGAGGGCAGGGGGGTTACCTTCAACGCAGGGGTGCCTGTCTCCAGCCCATGTACCGCTGTCTTAAAGGTCTCACTCCTCTTCTCCTTCCTGTCAATGGCATCTCGGAAGGCCTAGAGGGGAAGGCAGGGCTGGAGGGGCAGTTGGGGGGGCTGCCCCTGACACAGGCAGCGGGGGATCAGCCTGGTTTGAGGCCCAGGCATCCAATCTGGGGTGACTGAGATGTGCCACCTCTCCCAGCACTCAGTGGTACCTCGATCCAGGCGTTCATCTCCTCCTCAGACCTGGTACAAAATGGGAGATGAATGAGCTGGCGTCCCTCCGCCTCGAGAGGGTCTGCAGGACTGTCGCCCTTCCCCTTACCTAGCTTGCAGCTCCAGCGTCCGCTGCTTTCCTGAGACCAGAAAGGTGTGAGGGAACTGTGTGTCGTTCAGCTCCCGCACCTGAGAGAGACCGAAGAAAGGATGTGGAGCAGCTGAACCCACATGCAGCACACAGGGACCTTCCTCCGTGATGTGGGGGACAGGGAAGGGTACAAGCCCTTCGGCCCCTCAAATCCTACATGCACGAGGTTGCACTGCAACCTCACAGGATCAGAGCGTATCAACCATTCCTCCTCATCCACAAAGTCACCCCTGACTCCAGCTCTTCCCTCCTTTCCGAGGAAGTGTGGGGCAGCGGCCACATTACACCCCAGAGCAGGGTGCATTTTAGGGGAGCCAGGGTCTGGGGGAAGCACAAAGACAAGGTGCCTGTCTGACCTTCATGCCGTCCACATTGATGCGGAGGTGGACCTGGAACTCAGCGCCCACCTGGATGACCTTGGGCACGCAGTACAGCAGCATGTTGTTGAACTGGGCAGGGGGGAGGAGGAAGAGGAGAGGATTGGTTGGAGCCCAGCACCTGCCTGCTCAGAGCTGGGGGCTTCCCCGAGATCTAGGGTCCTTCACTCCCCTGGGGCTGAGCTGGTCCTTGGGAAGAATCCAGCCTAAAAAGTGACTGCTGCTGCCCCAGCCCTCTCCCACCCTGCAAAGGCAAAGCACTCCTGGAGTGTGACATCCCCCAAGGGCTGCCGTGCCCAGGGGACGAGCAGGTTCCCAACCACGTCCTATACAGGGTGCCCTGCACCGAGGGGCTCAAACCCCCCAGCTCTGAATTCATCCCCTCTGTGTAGAGATGACCCAGCAACACCCCGTCCAGGCTGTGCTGCCCCTCTCCCCATTCCTATCCTATCTGCTCCCTGCCCCTTCCCCTGGGCACCCCAGCTCCCACCAGGAACAGGTACTTCTCCGATGTGCTGTTGTTGCGGGTGGAGACTTTTTGGATTGGCCCCTCCTTGATCAGCTCGTTGGAGGGATCCACGATGTCGTCCTCGAGGCCCAGCCGCTGATAGACTGCCCAGAGGTTCTGCAGCCGTTTCTGGGGGAGGCAGAGGGACCTGTTTCTGTGGGGAGCTGAGCAGCCACAACCTTGTCACCCCTAGGTCCCCTCCATCCCCACCTCCCACGCCAGCTGCTGAGTACCGGGAGAGGTGGCACAGCTCTCTCACCCCAGACTGATCTTTGAGAGTAGCTCCCAGCCTCAAAACAGCCGGTCACATCACAGCTGATGTTGTAGACATGACTTCCCCAGGCTCGGGGCGACAGGAACAGGCATTAAGAGCAGGGTCTAACCTCCTCTGCTGAACCCACAGTGCTCCTGTCCCATTCAGGGCAGGGCTGTGCTCCACTGAGTCAAACGGCAATGAGGCCACGAGGAAATCTGGCAAATCACCGTGCCGTGAGCTGCAAAGCACTGCCAGCTGGGACAGGCACTCACCATCTCAGCGATAGCTGCATTTGAGTGCTTGGCCACCATAAAAATCATCTCCAGGGCCTCTGCAACGAGAAGAGAAAGAGAGGAGGGTTAAACACTTGCTAGGGAGCTGTGGGAGAAAACCCCCGAGTCTCTCCCTCATGGGGGAGCCACGCGTGTGGTGGCTGCTGCCCTCCCCTGGACACAACCTGAATGGCCCTGAACGCTGTGCAAGCGTCTGCGTCCGGCCGGACTGTGCGGTGTGGCATGGTCGGGTCCTGGGGGCACAGACAGCCGGCTCCTTTATCACTCCATCCCAGCAGGACTGGGAGCTGCTGTGATCTGTAGGGGTCTGATAGCTCCCCTGGTCACCGCAGGTCTCCCTGGGGGATGCCCTGGAGGGACCATCCTTATCCTGAAACACCACCCACCTTCCCCGCTGACCTCCATAGACCCTGAAAGGGCAGATTAATCCCTCTCTCTGCTAGAAAAGGGTCAGACTGAGAGGTTTATCCAAGGGCACAGGGCAGATGGTGAGAGAATCCAGGTATCCTGATGCCCGTGTACAACATCGGGGGTTGTTATTTCCCCTACAAACCCACCCTGCCACTCCCCACAGCGGGGAGAGCCAGACGGAGCCCTTACTCTCTGCATCATCCCGGTCTGGGGACTCGGGTGGCAGTTTTCGGACATAATCTTTCAGGAGGAGTTCATAGCGCGGAATCCTCTGCACAGGTTCCAGCATGTGGTGCTGCAGCGTTAGGTTAGCGCAGACCTTCCTCTTCTGGGGAGAGACACCGTGCACGGAGAGAGAAACAGTGACCAAGGCAGCTCCCACCCTCCGCTTGCGGGGAGATTTTGGGGAGCATTGCTGCGGTCCCCCACCCTGCTGTGCCCCATTACCTGGATGTCAGCAATGAGCTCCTGGAAGGGCGGGGATTTCTCTGACCAGACGGTGATGAGCTCCACGGCCTTGTCGAAGTTCTTTACATACTCACCGTACATCTTGAGGAACGGCGCAAGCTTCTGGATCACATCCCCGATCCGCGGGTTGCAGCTCCTGTGGGAGGGAACCGCAGACCGGCAGCTTCCTCAGTCCAGCGGGGCAGACAGACAGCAAGGGATAAAGTGAAGGGGCGGCTTGTGCACGGTGGAGGACGGAGGTTTTTACCACTGCTACATCCCCATACAACTTCCCGCTCTCCAGAACGGGAACGTCTCCAGCTTGCAGCCATCCTGGGCCGTTCATGCCTGGACACACCCCTAAATCACCTGAGATGTCACCCCCCTTTTCAGAAATACCCTGATGTGGGCTGGACCGTTTTAAGGAAGTGCTTTCCAGCACAAAGACATTTGGAGCAAAACAGGCTGAGCTCCCTGGTCCTGTTGGGAGACCAAATTCATCACCGCTCCCCCATTCTGGCACAGCAACCCAGGCGTCCTGCCCTCCCCTCCTGCAGCTCACCAATCCTCCATGCGCTTCTGCAGCTCTGGCAGGAAGAACTTGGCGTGGAACTGGTAGATGGAGGAGATGTTAGAGAAGATCATTTTCACCACCTCCTCTGGGACTGTCTTCCCATTTTTGGCTTCTTTCATCAACTCTGTATAGAATATCTGGAAGAAAGAAGGGGTGAATAAAAAGGGTCAGGAAGGGGCTCAAGGACCCCATTCCCTCCCTGAGACTGGCACATCACCCAGTGAAAATTCCTGACTCTGTGCAGGAGGGAAATCCCGGGCCCCAGGAGAGAAGCAGGAGGGATGGAAGGCTTTGCTGGGACAAAGGTGCTCCTTGGAGGTGTGGGGTGTAGGAAAGGCAAAGGCCAGACCCATTCTCTGGCCATGAAGACCAGCAGCCCAGCGTGGCTCTCATCTGTACAGCTTCATTCTCTCCAAAACCTCCAGGAAACAGTCCCTGGCCTGTGCATACCCTGAACTGAGCCCAGGCACTGCCACAGGGTCCAAGTCCAGGCCGAGGAGCACAGGAAAATTGGTGAGTGTGGAGCCGCGCCGTGGTCCTGCCTGGTTTGTCAGCATGGGGTGGCCGAGCTGTGCTGGTGGGGGTAGGCGGCAGCAGGGCTATCTCTTCCCAGACTTGCGTGGGCCCCTCTGCTCCCCAGCTCACCTGGTCGAGAAGATGGAGTCGGTTGACGTAAGCCTGCTCTGTCTCCAGTAGCTCCAGAGCGATTTTCTTTTCCTCTGGTTCCTGCATGGGGAGAAGGGCTCAATCTCGTGTGCTGCAACGCAAGCTTTCCCCACCAGCCCGAGGGGATGCAGCTCTGTTCCCCAGTGTTCACAGCCCACATCAAACTGGACCTCGTTCCAGGTGAGGGCAAAAGAAGGACCTCAACAAAGCATGTGGTAAAAACGAGGGTGAAAACAAAGCATTTTTGGGGCTGTCGGGAAGTCTGGCTCACGTCCTCCTAGATCAACCCCTTCTCTGTGCCTGTTTCTCCCTGAGCAATACAGGGCTAGCGATCCTGAGAAGCGGGGCAGGGTGGGGTGGGTTAACCCCATGGTCTGCAATTGCACCAAGGCCTCTGAATGCAGTCCTGCAGAAACGCGTCTGCAGTCAGCAAAGGGCAACACGAGGATGCCCTGGGATGGACCTGGCTGGGCCCACCTGTGCATCTGACCCCCAGGGCGTAGTTATATCAGAGCTGGAAGAGACAAGGTCTGCTTAGATCTATCTGACTATGGGGAATTTGTGCCTGAAGCATCAGGGAAGTTGCCACTTCTCTGTCACCCCACGCACCGGCCCTTGCAGGGCAGGAGACTTGCTCAGGTCTAGTAGAGACCTCAGCTCAGACCCAGCCCACGCGACTCCCTGCCTGAGCATGGGCACCTGCCACCCTCGCCTGAGCCGCCTCCAGAGCTTACCTTGCTGCCAGGCTCGAGGCCTGGGTCCTGCTGCCTCCTCCAGTTGTCCTCACTGATCTTGTGTCGGAAAGAACGTAGGCATTTGAAGCTGAGCCCCCGCTGACCCTGCTGTTCTTCCTCTTCCTCCCCCTCATTCTCCTGCTCCGCTTGGTGCCTGGCAGCCATCTGGGAGAGGCTTTGGCTGGCAGGGGACGCTGGAAGCTGCTGGGGCTGGCTGGTTGCAGGAGTAATCTGGCCGTGCGGAGCCTGCTTGTCCCACCAGGCAAATTTGCCAGCCCTGCCACGGAGGAATGGCGTGATCAGCTCACCCATTCCCCCAGCACAGCACGGCCGACGCAGCTCCCGGGCCCAGGTTAAAGCCACAGTCCTCAAGCGAAGGCGATAAGACACAGCAGCACCCCAGCGCTGATGCTGCTTTGCTCCACTACAACCCTGCTGATACAAACCAGGGTCCGAAAGCCCGTACATCCTCCAAGGGGGCCAGGATCCAGCCTCTCTTCTCCCAGTGCCTCCTGCTGATGTGGTCAGTCCCTGTCTTGATCTAGAAAAGCACGACTCTGCCATTTATCCCACCCACAGCCATTTAGTTCTCGAAGCGTAGCCCTGCCCTTTGTGGTGCTGGCACAGCTCTGGCTTTCTGCCTGCTGCCACCGTGGAGCCAAAGCGGGGAGCCAGCAGCCTTGGGCACGAGGCTTTAAAAGCCAAATAGCCAAGAGGAGGGCTTGTGTAGGTGGTTTTGCAGAAGGGTAGTTTTTTTGGTGGTTTTCTCTCTTCCCTTTTCTGGCAAAGACAAGGAAAACAGGTCCAGAGCAGGCATAGGGGAGAAGCCACACAGGGCACAGGCTGTGAAGTTGTCAGCAAGCGAGTTATCTGTCATCCGAGAGCTGGTCCCTGTGGTAAATTGCTCTGGGCAGAAACTGGAAAGACATCCACCTGCAGACAGGAGTGGGATGAGGAGGAGGGGAAAACTGGGACGAAACTGGACATAAAAGTGCAAAGTTGAGGATAGGAGATGACTTGAGTGGCAGACACTCATCTGAAGAGGATGACGGGTCCATCCCCACGCTGATAAGCACACATCTGTGAGCTCGGGAGTGCATCCACGGCCATGCACGCATCCCCTCCTGTCCATGGGGGCTGGCATAACACTTCACGTGACAGAGAGGCTTCATCCGTCCCTCCTGGTGCCTCCCAGACCTGTGCCAGCCTAAACCCACTGCCGAGATCTGACAGGGAGCTTCTCTCTTTCTATTTGCGCTGACTTGGGCTAAACTGTTTTCTGTTCCAGAAAACTCTTTTCCAGGTTCCCCAGGTTCCTCTGAAAGTCATAAGTTACTTTTATTTCCTCTAAATCAAACTCACGCTTCTTGATAAACAACAAGCGCATCACAGCAGCAAAATGGAGGCAGATCAAACACCACAAACTGTTCCAACACAACAACATCACAGGCCAAATTTCACCTGTGGGACCATGGGGACAACCACGCTGCTCCGGAGCCATCCAGAGCACAAAGACAGGGGCAAAGCACGCAGCGGAGATGCAGGCAAAGTTCCCGGAGCAGAAGGAAATCTCATGCCTGACCACCTTTAGGAAGTGCTGCAAAACTCATCTGCCCAACCACCCAGCCCCATTAAGGCTCACTGAGAACACCTCACTGATACAAGGAAAGGTAAGATTCAGTATCCCGATTCAACAGATGGGGAAAACTGAGGCACGGATCACAACGACGACTCACCCCAAACCTCAGAATTACTTCTACACCAGGGGCAAGGCAGATCCCCTTGCTCCGACCCTGGCACACGCTGTCTGTGGGTCCCAGCTCATGCTCCAAGTGAAGGCGCTGTTTTACAGGGCTGCCATGCAGCCCAAAAGGAACTTGCTCTCCCCCTTAACATGGTTCTTTCTCTTCCCTTTCCTAGGAGCCATATCATTGCAAACACTGGATAGTCTAATGCTGGTGCCCGAGGCTCAGATCCTCCCAGATGCTTGAGCAGTTAATTCCCAGTGAAGACCCCTGCCTACGTATTTGCAAACCAAACTCCTTTTCCCCAGCAGCAGGAGAAAAAGCCTTCACCAGCCAGGCTGACTGCAAAAGTGCTGTGCGCGGAGGGAACAAGCATGCCACAACCTAACCCTGAGCCAGGCACAGAAACCTCCAGCAAAGTCAGTCACATCCCACTGAGGTTTTCAGATTTCTGTCCATGACCTGCAGCAGGAGGAAGACACTAGGGCAGATCGCCTAGTCATCTTCTCCACGGCCTCCTAACCACCTCCACAGCGGGTTTCTTCTTTCCAAAACCCACGCCATGTGGAGCCCTAACACACCCACAGCGCCCAGGACGCTCCCTCCTTACCAGTGCTCTTCAAACACAGCCACCAGATTCAACACACTCCGTTGATTATCAGCCTCTCCCTCCATGGCACTGGCTGCACCGGCTGGGAACGGGTCTCGGGTGTGAAGGAGCTGCAGGGGCGGGTGCTGATGGCTGCGGCTCCCCTCTTCTCTTCCCCCTCTCTGCTTCGAGGTGTTTCTGGGACCCTGGATGTTGTTTAGGGAGGAGGATTTGCCCAAGGCGAAGACCATCTGCTGTCCTTCTTTCTGTGACAGGAGAGCTTGTCTCTGGGTTGGCCCCAAAAGGAAAAGGAAAGAGGAAGCGCAGCAGGTTGCGAGTAGGAGAAACGCTGAGAAAACACTGGGAACGTGTTCATTTTGGAGGGACCTTGCCGTGCGCCCCAAACTGGCGGCATAACCAAGCCCAGAGCAGCAGCAAGGACGGTGCAAGGGCCCAAGCTGGGCAGGAGGCCTGACCCGCTGCACGCGCCTGTCTGCTGGGAGCCCCCAGCAATGGGGTGGGCTGCGTCCCACCAGGCGTTGGGGCCCGGGGTGCCCCTCGCGGGCTGCGCGCGAGGTTGAACAGTCGTGCTGCTAGGAGGGGCCGTGCATGGCCTGGAAGGGACCTGCTGTGAAGGAGGGAGGGAACGGGTGAGAGGCTTGCCAGCCCTGCAGGCCCCACGGACAACCCCCCCCCCCCCCCGCGTCTCCTGCTGGAGCCGACCCTCTGGGGAGAGAGCCCTCGGGAAAGCAGAGCACAGGGCACGGCACATCTCCCCCCGTGCCCCACGGCCTCGCTGCCTCGCCCCTTCCCTGTCACGGCCCTCGGCCGACCGCCGCCGCCCCGTGCCCGGCCCTGTCATGGCCGCCCCGTCCCCTCCCTCACACCGTGACTCCATCCCCCCCTCCCGCCCCTCCCGCAATGGTTCCGCCCGCTCCCCTCTCCCCCCCCCCCCCCGCCCTTCACTCAATGGTTCCGCCCACCCCGCCCGGCGCCGTGACGCAAGCGACGCGTTGAGGGACGGCGCAGGCGCAGTGGCGGCGGCGGCGGGCCATGGCGGCGGCGGCGCCGCTGTCCCCGGCGGCGCGGGCGCCCCCTGGCGGTGCCGCGGGGCGGGCCCCGGTGGCGGCCCGGGCCGAGGGCGCCGAGGGGCTGTTCGTGGCGCTGGGAGCGGGGCTCGCCGCCGCCAGCCACCCGCTGCTCTACGTCAAGCTGCTCGTCCAGGTCCGGGGCCGCCGGGGGAAAGGGGGGGGGGGTGGGCGGAACGGGGGATCGGGACCCCAATATAATGAAGGGAGGGCGACCCCTATATAGCGCCCCTATGGAGACCTCTGTGCGCTGGGGACCACTGTATATACCCCCCCCCCCCTTTATAACAGGGGACACAATGGGGGCACCCATATAATGGGGGGACGCCCCTAATAAGGAGGCTCTGAGGACCCCCACGCAACGGGAACCCCGTATATAACGGGGGATGGGGTCACCCTGTACGATGGGGGTCCCTGTGTAACGGGGAGGATGAGGGCAGCTGTAAAATGGGGAAGTCTATACGCTGGGAGGATGAGGATACCTTCTACAAGGGGGACCCCCTATATAACGGGGAATAGGAAGCCCTATGTAACGGAGGGATGAGGACCCCTATACAGTGGGGACTCCTTTATAGCGGGGGGGGGGGACATCGGGACCCCCTCATATGACAGGGGATGGGGACACCCTGTAGAGGGGGGACCCCTATAAAATGGGAGGGATGAGGATACCTGCTGCAATGGGGCCTCCTATGGAATGAGGGATGGGAAACCCCTATGCGGCGGGGGGCGGGTGAGGACCTGCAGTGTCCTGAGAACCCCTCTGTAATAGGGACCCCCACAAAAGGGGAAGGATGAGGCCCCCCTGTACCCTAGGGACCCTGTATAATGGGGAAAGGGACTGCCCATGTCATGGCACCCCCATGTATCTGAGGGTGACGGGGGGGGGGGGACGACACGTGGCCCTTCGGCAGCTCGCGGATGCCGGGATCGAGGCCGCGTGGCCCAGGGGGCTTCAGGAGCGCCGGGACAGGGGCAGGGACCTGCTCACGGGGTTCCTCTTGCAGGTCGGGCACGAGCCACTACCTCCAACCGTCGGAAGAAACGTGCTGGGAAGGAAAGTCCTGTACCTGCCCGGCTTCTTCACCTACGGTGAGCGAACGTTCCTCCCTGCCAGCGCAAGGTCCTGCCCAAAAACGGGGCCGGGAGCTGCCAGGTAGACCGAGCTGACCTCCAGCAGCATTCCCACATCCCCAGCAGTGTCCTTGGGATCATCCCGAGGCTGCAATGGGACATAAAACACTACAACTAGTTGCAAAGCTGTCAGATTCACCTACCTGTTGTTGGCGACAAGGAGGTGGTGGCCCCGGCGCTGGTGGCTGCATTCCCTTCCCGTGGCACGTCGCTCTGGGTTTGCGCCGTAGCAGAGGGGGCGGTGGGGGTTTAGGTGGCGCAGGTTTGTTGGTGGAGGGTTTTGCGTGTGTTAGAGATAGCAAAGTGCCTTTCTTTGCTGCAAAACAGCCCTGCAAAAACTTGGCCCCCTGCCCTGCTCATTTGTGTTGTAGATGGAGCCCTAGAGGGACAGAAATACCGAGAAAAGGGAAGGTAATGTGTTTAGAAGGAAGAAAAAAAGTCCTATTTTTCTCTTTTTGCGGGTGGAGCAGCGCAGGAGAGGCGGGTGAATGCTCTGTGACCTTGGGGGTTGCTTTCACAGCGGGTTTGCTGTGGGGAAGGGGAGCGCGCAGTCCTGAAAGTCAAGTTGAGCTGATCCCAAAATCGGACAGCAGTACCCGCGGGGCAGGGGGACCCAGCGCAAAAAGCACTGCAAACCCGTCCTGGAAAGCCCGGGGCTGGAAATGCTCCGGTGGTGCCTTTTGGAAGATGAATTTTCTAAATAGATTTACAGCACTGGGCGATGGAGACGTGCAGAGGCTTCCTGGCTTCCCCTGGGACAGCGGAGGAGGGGGGGCAGGAGCAGTCGGTACCCACAAGCACTTAGCGGGTTGTATTCCACCTTGTTACATCAGGGAGAAACTGGATCCATTGGCTTTTTTTTTTTTTTTGGCTGGAGACCTGAGGAGGTTTGCCGGAGAGAAAGGTGGTGGGGCAGGAACCGAACCTGGGTTTGCGAGATCCGTATTAAACCTGAGTCTGCCCCCCCCGGGGCGGAGGGAGGAGGTGACACCGCACAACACATGAGGTGATCCCTCCCTGCCCTGGTTCAGTCCAAACCGCCTTGTAGCCCTTTGAGGTGAGGAAAACAATCAAAAGACGAGAAGTAGCCCAAAAATACTGGAGCTACCCTTCCAGATTAGACAGATATGACAGGGAAATGCTTAAGGATTCTTTGCATCCTGTATGAAATGTATTTAGGACTGTTACAATAAATCACTTACGGTGGGACCGCAGAGGGGCTGCCGTGCCGTGCTGAGCTCCGGCGCGGTTTCGGCCGAACGCCGGAGGTGTTTGGGATGCTCTCCGCGAGTCGGCCGGTTCCCGACTGATGGCAGCCTGGTGTTTTCTTACCCAGCCAGACACATTGTGGAAGTGGATGGGAAAAGAGGCCTCTTTCGCGGTCTTACTCCTCGCCTCATCTCAAGCACTTTATCAACCATCACCAGGGGGAGCGTGAAGAAGGTAAAGGTCGGCTTCTCTCTCCATAAATCAGCTTGCTGGGTCGGCCGGTGCTACTGCAGCGGAGCCGGGGAGCCTGCACCCAGCCACGACTGCACGTGGAGGAATAAAGCGCCCATCCCTCTCCATTTCCTAAGGGCTTTGAATAGTCCTCCAGGACAGGAGGAGAACAGCTTTGGGAGCCCGAAAAGTGAATCTGAGCCGCGGTTAGAGGGTGGGTGACTGCGGGATGGAGGGATGTGGGAAGGCTGGGCTCTGTCCCTGGCGTGCCTCTGTTCTGCCTTGTGCCCGGGGGGATTTTGGTGGCTGTATCCCACCTTGCTGATGACACAGCCAGTCTCCTGCCTTTTTGCTTTAGGTGTTAATGGAGAGGGAAATCAGCAGGGAGGCGGAGTAGGTAATGCAAAGCGTTGCTGCAACCCTGCTAGCCTGCCAAGATTTTTCCAAGCCTTTTTCAGCCCGATATCCCTAAAACTTATTTTTTAAACAATTTTAATTTAATTTGAACAACCACTTGCCTTTTATCTTTTGTAAACAGTTTCATGATCCTTCTCTTCCCCTGTTTTACTTTCCATCCTTCCTTCTCCTATGTTCCTTCTTGCCTGTTTTTCTTCTCCTCCCATCTAGAGCGCAACTGCTCGTGATTTCCTCCTGTCCTCAGACATCGAGGGTTTGTGGGTCAGCGTCTCCATCAGTTTTTGACCATACGTTTCTTCTCTCTCTGCTCAGGCCTTTCCACTGGAAGACATGGAGCACGTTTCTAACAAGGATGATGTGAAGACCTCCCTTAGGAAAGTGGTGAAAGAGGTGAGAAGTGGATATTGCACGTTAACGAGCGGTCGGGGAAGATCGCATTGGGGATGTGCCTGGAGAGCAAAGGAAGCTTAAACTGTGGGCTGCAGGTGAAATTACTTGGAGAGAAACTCTGGGTGAAAAGGCCGTGGTATTCAGTAGCCACTCTGTGTCCAGCTATGAAATACTTTGTAGGAATAGAGGTTTACGACGAACAACGGATTTCAAAAGAGGGACCCAAAATGGGTTTCACTACACTAAGGGAAAGGGCCTGATCTGCGCAGGTGGCAGCTTTTCATACAGGTGTGGTTTTTTCCCTCCCCTTCCCAGACATCTCATGAGATGCTGATGCAGTGCGTGTCCCGGGTTGTCTCACATCCGCTGCATGGTAAGTCCTGTCCCCCTGCCTGGCAGCCCTCTCCAGACTGAAGATCGCCCCAAAGCCCCGTTTACTCGACGCGCTTCTCTATCAGAAATGGGTTCATATGACACCGCAGAACAGACGCAGGTCCGAGCGGTGGCTTAGGGAGGCTGACACTTGGGTTGGCCTTCAGGGACTAACCCAGCCGAGCGGCGAGGTGCTCTCTTCCCGTTCATCCAAGAGCTTGTCCTGGAGATCCTATTGAGGTTAGGGCCAGAAATCCTTCCCATCACCTACAGTCTAGGGGAGGGCACCGGTTTCTAATGAGTCTCGCAGTGATGAGGACCACCGAGAAGAGCTGGAGGTGATGCGAGTTGAGGGAAGGGAGGGCAGAAGGGGCAGGTTGCATTTTCCTTCACATCCATTGCAACCCAAACTGGATTTGTTTCTTTGTCAGCCCTGTGTTTCTTTCCTTGTAGTGATCTCCATGCGCTGCATGGTCCAGTTCGTAGGCCGGGAAGTTAAATACAGGTGAGTGGCTGCAGCTCCAAAGGGTTTGGGCACACAGAAGTGCGAGTCCTGGAGTCAGCCGTGCCAGACGCTCCCATGCAACGGGGGATATGGCAACCCAGGAGCTTTGGGAGCCCGAAAAGTGAATCTGAGCCGCTGTTAGAGGGTGGGTGACTGCGGGATGAAGGGATGTGGGAAGGCTGGGCTCTGTCCCTGGCGTGCCTCTGTTCTGCCTCGTGCCCAGGGGGATTTTGGTGGCTGTATCCTGTGTGACCTTGCTGATGACACAGCCAGTCTCCTGCCTTTTTGCTTTAGGTGTTAATGGAAAGGGAAATCAGCAGGGAGGCAGAGTAGGTAATGCAAAGCGTTGCTGCAACCCTGCTAGCCTGCCAAGATTTTTCCAAGCCTTTTTCAGTAATATCTACCTCTCTGCAGGGCAAAACTGCACTTGCAGCCACCTGAAAGCGCGTTAGACGCGATTTTGGCTAACCCACAACTGCCAGCGCGAGCTCCCAGAGGCAGGACCAGGGTTCTTGGGTTGAGAATCAGCCTAATCGAAGCATATTACGCGCCGTGGTTGTGGCACGTGTATCCACTCACACAAAACCAAGCAGAGCTCTTCTAGCTTCAGCATTTAAACAGTTGTCAGCAAGTTGAGTGTTGTCCCAGGCGTTATTGCAGACTGGCAGAGTGCAGACATGACCCTCCATGGGTTGAGGAGAAGGAGCAGAACGGAGCTGCCTGCCGCATTGCTGGCACGGCGGCTTGGGGGGGACACTGCTATGGCTGGTGGCTGCAGAGTGCACGTGAAGGGGGACAGAGAGCAACCCCTGCACGCTTACAGCTCTTTACCTTTCTTGGCAGCGGTGTGTTCAGCGCCGTCGGCAGGATATTTAAGGAAGAAGGGATCCTGGGATTCTTTGTGTACGTGAGTTGTTATTTAAATACTTTCTCCCATAGTCCGAAGGCGCCGACGGCTCTTCTGGCTGCTCTGCCAACCTCAGTTAAAGAAGTTGTGCTGAGCTCCCCCCAGCTGAAACCTTGTCTGACCGCGGGACTCTCACATCACTCCCATGAGCACAGATTAAATCTGTGCCTTTGACAGTGCTCCAGTTTAACCATTAAGTTTGCCCCAGATCTTATCTTCAATCAAACCAGGGAAAACCCTGTATTTTTTTCTCACCTTCCTTTTTCCCTTGGCGCTTCTTTGTGTTTCAGTGAAGGGGCATTTAAAGCATTTGTTTGTGCAACAGGCACCAAGATCCAGCGCAACAGTGAGACCCCTTGTTGAAATAAAAGCCAGGGCCTGGATAAGCAGCACGTTCCTCTGAAGAGCGCCGTGGGTGCTTGTAATGAGCAGGTGGTTTATGCTGGCAGCAGGTTTGTCTGTACGGTGGGAGCGTGACGCTGCCCGGCGCAGCGGCGTTGCTGCCTGGACCAGAAGGAGCTGAAAGGTGCTTCCAGCCGCTTGCGAAGCGTAGCAAATTGATGGCGTCGCTAAAGTGGAAGTCTAGCGGGCACCTTTCTGCTTGAACTCTTAATTAACGCTTCTTGCCTTTTTTTCTACATCTATATAAAAGCAGAACCACCTGCTACCTCCGCTCCCGGTGGGGAGGTAACTCACTTTATTATGTCAATAATAGTAAAGGCAGCTCCAAAATTTCAGGAGGCGTTTTCAGGCCTGATGCCTTTGGCTTTGCAATCACGAAATTTGGGCCTCCAGATGAAACATGACTGCGTCAGGAAGAGGCAAGCAATCGCAGGGGGTCTCACCCTGTCCTTCCCCAAGGGGAAAGGGCCAGGGGTCTGCAGAGACCTCATCAATTGAGTGTCACTGCATCTTCCTTTTGCAGCCCACAGCTTCTCTGCTGAGCTGTGCAGCCCCAAATCTCCTTCATTAAATACAGTTTCCTCTGGGATGTTCCCTGTGCGTGGGGCACGGCCGGAGCACGCTGTCCTGTAGCCTTCCCTCTCCTCCTCCTCCCGAGGAAATAACGTGAAAGGAGCTGCCACATTCCCTTCCTCCACATAAAATAAACACTGTTGGTAGCCTAATTAAACTTAATAGTTCACAGGAAAGGCTTTAACACAACCCAAAATGTCTCAGGAGGGCTCTGAAGTTATACGTGCTCTACAACCCCGCTAGGAAATCACACTGCTGTGAGGGGAGCACAAATTGCATCCGTAGGACCAAACTGCTGCTTTTCTGCTCTCAGCCCTCCTAACTCGATCCAAACACATCCACTCCCTTAAAATCATTGCGGTGCGCTGATTTCTGATGGCCTTATAACCTCTACGCAGCAATAACGGCAGCACACGCTCGCTCTGGATGCGTGCCTGGCTAGAGATAAAGACTTTTCAGGGGAGGGACTTATCTCGCTTCCCCTCGTATCTGCAGCAGTCTCCTGCCTGCCATCAGGCAGGGAAGATGTTCCCTGGGCTCCGAAACTGCTGCGCGTGGTCAGCTCGAAGATGGCTTGTCCCAGCTCCCCGGCACCGGGGTTTTTCCCGCTGGGTCGCATCACCGTACATCGTGCGGGCTTCCTCATCTGCCTGCCGCTGTTTCAGCTTTTAATGACTTGTCATCTCCTAAAAATATTTCTAGTCCAGATCTCCTTGGACATCTTGCCAGGCGTAAGAGTTGTAGCACAAATGAATTTGGTTTTTTTTAGTCCCCTTCTGCAGCTCTCCCAGACCCCTGGTCTCCAGTCATCCCGTAAGCGCAGGCCCAGCATCCGTCATTACTTTGATGATGGAGGAGAGAGAGGGGTGGGATCCATAGTGCAAATGGAACAAACGACCCGATTCTCTATCAACAGATGAGTGAGGTTTTACTTACATGGCTGCCGTGGCCCAGGCCTGGACCAGCCCTCTGTTTCTGGACTTTATTAAGCCCCTGTTGTATCTGCAGCAGCTCGGGAGTCTGCTTCAGACTTCACTTTGAGTTAGAGAAAGGATTTTATTTTATTTATTTATTTATTTATTTTTTTACAAAGGCTGAATGCTAAATGCAAAGCAGACGATCTCTGGGACCAGAGCGCTTTGATTTCTTTGTCCTGTCCGTTGCTCTCATGTATCACATCTTTTAAGCCAGCAGATCTTTTACTGAAGACTTCTGCTGTGCCTGGCCCCTGAGACTTCGGCCGCATCTCCAGAGCTGCCGGGGCCTTGACGGTACACAGGTTGTCTCCAGAAAGTATAAACCCTAACACCAAGCGAGCGAAGCAGGCTGGATCAGAGCACGCAGTCCTCATTGCCGTTCTGCTGCTGCAGCGACCACAGCAGGAAACAAAACTGGTCCCCTTCTCCGAAGGGCAGCGTGGTGGTTGGGAAGAAATCAATGGCTCGGACTAGTGTGCCTGGAGGTGGCTCTTTCCAGCCCGGCAAACGCTCGTGTGGCTCTCAGCAGGCTCATTTTCAGAAAAACTGTCTGAACACATCTGCTGGTGAAACAGGCAGGTTTAAAACACACCTGGATCCTTTTGCAGCGGAACAACTGCACAGCCAAAGCAGGAGGCCCTGTGCTCGATGCCGGCGCTGGTGCAACAGATGCTGCAGGAGCTCTGACAAACTGGAGCAACCTTCTGAAACGCTTTGTTACTGTTTTAGTGCCATTAGGTGCAGAAGCTGGGTGTGCTCGTGCTGCTGGGAGCTCCGGCCCGCGTGTTGATGAGAGCCGTAAGCCAAAGCAGCACGTCACCCCGTGTCCCCGTCCTCTCGGGTGGCAGCAGGGACGGGGAAAATCAGGGACTGGAGTGCTGCCCCCAGTTAACCCCACTTGGCAGTAGAGCAGGTTTTGCAGGAACAAACCCCCTCATTTTAATTTCTAAAAGGAGAGAGACTCCACAAAGAGATGAACTTCTCATTCTGCATCCGGAAGAGCATCTGCAAAATGAGCTTAACAGAAACCTGCTTCATCTGTGTCTTGCCTGGGTTTCAGAGCAGGAGTTGGGCCAAGAAGGGATTTGGGGTAGAACAAGGGGACTTGGCTGAGTCGTGCCCAAACGACAGATCCCAAACTTCCTACTCCAGAGCATCCCCCGTCCGGAGCAGCTGGCGGCACACGTAGGACCGTGTTTGAAGGCCGGGAGAACTCTTCCCTGAAATCTCCCCTTTTCCGTTCAGTTCCTCCCAAAGTAGAGATGCATTTTGGGGGAGGGGGGTTCCTCTGCGCTGGTGGAGGGAGTGGGGGAGGGCTGGGCACCTCAGAAGGCGGCACTGGGACCCTTCTGCACCTCACGCCCCTCTTTGCCGTTGCAGCGGTTTAGTCCCTCACATCCTGGGGGATGTCATCTTCCTCTGGTGCTGCAACCTCTTGGCTCACTTCATCAACACCTATGCGGTGGACGATAACGTGAGTGGAAGTGCCTGATGGAGGGTTTGGGGGGCCCGTACCAAGCACCTGCAGTTGGAAGGAGTTAATGGGATGTTAACGACTAATTTAATACAGACACTGGGCTTTGGATAAAACACTGTAAGTGATGCCATGTCTGCTCAGGGCTGTGTTTCAGCTGCAGTTTAGGGGATCGGGTTTGATAGCGAATGTTTCCCCCGATTCTCAGCTGGGATGCGGTGTGGTTATTGTTGCTTTCTGCCTTCTTCCCCTGCCCCGCACCCATCATCTCAGGCTCAGAGGGATGTCATGTAGTGACAGCCCGGTGTCATCCGCCTCCTCCGTAATCCCTTTGGCTTTTCTTTCCAGTTCAGCCAGGCGTCGGTGATCCGGAGCTACACAAAATTTGTGATGGGGGTACGTAGGCAACTGCCATGTCATCTCTCTTCTTCCTGACATCTCTGGGGTGAGAGCTCATGGTCTGGGGGAAAAGGCTGGTCTGTACTTTATATCCAAAGATGAGGATAACTTTGCTTAACATGCAAAAGCTGGAACTAGCTTTTTTGACATGATTAACATTAGAGAGGCTACCGGTTTTCTGTGCTTTCAGATTGCTGTGAGCATGCTGACGTACCCTTTCCTTCTCGTGGGAGATCTCATGGCAGTGAACAACTGTGGGTATGTCCGTCACACTGAGATCTAAGGCTTTCCCTTCCTTTCTTCCAGCCCCTTGTTGTCTGAATCCTCTGCTAATGATCGTAAAGCTTTCATACAGAACCGTAAACTATATGGCACCTCGCAGAGTCGGCTCGTTTCCTGTCCCAGGTTGCTTATAATTTTAGATCAGAGGGCACAGACAAGAGCAGCATAAAAGCTCAAGTGGAGAGAAATAGGGAGAGTCGTGGTGGTGTGGTCCAATCTGAACTAGACCGGGGGCAGAAGGGATCAAAGGGACCGTGCTGGCTCCAGGGAGCAGCACGAGGGGAAGCAAAGCTCTTAATGCAGCGACGGGTGCAGACAGGAGCAGGACCGAGCTTGCTTTCCCAATCCCACTGCTGCAAGAAGTCTGCATTTGTGCTTACGGGAAGGGGACTGGATCCAAGCCGCTGGTGTAGTGTTTTCTCAAGATCTGCTGGCTCTTGAAAGTGTGGATACAGTGTATAGTCCTGGGCTCTTAACATATCCAGGCAACGCTCCTTGTTTGTACGCTCCAGGGGAAATTAAATTACATGATCTGTTGCATTGTAAATAACGAGCTGGTCATTTGGCCTTCAGCCCGGTGCGGACACCGTTTCTGTGTCCTCGCTTACACTTATTGCTGCTCTTGTGTTACCTGTCTGGATAATGTGACATCTGTACAGACCGTCTCAGCTATTTCTTGTTGCCATGCAGGTTGCGCGCCGGCCTCCCTCCCTACGCTCCCGCATTTACATCCTGGATCCACTGCTGGAGGTATCTCAGTGCTCAGGTGAGGGAGCGGGGCACATGTGGGGCTTTGGGCTCCCTCTGCTCCTTCCCAAGGTCTCCAGCGCTGCCTAAAAAGTGCCTGTGCCGCATCCTTGACGTGCTCTGTAACCTGTTTCCATCCCTCCAGTTCTGGCACTGGTACCAGGCATGGCAGTACTGCTCTGCCCGTTACATGCCCCGAGCTTGCAGCCTGCAAACTTTTAGCCAACGCATTGCACACAGCAAAGCAAGGTGGTTCTGCCCCTCTCCGTCAGTCATCCCTGGGGGAAATGCCTGACTCCAGCGCCCACGGGGCTGAAACCCCACTTTCTCCTCCGTAGCAACCCGGGGTACTCAGGCCTTGCAGCCCTGCAGTGGGCACGAGTCGGTCCCTGCTAAACCAGCTGCAATTCCCCGGCTGGGTCTCAGCACGGCTGCCCTGACCCTGTGCTCTCTCTCCTCCTCAGGGGCAGCTGTTCCGCGGCTCCAGCCTGCTCTTCCGCAGAGCGCCCATGCCAGCCGCCTGCTTCCCCATCGACTGACTCCTCGGCAGGGAGAGGTGATGAACTTGGACTCCTCAAGAAACCCTAAGCTTGTTTCGATATATGTATATTTTTTCTTTTCGATCCAAAGCCTGTGGTGCCAGAACGAGACGGCTCCCCTCCAGCGAGGCCAGCAACAAGTTGGCTTCTGGAGATCTGGCTTCAGGCTCCAGCTGGACCAAAGCCCCATCCTCGTGGATGTCTCGACCAGGACACGTAGCAGAGAGAGCAGAAGGGAGTTGTCTTGTCTCTTTGGTCCAGGCTGTAGCTCTGGAGTCGCTGGGGAAGTCTGGGAAACCAGAAAAAGCCCAGGTACTAAACGAGCCAGCCCCAAGATGCAGGGACAAAAGACTGCTTCGTTCTGCCTGAGCTGAGAAGCGGCGAGAGATCCAAGGTTGCCTTGCTGGGAAGGCTACGCCAGCTGACCAGCCTCCTGTCTCACCTCTTCTGGAGAGGGCAAACGTTTGTGTGGCAGGTAGCTGGGCGAGATCAACCCCGTGACCCATATTTAAGGTTTTGAGGGTACCTGAACACTAGGGAGCACGCCGCCTCCCACGGGCGTGAAAGGGAAATTATAGTATCAAAACAGAAAAGGGAAATAAAGTCCCACTACAAAGAGCAGCGCAGTCCCAAAGAGACAAGTACGGCTCGGCTCCGGGGCAGCGTTGGGACTTGGACGTGGAGAGAGCACTTGGGGAGGGATGTGCACTGCAGGTGGTATCTGCTTTTGGGAAGGCTTTTTGCAGCAGGACGGGCTGTATTTAGGATACACTCAGAGCTGCTGGGTGTAACCTGGGCAGGCAGCCTGCAGGCATTTCTCAGGGGAGATGGGTCCTGGGTTGGACCGGCCCATGCTTGGGCGCAGCGTGTCTCTGTACCGGCACGACTGCATCGTGCGAGTGTCTCCCAGCCGGCAGGACCGCGAGCCCCGCCGGGCTCCTGCCCAACCCAAGCATTGCTGCTTTGCTGATGGACACGGAGCCGCGTGTTGCGGCGCTGGGCTGCTGCGTGGCAGCGCCCTGCCAGTAGCTACACACCGAAGGGTTCGCCTTGCAGGAGGGGTACTCGGTCCGTTGCTGTCTGGAATAAAGGAGTAAACCTTGAGCTGGCCAAAGGCTTGCGAGGCGTCGGGGCCAAGGGCTCCTCATGCACATGGGAGCATGGCTGGCCCTTGCGTAGCAGAGCTCACTGGTGGCAGCAGGGCAGGATTTATCCTTAGCTCCCCAGACAAGAGGTTTTTTTGCACCAGTCTGTGCTGTCATGGCAGCCAGGCAGATTTCCCCCATTTTGGTTCCCCCACGAAGCAGTCTTTTGCACAGAGGTGTTGCTGCGCTCCCTGGGAAGAGGTTTTGGGAGTCCTTGAGCAGGTTCCCGTGTGCTGCTGCAGCAGCAGCTGGGGTCACATCCCATCCCGGTCCTCTGGGGACCCCAACCTGCCATTGCACAGGGCTTTTCCTCCATCAGATGGGTTTGATCCACACCTCCCAGCCAGGGCCTGCGGCACAGCGCTGGTACATGCTGGGACCGGTGGTTCCCACCCAGCTCCCTTCGGTGTTGTGAAGTCGGTCCTGTCTGTCCTCCCTTCCTCCCATAGAGTTTATGTTACAGTAACAAAAGTTAAATAATGCATGGCCCTGTTCCCTAACACCAGAGATTATTTCAAAGAGGATTTAACTGTGCTCCGAAATACAGCTATAAAACAACAACTCTTGGGTGTTTCTTTTTTAAAAAAAGTGTTATTTTTTTTTCCTGCATAACGGGCTCCCTCCCTCAGGGAAGGTTTCAGTTTAACACAGGCATTTCCTTGGTTTCTTCCCCAAAGCCAGGGCTAAACCAGCTGTTGCAAACTCAGATTCCCTCTGATCTTCCTCACCTCCGTGGAAGGTCAGCAGGTTTAGGCTGAGCAAACTGTGAGCACCTGGAGCGAGGGTGGAGGCAGCAGTGGGCTTGGCTGCTTGAAACAACATACATGAAAGCAGGTAGTTGGAGTTAAAATTGACCCTGAGTAATTCTGGAAGGGACGATGGGGACCCTTCGCTGCGGTCAGACCCACTCTGAGCCCATGGGGTGGGCTCCGCCGCTCCATCCTCCCCTGCGCAGCTCGCAGGGTCCTTACCCACCTGCCTTTTAACGCGTTAGCTGGTTTCTTGCCTACTCCAACACTGGGCATTGCATCTCCCAGATCACACAACACCTGCTCGGGAACATAATGCCTTCACCCTCAAAATTAAGGGCACCTTCTGCTGGTCACATGCCTGTAAAACCTCCTACGCCCTGCGCACAGCCTGGCTGCAGCCGCTGCAATGAAAAGCACTATTTCCTCTCCTTTAAGGAATTTACCTAAATCTGCACCAGAGCAAGCATCCTGCCAGCGATTTCTGCCCAGTTCACTGGGACCCGTGAGGTTCGCTGGAAACACACCACTTGAATACAGTTTTTGGTCAATTTAAATGAAAATCAGGTTACAAAGGTTTCAGTGCACTGCCTTACCTTGAAGCAGGGGCTGCCATTCATAGGATGATTAAACGTTTCCTTACCTCCTCCTGTTTCTAACCCCGGTTCTTCTTGGCCCGTGCTTCATTTGAGGTGTCCCACCATGGGGACAGGGTCTGCACCAGAAGCAGGCAAGGAGACAACCCAAACTCTGGCTGGGCACCCCCCCCTTCCCTTAAATTGCTGCCCCATCAGCGGGTGCCTGGCCCCGCAGCTGGTGCTCATGTAACACAGCTGATGGGGACGGGGATCCGGGATGAAACCTGCGGTTGGGAGAACAAATGAAGGGGTGGAGGAGGAGGTTTGGGTCCGGTGCCTGGGATGGAGCCGGGGATTTCTCCCACCTACAGCCCCAGCGCTCCCCTATCTGCCCAGGAAACAAACTTGGGTTTAAATATTGACTCTCTCCTGCACAAAACCGGGATGGGTGGAGATCGCTGCCGTTCTGTGCCTGTGCGGTTTATCAGCCTTCAATGGAAAACAGAGATTGCCGGGACTTTGGCCTTATCTGCTCCCAGCTACCGGGGGGAGAAGGGAGGCAGCGACGGCAGCTGGGAGAGGGAAACTCAGGTCAAGGCTGCCCTGACTCTCCATGGGGCCCAGACGCTTGGGTCTGGCAGGATCTGGGGAGCAACCAGGTGCTGGTGAATCCCTTGTGCCCAGGGAAAGTGCAGCTGAGCTCGGACCGATTGCATCGTCCTTCCCTTTCTCCCCGCAGAGCCGTCCTGCTAAAGACCCTTCAGTTAAAACCAAACCCCCACCCGGCCGTGCTGCTCTCCCCGCTGCGGAGCTGGGAGGAAAGCAGCCCAGCAAACCTCTCCCAATGACCGTATGGTGCCCGTCTGGTCAGCGGGAAGGCCAGGGGCTGCCAACCCCCCCTGCCAGCCCTCGCCAGCCCCGGCAGCGATGGAGAGGCCCCATCTTGCAGCCGCGCATGAGGAAGTGCCCCTGCGGCGCGGCTGCCCTCGATAAAGCTGTTTGCGCTGTTCTCCTGCAGCGCCGAGCTCCACGTAGGCGAAGAATTCTTTAAAAAATATATATCTAAAATAATAACCCTCGCGGGGGAGATCCTGCTGCCGGGGAGGAGGGACCGGCTGGTACTGGGAAATGCTCAGGGTGGGGACTTGGACCGGACCCATGCGCCGGCGGCGCGGTGGCCCTGGACCCGTCCCGTCTTCGCACAGCCCCATCCTTGGTGGGAGCGGGGTGGCCCCGTCCCCCGGGATGGCCTTCACCTGAAGTGGGAGGTTATGGAGGACCTGGGTCCTGCTGGATTCCTCCTCCCTGGACGAGGGAAATCCCAGCGGGAAACAAGGAGAAAAGGCCACAAAGGGCACGGCGGGAAAGCTCGGCGCGGTGGCCTGACCTGCCACGCTGGCGGTGGCGGCTCCATCCGTCGCTGGCAGCTTGTAAGAGGAGGGGAAGAGCGTGGGGAAGCTGCCTTGCTGCTGCGGGCCCTTTTTTTGGGGAAACTCCCTCAAATCCCCCCAAGCCGAGCCGCCCCGTCCCCTCCTGGGATGGCAGTGCTCTCGGGGGGAGCCAGCGGCGTTTTATCCCACCCCAAGGAGAGCCCAGGCCTTAGGGGAAAGAGGTGGCGGCACAGGCTGGCCGGGGTCAGCCAAGGTGCCTTTCCCCACGGCCGCCGTGGCTCCTGCACACCTCCCTCGGCGCTCGCATGGTGCTGGGCCCCACCGTCCTGGGGGAGAAGCAGCAGGCCCGGCGACCCACTGCTGGGGGGGGGAAGTCTCCCCGGCTTTTGATTCGGCTCCTCTCCCCCCGCCACGACCCGGCATGGTGAGGGTCCGTATTGCCTCCAGCGTAGCAGCCGTTGTCCGAGGCGCCATCCCTTGCTGAAAACGTGTTAATTCTCTAATCGTTAGGAATGGAGTTTCTCCCTTAAAAGCCGCCTGCGCTCTGCGGCCGGGCGGCGCGGCTCTTGTCAGGCTGCCAGAGGAGGCCGGAGCAGCGTCACATGCCGCAAAGTTTTACAAGGCGAACGAGCCGTCTGGGGAGAGGGACGGGAGAGGGGACAGACGCACGCACGCACTCGGACGCACACACGGAGAAACCTCCTCCGGGCTCCCTCCGGCTCTGATCCCAACGTTTATTATTATTATTTTTTTTTTCTCTCCTTTTTTTTGGAAGAACAAAGACTTTGGGGTGGGTTGGCGCGTTTGTTTTTCCGGGGTTGGTGTCGGGGCCGGGGGGGGGGGGGGAAGGAGGCCGGAGGCGGAGGGGGGAGCTGGCAGCTTGAATGCGAGAAAGTCCCGAATTTCCCTGGCCGAGTTGCCGAGACAGTCTCTGCGAAACTTGGAGGAGGAAAGACGGGGGGAAAAAGGGGGGGAAAAAATAATTAAAAAATAAAATATGATGACGTCACTTGGAGCAGGGGTGCCTTCCCCGCTGCCTGTCAGATGCGCCTGAAAAGAACAGGGCAATAAAACAACAGCCGCCTCTGTCTCCCTCGTTAAACACGGCACTAATTGGATGTTAATTTCTCCTTGCTCTTCTCGCTGCTCGATTGTGAGGGCTCTGCCTGGCTCTCCCTCTCTCGCTTTCTTTCTTTCCTGTTGCAATGCTCTTGGCAGCTCCGAGGGACTCCGGACTCTGCGCTCCCCTCCCGCTTGTGGACTGGAATAATTCAGGAGCTGGGAGTATTAAAAAAGACGAGGCGCGGGGGCGAACGGTTCAGAAACGGGGCGGGCGTGATGGATTTTGAGAGCTACGCTAATCTCCCCGTTTCCCGTGCATTGTCCTGCCGACTTGAAGCTATTCTCTTCCCATTTGATTTCTCTTCCCCCCCCCTTTCCCTTTGCGTTGGGTTCGGGCTGCTGGGCAAAAATATATGTTCCACCAAAAAAAAAAAGGCATTAAAAAAAAGAGAAAAAAGGCGAAAAAAAAAAAGAAAAAAGGCAAAAAAAAGAAGAAAAAGGGCAAAAAAAAAGGCAAAAAAAAAAAAAAAGCACGGTTCAATGACGACAAACCCCCAAACCTCCTCCCAGCTCCCCCCGTCTCGCCGTGCCGCCTAACCCCTGCGTGGAAACAGGCGTTTTAGGGAGCCGGAGCAGGAAGTTGTTGTTCTCTGTGTTGCCCAGGTCATCCTTAAAGGGTATGTGTGCAAGAGCGGCGGGCGCGTGGGGCTTGGCGGGCGCCCAGCAGCGGTCGGCCGCCCCCCGCGTTGCCCCCTGGCCGACGAGGCGAGCGAGCGGCGGAGGGGGAGCGGGGGGCCGGGAGGCGTTTTGGGGGACGCGAGAGGGGCCCAAGGGACAGGATGGGTGGGGGAGCGGAGGGGAGGGAGCGGGAGGCGGAGGTGGGGGGAGAGAGCGAGAGCCGGGGAGTAAAGTCCTACCTGGGATCGGTGCCAACTTCCTGCAAAGGGTTACAGACCCGCGGCTTTGAGAGCCCACCAGAGGCGAGTGCGCTCTTGTCACGGTTCCAAGGCGAGATGAAGGCAGCGGGAACAGGTACAGCAGATGCCGAGTGGCCTCGTTTGCCCGCCGAGCGGGGCTTTGGCTCGATTTAAACCTTGCCGACAGGGAGGCTTTGGTGCTCCCGCCAGCGGGGGCCTCGCCATCCCCGCACGAGGCCGGTGGGGCCAGCGGGTGCCAAGGGTGGGGTGCGCGGGCCGGCGGCTGGGGGGGGGGTGCGTGCATGGCAAGGGGGGGCCTCCGTCGCTCGTTCGCCTTCTCGCCGTTTGGATTAACATGCGGAAGATGCGCCTGTCACTTTGCTTACTGTCAGCGCCGGCTCGGGGATGGGTGACGGCTTTGTTCGGCGCAGCCGGGGGAGCCGTGCCAACTCGGACTTGGCAGGCGAAGCCGGGTGGGCAGGGAGAGGGGGACGAGGGAGCGGGAGCGGCTGCCGGGGCGGCTGCGGAGGGACGTGGCCGCAGGCCCGCGTCTGAGCGTGGCGGCTTTCTGGCGGCGTGCGCCTCCCTCTCCCTCCCTCTCTCCCGCGCTTGCCTGCGCCCAGGCTGGTGCAGACAAAATGAAAACGTGTTTTGTTTTGGTTTTTTGGCATCTCCCCAGCAGCGCTACCAACCCCGGCTGCCCCCCCCCCCCCCCCCCCCCCCGGCTCTCCGGTCCCTTCCCCAACCCGCCGTGACTCCCCTTTTGCAATCGGCACAACCCAGGTGCTAGGGCAGCGAAAAAAAAAAAGGCCAAAAATACCCCCTGGCACCCAAACCACCCCCAATCCGCCCCCCTCGATGGCGACTGCTCCCAACCTTCCTCCATGGCGGGTGGGTTGTTGTTTGTATATATTTTTGTTTTGTCCTTTTTTTTTTTCCCCTCTCCCCCCCCCATCGGATCCCTCTCGCGTTGGGTGTGTGTGTTCCTATTCAAGGACCCACCGCCTCCTGTCGTGCTAAAACCAGGAAGGAGGGAGCCCAGGGCTCATTTCTGCTTGGACGCTGGGGCAGCGGGCGAGGGAGCCGGCGATGGAGGGCGCGAGGAGGGAGGAGGGGGACAGGCAGGCGGGAAAAGGAGCCGGGGGGGCGGAAAAAAAATAATCCACCTCCCCAGGCCTTTTGTTTAACCTGCGTTGATGCAAAGGAAGGTCTTGGCTTTTTTTTTTCCTCCCCTTGTCCTTTTTTTCCCCCTGTGCTTGAGCCTGGTGGGGCGTTTTCGAGCCCAACGGGGCAACTTTCCGGAGCGGGCGGTATCGGAGGTTGATTTTTTGGGAGGTGGCGGGCTCGTCCCGCCGGCGCGCAGCTCCGAGTGCAGGAATTCCTGCCAGCTCGCCTTTGTGCCAGCCTCCGTTGGCCTTGGGTGTCTCGTTCGGATGGAGCCTGGCATCCAGGCACCGCCCATTTCTTGGCGTTGAGCTGCGAGGAGAAGGAAAGGGGAGAGAGCGAGCGAGAGAAGGGAAAAAAAAAAGCTGTCTCACTCAAACTGGCCTTTCTCGGAAAAGGATCCTTCCCCGATGATTGTCCGGATAAGCGGAGCTAAATCCAGCCACCACTCAACAACAAAACCACTCTCTTCCACGGTGCGTCTCTCTTGCTGCCTTGGTACGAAATCGAACCTCACTCTTAATTTTGTTTTTTTTTTTTTTTTTTGTTCGTGCGGTTGGGTTTTTTTGCCTTTGATTTGAAATAACGTTTTTTTCCTCCACTTGCTCAGTCGCTTTGTTGTTGCTGTAACCTGCCTTCTCCCCGAAACCCCTTCCCGTCGAGTCCTCTGGCCCTTGGTGCTAAAACATCTGACTTTAAAATCGGTCTCCTATAGAGAGGGATGTATAGCAGATAGGCAGGTCCCTATGTGCAGTGTTTGGAGCAGGACTGGAGGGTGATTTCTCTCCCTGCCCTCGCCCTGCCGCCCGGGACGTCCCCGAGAGCCACCCGGGGCTGGGTACGTGTCGCGCGGGTGCTTCTTTATTTCCCCACCGGGCACCGCCGAGGGGGGAAAAAAATATGTCGAATCATGTCGGATTTGCAATTCAACATGGCAGCCGCAGCTAACGTGGTGGGAGCTCGTAGCGCCGAGCAGACCGGCGGGCACGCGTGCTCCCGGCCGGCTGTGCCAGCGCAGGGTGGGGGCATGGGAAGGGTGGAAAGAGGGAGAGGGAGGACGGGAGGGAGGGAGGGAGGACACCCGGGCAAGGTCAGAGGAGGAGGATAATTTTATTTCCTTTTGGGGGGGTGAATTACACCAGGAGCGATTCGGGAAGGAGGGAACTCAAGCGGTCTGGTTTTGTCAGCGTTAACTGTTTAGAAGCCAGCTTGTTTTTCACGCTGGCACGGCGTGCCAGGGTGGGCGGCAGGGCCGGGGAGATGCCCGGGAGCGGGGCGGGAGGCTCTGCCGGCCCCGGCGGGCGAAGCCGGCCGAGGGAGCGCTCCGGTGGCAGCTTTTCCTGGAGCAATGGCGGCCTTTAGGCTTTGGAGATGGACCGAGCCAGGCGCTCCTGGGAGGAAGCTGCTTTGCGAAGGCATCGGGACGATTAACGGGGTGGCTCACAGCTGCCCAGCGCCTCCTGCCTCGTGGAGGTTCGCGCCTCTCCCCTCGCACCAGGGCGAGATCTGGCACCACCGTGCCGAAGCTTTCCTGGTCTGCCCGGCCTTAACAGAGCCCAGGGGTTTGGCCCCAGCGCGTGTGAATCTGCCCTCTTTCTGTCAAACTTCATTTAGGCCCTTTTGGGATGCAACAAAAGCAGCTTGTTTGCAGGGCAGGGTCCTCTTTCCCGGCCGCCGTGCACTTCGCAGGCGCTCAGGAGCCATGAAATCCACCCCTCCTCCTTCACCAAATTTTTCCTCCTCCTTCCCCCCCCCGCCCGGCTTCCTCCCTCCTCTTCCCTTCTCCGAAAAAACCCCTTCTTTCAGTGAGTGACGCACTGCCCTACAGTAAAGCCTTCGAACTGGCCACAAAGCACCCGGACGCGCCAGCCCCGCTTTGTCTCCGTGACCTGCCAGCCTGCGCTGGCCGTGTCGGCCATGCTCTGGGGACGTCCCCAGGGTTGTCTCACCTGCCCCTTGCCTCCCAGAGATGCTGTCCCGGGTGTTGCGCATCTTCCCAGCGAACCGCGTGGCCTCATGCACCCAGGTTTGGCAGCCGGGACGCCAGGGTCCGGCTCTGAACCTTGCCACTCGCTGGTATGCCATTCGGCACAGCCGTAGGTAGGTTTTCACAATACCCCGCAGCTGATTTGGAAGCTGAAACTCCCGTGTTGTGGGAGCTGGGGGTGGTCAGTCATTTGTGGGGTCTGACCCCCAAAATGTATTGGGATGCCCTCTTCAGCAGAGCGCATTTACACGCTGGTTTACATCCAGACCCTTACTGCCAGTGGGAAGGCAGCACTAGTGTTTTGCTCGTCGGTCCAGCTTTGCCGTTACAGATTATTTATACAAACAGGGGCTGGGGTGGAACCAGACCTTTCCCAAATTGTCCCCAATCCCTATTGCTTCCCTGGGAAAAGCTAGTGGAGAGTGGGTATAAAAAAAAAAACAACCCGCTGAAGCCGATGGCTCCAGTGGGCTCTGCAGTGGGCAGCCCGAGAGGAGAGAAAGCCTGAACTCAAGCAAGACACTTCTGACGTGTCCTAAGCAAAACATCTGGCACCCCTGGAAGAGCCAGCCAGCCAAAGGACGCAGCTGTTTTATTCCACACAGCTCGCAGCAAAACAGGGCTCGTGCTTCCAGAACATGGCTCAGCAAAAAGGATGAATTCTTGAAACGGGGAGTTGGCTCTTTCTGCCATTTAATGCCTTTGAATCAGGAGTTTGCTCTCAGGCTGCTCTGGTGCGAGCTCTGCTCCATCTCCAGGCGGGAGACCAGGAGCTTTTCTCCAAGGCTCGAGCCTCGTTCGGCTGCTATAACCCCCCAGCAGTCAGCAGAGCCACTCTGGATTTGCACTGACATTCCTGAGAGCAGGATCGGGCCTCCAGGTTTGTCGAGGGTGGCCCTGGGAAATTTCCTTTCCTTAAAAGGGGCAGGTTTGGCCAAGGCAGAGTTTGGATTGTGATTTCCTTTTTTCTTTTTCCTTTTTAAAAAAAAAAAAAAAAAACAACTTGGAGCAAAACTTGCATTGGTGAAAATTGCCTGATTTACAGTTGCAGAAAACGCTGTGCTCTGTGTCTCCACAGGCCAGACCTGAGGGGAGCAGCTTCCCCCATGCTGGACCATCCATGTATTCAGCTTCACCACTGCAGTGACAACTTCTGGTGGGGAAAGAGGGGGTAAAAGGCAGGGAATTTGGCCTTTGTGGGCTCCGTCCTCAGCCTTTCCACTAATTGTTCCAATGGATTTGGGGCACAAGTTTAACGGGATCCTTGTAGAAACACATCCAAGGGAGAGCTGATGCTAGCAGCTTCACGCACCATGGGGAACATACAGTATCCAGAGGTACCCAGATCTGATTCACCCTCCGTACCACCCCACAGCTGGTCCTCAGAAGAATCAATATCATTTATTTTCCTTCCTGCAGTTTTTTTTTCTCTCTCTCTGCCACCTCTTTCATTCCTTAATTTCCCTCCACTTTTTTCTGTAGTACCGGTTTGTTATTGTGGAGTTGCTCATGGCTACTGTTTATCTTTGATGATACTTGGCTGCTGCGAAAGGTGAGGTCTGGGAGGACAAAGCGAGGCGGCCAGCTTGTTATTGTAGGGTTGCTCATGGGCACTGAGCTGTGCTGTCTGGCTTTGCAGTTGGAAAGCCCATGAGATACGCAGGGCTAATGCACGCTGGGTTTGGCATGCTAGGATCGCTCACGAGATAGTCCTGGCCACAGAAAATGTAAGAGAAGAAGTAGCCCAGCAAGGGGCACAACCAACATGCTGCATAAAGTGAGGTCTGTGGAGTCTAAGAGGTAGGTATTATATTATTACGATGATGACAACCAAATATCACCCCATATGTAACACCCTGTGGTTTTGGGAGGTCCGTAGCCAGGCTGTGGGGTGGTGGCTTTGCAAGCACCTCTCCTGCTCATTCCCACCAGTGCTGTTCTGTCCTGTGGCTGCTGCCAGCACATCACTGTCCTGCTGGGCTTGGGCGACCGAGGACCAGCCCAAGGGAGATGGCCGTGCATCCCAGGGCAGCCCCGGCCCATGCAGGACCGGGCAGGAGGTTTCTCCTCACCTGCAAGACCATGACAAGCGTTGTGCTGCTTCCTCCTCCTCCCAGCTTGAGGGCTCTGTGGGGCAGCCACAGCCACCTTTGACTTGGTCGACTGTTCAGTCAGGACCTTCAGGGTCTGGTTTGAACTCACGGGATGGCCTGTGCTGACGTTTTAGTGCCAGGCGCGGGGACCTGAAGCAGCTTTGGCTGGGCAGGGAGGTTCTGGGAGTAACACCAAGAATTCAGGGAGTGGTTCTCCTCTCCTTCAGTCTTGGCTTGCTTGGTGCTGGGCACCAGCTCTGCCAAGGGAAACGGAGGTTGCAGGGGCAGCACGTGGCATCCCGGCGTGTGGAGCCAGGACGGCTTGGGAGCAGGCAGCAGGATAGGAGCAGGCTAATTTGCTTGCTCCAAGTTTGACAACGGAAACCTGACAACTAGGAATGGAGGCACTCTGGGCATGCAAAGAGAGGGGGTCCCAAAAAGCCTGACTCGGAGCAACGGCTTGGGTTATAACGTTTTCCAAGCAGGCTGCACTCCTCATGTGGAGACTTCACCAAAAGTCAGGGCGGGTGCTGATACCAACGTGATCAACAGCTTGAATTTCTGCGCATCTGCTCCCAGGGCTCCTGTTTGTGGGAGAAGGATTGGGCTAAGACCCTGGGAGCTGAGCAGCCCCACAGGGAGGATGCCTGGGATCATCCCTCCAGCCGTGCTGCCTTGGGAGCACATCACTGCGGCTGAAGAGAGCTGGGATGGATGCAGAGGGACACGGATAAAGGGGTCTAGGAGGGTTTTGCTCCTTTCTCCAAGCTGGCACTGCACAAAAGCTAAGCAGGCGATGAAACCTGACCACTCAGCATGTTTCAGTCTCCCAGGAATAAGAATACAGATAAAGTCTCCACCATCACCTCCCAGTTCAGTCTGGCCAGTCGTCCTACAGCCTGCTGGGGGATTGCCTCTGCTGTTTTAAATCTGTAAAACCTCCTTCACTCCCTGGCTCCATCAGCCGTGCGCTGTTCAACACACACTGGACTCCACCCCAGAAGCGGCTGCATGTCAGCAGAGATGCAGTGACACATGATGTGTCGATCCCCAACGCAGTCTTTGTTGCACAACTTGCTCTCGTTAGTCCTGAAATCATCCTGGCTGTTCAGAGAGGCAGCGGCAAAAGAAGAGTCTGGCAACAAGCTCCCAAAGTAGGGAAACTTGAGCCGGTGAAGTCTGGCTGTGCTGGAGCTGACAGCCAGGATAGGCCCCTGACCTAGGGCTGGATCCAGCCATGCCTGAGCACTGTGGGAGTTCCCATCTGGATCTCAGCTTTGCAGTCTGGGCCCTCCCCTGCCCAGGGGATTAGCTGAGATGTGGTTCCCAGGGCGGGGGAAGGGGCTAATGAACAGAGACAGGATAACGAAGCAGGTAAGGGCTTCCTGTCCTTTAGGGCTCAGGAGGAAATCCTGCAGCTGGTGAATCTGGATATGATTAGTGTCCATTTCTCCCTGTGTAATCAACCCATCTGTTCATCCTTGCGCATCAACAGCGCACGCCCCGTTGCAGGCAGATGCCTCCCGGGCACTGTTTTTATCTGTGTCTGCCATGGCCACTCCAGGCAGGCTGAGAACAAGGCTCGCTCTGAGCCGTGGATGTCGTGACGGCGTCTGCTCCCTCTCCCCGCCGGGCTCAGCAGCGTAGGTCAGGCCAGAGGGAGCCCCAGGAGAGATGCAGCCAACAAACCGGCTACAATTGCGGCAAACAGCAGGACCAAGCCTAGGGAAAGCCTCTTCTTCGGAGGGAGGGCGGGCGGGCATCTTCTTCAAAGGGCTTTGAACAGAAGTTCAAAGTGATCTTTGTAACACACTGATAAGCTCAGCTTTCCTGACACTGCCTGCTCATCTGAGCTCAACTTTACCGCAAGCAGGTAAAGGTGGATTATGTTCGGCTGCCAGGCTTGTAAAGTCTTGTTCATCACGTGGGATCCTGAGTACAGGCTATATAGTCCCCACATGGTCACGGAAGGGACTGGGCTTTCAGTCCTGCTCTGTAGGAACGCTGGTTGAAGTTGATGGCTGCTGATGCAGGATCTTGAGGATTCGTTCCACCTTCTTTTCCTTGGAAATCTTGTCCAACTATGCAAAAAACACGTGGCAGCCCTGCATTGGCTTGCAAATGCCAGGCCAACGTGCCAGCTTGGGCTGAAGTGAAGTCAAAGGAGGAGCTGGTGTGTGGATCAATGCTTTTTCATAATGCAGCAGCTCAAGCTTGCAGGATCCTTTAGGGTCTTCTGAAAGGTCAAGATTGGTGACAGTCAGGACAAAATCTAAGGGTTATAATTCCCAGTCCTGGTGCCCTGTATTCTCAAACTGTGTCAACCTGCACTTATGTTAGCTCTTACTTGTGTCGCGTTTGGTCGTTGGAGTGTCTTGAGGGATCCATTGTCCTAAGTGCTATCCACATACGGAAGATAAAGATGGTCCCTACCCAGAGCAGTTTACATGCTCAGCCCAGATCTCTCCTGTGTGTGGTGTTAAGTGATCCAGGCACCTGAGCTTCTGCCATTTGCAGAGTGCCAAAACGTCATTACCGGCCAGAAACAATTTGAGGTATGCATCACAGATTAAACATTTCATTTGCTTTCAAGGGGTACTTGTTGCTTAACTTCTAAATGCAACCTGTCTTCAGCCCCTATTATATTGCTCTGGACTGCTCTTTGGGTCCTAAATCTTCTGATTTTTGTTTGTTTTGGAATGCACTGATTTACCACTGAGGAATAAATGAAAAGCAAAAGAAAACAGCAGTACTTGTTTGCATAGGCCCTACATTGTTCTGTGTTCTGCTGCTACTGAAACAGAGGCAATAAATCCTACTCCCTGGACAGAGAGAGGTTTTTGGGTGGTGGCTGTGTGCAAACAAGGCCAGGGAAGATAAACAAGCAGAAAAATATTGTTTTTAGGCAATGACAGTTGAGGATGGCCAATCAACTGATGGGTCAAAGCCAACACACCACCATCAATTAGCAAAGACATATTGATATTATTTCTCTAAGGCATTTTTGCATCAACAAAGAGGGAAGAGAGATGGATCTGTGTTATGGTATCTGTGGTCAAACTTGGCTGCAATTAGGAATCTGTATAGTTTCTATGTTGGAAAAGGGGCGTTTTGTAAAGAACTCTGCCTGTAGAAAATACGTCCACAGCTCCAGAAGGGCTCAGCCAAAAGGGTGATGAAAATCTGTCTGTTGGTGTCATCGTCAGAACTGCTGGAGGTGGGAACATTTGCTAATCTTGCTTATTTTAGGGGGCCTGCTTTCAGTGGCAGTTCATTTCTGAAAATGCAGCTCTGAAAACTCAGCCCTTAAGAGCCCAATACAATACACGCCTCAGACTAGACTAGAAAGAGGGATGCATTTTTCAGACTGTAGGTTCTTGCCTGCCTAATTATGATTTTCAGCTTCTTAAGATTAGGCCTTTGCATTGTATAAATGTGACACAGAAGAAATAGCTGTGACATTGCCTTGCATTTTCTTTTCCAGCTGGGGAAGAACCCAGCTAAACCTGCAGAGTCTCAGAGCTTGCAGAACTGTAGTGGAAGGAGAATTTAGTCTCGCATTTGGAAATCAAACTCGACCTCAGTTCCCTGAGCAATCAAAACTGCCACAATTTCTCTTCCATCCAGCCCACACAGGATGGCCTGGGGACAATCTCACTCTTAAGGGGTAACCTTTGGCACCCTGATGAAGTGCAGGGTCTAGATGGATTGCTGTATTCATGCCCGAGCAAGGCAAACAACCTCCATCATCTCTGGTGGTTACATCTTTGTTGGAACATTTCAGAACTAGGTTACAGCCTCCACTGTGGGGTTTGACTTCACTGTTCAGTTGCCTCCATAGACACGTAATGTGCTTGAAGCTGCATGAAATGGCCTTTGGATGAGCTTAGGACTGGCCAAAGTCTAAAATGGTTTGGCTTGCGGGATTCATTGCAGCTGCATCTCCAAATCCAGTTTGGGATGGGTCCCAGTGATGTGGAAAGTGAAGCCATCTCTCACTTTAGCAGGGAGAGTGCTCTCTACCACCACCCATCTTCTGGAAGACAGAGGAGAAACTGCCTTGGGTGCGTGCAGTCCTCCAGAGCAAGGTGGGATATGGGTCACAAACGGACTGCTGGGCATGTACCAAAAAGACTAGGAATGTTGCCAGAAACCCTAGCTTGGGTTTCTCCACTTCCTTGGTCTGTAGCCCCAGAGCTGTGTTTGTGAGAAGAGTCAGCTGCATCTTCAGCCTTGGTGGGAGAAGCAGGCAGGGAAGAGCTTGGATGGACTCTGGCCAATTGTGCTTCAGATGTGCTGTGGCAACAGTATGAATAATGCAGATAAATTAAATTCTTTTCTCTCTGGCTGAGGGCAAGGTGTCCCAGCTGAGAAGAACCGGGAGCCCACCCTTGTTAAAGCCAGTATTAGACTTAGACCTTCATGAGATCTACTGCCTCAAGCAATTCCATTGTTCAAAGCCCATTCAGTTAATTAGTACATTAACTAATTAACCTTCTCAGCATCCCAGGTAGGGAGTATCTATCTCCCAAAGGAAGAACCAGAGGCAAAGTGACTCACTAAGACTGGATGCAGGAGCTCAGCAATGCAGCTGTTAAGTCTGGTTTTTTCCTTCCCAAATGATTTTGTTGTTGCTGCTGCTGCTGCCGGCTTATGTACATAGTTCACCTGAGACAGAAATGGAGGAGTCCTAAAGACTCCTGAGAGAGTGCTCAGGCCTGGTGGGGAAAGGTGCTGCTGGACAAACCTGGAGAAAAGAATCCATCCAAATATACCCAGAGAAGGCAATCTGGTTCACCCACATGCTCGCACCAACTAAGGAAAAAAGTTAATGCCATTTCTCCCCATTCACAAGGAAAGTTTTTCTCATCAGCAAATGAATAAAGTCCCTTTGCTTCTTATTCGCACTTTCATCCACTCTAAATTTCATGAACCAGAAGCAAAGTGGCCAGTGCAGGGAAGAGAGAGCATGTGAGAGGTGACGGTGGGGCTGTGTTTGTACGGGCTCACTGGGATGTGAATAGACCAGAAGGATAAGACCCGAAGAGACTCCAGCAAACAGCGAGGGGAAGCTTTGATGCTGAGGAAGTCCACAGACTCAAACACATGATGATGAGCAGCTGATTTCCACAGCTCTACAACGTGGTAGGAAAAAACAGAGCTAAAGCACAAGGATAGAGTTCTTCGGCTTGCAAGACCCATGACAGCATCACAGACCCTTTCTCAGGAGTCCTGATCACAAACAGAAATGGGAGTCTTGTTCTCCTCACCCAGCTCTGATCTGCAGTCAGACAGCACGCTTTGCTCTACCTACTATCAAATGACAGTCCTTGGCAGCAAATATATGTGTGTAGAAGAATGAGAACCAACTCCTGCATTCAGTGATTCGTCCCTGAGGAGGAGAGTCTCCTAGGGCTTAAGTAAGGGCCCAAGTGCCTTACCAATCCTTTGCTCCTGGTTTTTGACTGGCTTTTGCCCAGGCAGTAAGCCCTTCACAACACTGGAAGCTTGAACAGCAGTATCAACAGTGTGCCTTGAATGAGAACTCTGGTGAGGCCACAGCAGCAACGTCTGAAAGCAGAAAGCACCAAGAGCAAGTGGCCTGTCCTGTAGAAGGGACTCCTTTCATGACCACGTCTTAATCTTCCACCAGTTTACTAAGCCCACAGCAGCCCACATTGGAGGCTACAAAAATATCCCCCTGCTCAGCAACTCCTCCTTTGTCCTTTGTAAAGCTCCAGCATTTTAATCATATTCACACCTCTCTCTCCTCACACAAACCATCTCGGCTCTCTCAGTAACCCAGGTCCACAAAACCCGTGCCTTCGTGATCTCCTTCCCTTGCTTACGCAGTCAGATACCTTCCCCTCCATGCTAATAAGCCTCTCAAGCGCATACCCCCTCTTGTTTACTCTTAAGTTCTTATTCCCATCCTTCACCCCGTGCACCCCCCCACCATTTGACTAAGATATATTGAATAAGCAACTAGTGCTGAGAGGTTACATGTGATTTTGTGGGGGCTATTAATGCCTTCAGCAATCCCAGCCCTATGCATGTCCCTAATCCCCTATTGCTCCATCTCAGGACCCACCAGGAAGGTGCTGCCTGGCTCATCTAGGGACCCTGTTATTGGGAAAGGCAAAACACCCTGCCTTGTATCTTGTGCAGCCCTGTTCATAATAAGTTTTCACTTAGAATAAGGACAAAAATAAAGTTCTTCAGTTTGTCAGGGTTTTTCTAGAAGAGAGTATTGGTGTCAGAGCAGCTGAAATTGTTCCTCATTCCTAGCTTCAAACTGACATGCTGCATCTGGCCATTTCTTGATCTATTGCTATAGGTGTCTAGAGCCCTTTGGTCTTTATTCTGCAAGCTGCCTTGATGTTTTTCCTGGAAGAATATTGCACAAGAAATGCAATATTCTTTCAGTACAAAGGCTAGGGTTTTAAATTGAGCCTTGCCTTCCCAAATCCTATTAAAATAAACAGGACTTAGATCTCTCAAATACCTTCAAAATTCCCAAACTACAAAGTTAATATAAAGTGCACAAACCTGCCTCTGAGGTCTTGAGGCTGCCCACCAAGCCCATATGAGAAGTTAGGATGGGCAGGCACTTGATAGAGTTTGTTACAGGTGATGCTTATTTTCAGGGACATTTTAATAAGACTAATCATTCACAGCAAATTACTAAGCAATACATTCATAACAATTTTCACCTGGAGATCTCAGGATAATTTGCAGGAAGTTGGTGAGGATCAGATGGTGAGGAATAGTGGTTATTAAAAAAATCTTAAGATTTTAGGTTTCTTCACAGCATAATTCAAGATGTTGGCATTATGTTTCTGCTCTGAATTACTCTGCAGAGAAATTGCCATCCCCACTGACTAGATGAAGCTTAGCAGGTCCAGCCTCCAGTGCTTAAATTTATCCCACATGAATACGCCATGAAGTGCCTTGTCCAATTAACAACCTTCCTTATACGATTTTCCTACAAGATCTGTAACAGCTTCAAAACTGTGCACAGATTTTGGCATTTCCAGTTCCCTGCATCCTTGGGGGATAGGGCTTGTAACTGGGATCTCTTACCCATCCTAAATCCTGGGAATAGTCCCGATTCTCACTGCTGGTCTTGCTCACAGAAGCAGAAAGCCCAGGGGGTGTTTGCTTTGTGTGCTCCTAATGGTCTTCCCGTGCCGGCTACTCTCGCACGAGGTCGCGAGGTGCTTGCCCTGCTCTAACAACCTCTTGTCTGGTTTTGGTCAGGACTTGAAGGGACTTAACCTCTGCGGTGGAGGGTGGGCTTCATCTGCAGCTTGTTGGCTTCTTCAGTAAGGCTGCTAACTAGGAGCTCAGCTCTGTGCTTTAGGGAGAAGAGGGTCGAGGAGGTTTCACTCCACTTTTCTCTGGTCCCTCAAGCTGTAGGCGTGCTGTCTAGGTGCGGTGTTGGTCTGTGGAAAGGCAGAAAGACAGATAAAAGTCATGGAGCTCACGAGGTGCTTTGCAGGCACGAGGCACTGCTGGAAAGAGCCAGCCAGTCACTGGGCAGGCAGGGCTGCCTGCAAGCCCTGCTGCCTGCAGTGTGGCTCAGCCCCATCCTCCGCTGCTCGCACAGCCTTTCACTCCTCCCGGGTTGCTCGGAGGGACAGGGACAGACCTGCACCCCACATTATGGGCAGGTACCTGGCAGCTGCCTGCACTGTCGCCTGGTGTGCTTGAGAGCGGAGAGGCGTCGTTGCAGGCCAGCCTGGACCCTGCACGGGCCTCAGCCATGTGGCTCCGTTTCTGAGGCAGGCTCGTCCAGACGGGAGCAAGCGAGGAAACCTCGGATCGCTCCTCCCCGGGCCTCCTCGCCGCAGGTGCTGCTAGGATCCGGGTTCTAGAGGCCATGCTGCCGCTGAGCCGCCGTCCCCAAGGCCTCCTCGCCTGCTCCGGGTTCCTCTCCCCCTCCCTGTGGGTGTTATTTACACCGTTTCCTGCCCAGGGAAGTTCAGGAGTTTGACGTTACTGGGTTGGTTTCCGCTCCTCTGCCTGGCTCCCATCGGGAGCTCTTGCAGAGCTCGAGCCCTGTGGTGCCGGCAGTGGCCAGGCAGGAGCCTGCCCGTGCCAGCGGGCAGGATGGAGGTGCCAGCCAGGCCCAGAGAAGGAAATGTAACCCCTTTCAGGCCGGACAACTCGAGCTCAACCGGCTTGGGAGGGCTGGAAAAGCCGACCCCATGTCCGTCCCTCCACATCGGTCCTGCTGCGGGGCTGGACAGGGCCGCTCAGCCCCGGCGGGAGGAAGGGAGGACGCGCCCGGGCATCGCTGCAGAGCTTTTGGGTTCCTGCCGAATTGACGCCCTCCCCTCTCCCTCCCTCTCCCCCCCCATCCTTCCCACGTGCTCCCGCCTGGCCTGCGTCTCCCCTCCCTTCCCTTCTCCCTCCCATCCCGCAGCAAACAAAATGGCTGCTGCATGGCCATTTTGTTTTCCGTCTGAAAGGGGGAAGCCAGGACGCTGGGACTTGGCTCTTTTTTGGAGGCTGCGGCCATGTTCGAGCCCAACTCTCCCGTCTCTACGTGGCACCGGCTGTAGCGAGAGAGAGAGAGAGAGAGAGAAAAAAAAAAAAGAAAGAAAAAAAAAAAGGACCTTTTGGAATGAGACCAAAGTCAGAGGCAGAGAGTGGGTAGTTTTGGCGTATGTTGAGCACTGAAAATGCCTGGAATTGCCAAACTGAGCTTTTGTATTAGCAGCGTAAGGCTACTCGGTGCATGCAGAGTCGCGGGTCTGCACGGTATAGCTGGACGGAAAGGTTTGTTCGCTATATTCAATAAAAAAGCCCTCCTTTCTTCTGTATTTATAAAGTACCAGAGAGCACTGTTGTCTAATTTGTTTTTGGACGGGCGGATGGTTTTACACATCGGCTTGGTATGATTAGAGCCGGTCATTGCTGGACGGTAGCATTTTAACCTGTTGTGTGTCCTCTTGTTTTTGGTGAATATGAGATCTGACCTTTCCACTGATCTGGCAGTGCCTGGATTTAGCTGATGTGATCGGGAGGATTTTTTTTTTAGGGATTTTTGTTTTGTTTATTGCCTTCTTGCCTTGAAAGTTTTCATCTCGGGAATACAAAATCTTAATTTAAATATTAAAAGAAATAGCTGTTCTTGGCTTTTTAAGCCCTTGCTTTTCTTACGAGGACGGAGCTGTACTGAGATAACAAGCTGTTTACTGCACCAGCGTGTGTACTGCACCAGAGTGTGTATCCTGCATACGTTAAGGTGTGATACATGACAGAGACGCCATCAACAGTAACATGCCTTGAAAGTTTATGGGAACTTGGTGGCGTTACCATAAGATTTTGCGCAGAAGCATGGCAAAAATACCAGAACATGCGCCAAATAAAAGCGATTTTTTTTTTTTTTTTTTTTTTTTTAAAAAGTGATTCTGCATTTCCTTCAGTAGCCTGGATGTCTTGGAGTTAGTAGTCACGTCTCTTCGTTCATGGATGCTCGGAGGAGCAGATCTCTGTCCAGTGGCATGGGGGGGATCGGGCTCTGATAAAGGCATCGGTGTTGGGGTGATCGTCCTACCTTTCCTTGAGGGGCTGCCCGGACATCTGGAGAGAAGCAGACACTTTCAGAGAGGAGCTGGGAAGGAGAGCAGAAAGAGGCGAAATCGCTTTTCTTGCACAGAAAGGTATTTGCCTCCATATCTGCTTGGCTTGCTTACAAACGGACAATGTAAAGAATTGCATGGGCGACGGTGGTCCCGGAGCCGGGGCTGCATGTGTGGGCGCTGGGCGGGCGGTTCGCATTGCATATTAAATGTTTTGGTCCAAATCTACGTTAGGGGTGGACGTTACCTGCGCACCTTTCGTGAGCAGCTTTTGAACTGAACATCGAGAAGGAAAACAATATTAATGGAAGAGTTTTATGGAGTATTACAGGGAAGGATCTTCTTCCTTTCGATTTTTGAGTTAACCTATAGAATTGAGTATGGAGCAGGTAAAAATAAACCAAAAAGATATTTTTTTCTCTTATATCTCTTGATTTTTAGTATTTTGGAGAAATTACTCTATGAAATATCAATAGTGCCTCTTTTACTTTTATGACAAAAATTCTGGGATTATTTTTTCCTTCAGGAGAGTGTAAATTGTATGCTAATTTACAAGGAAAATACATGAACGTTTAGAAAAACCATTACCTTTGTGGCTATCTTTAATAATGGATTTATGAAGGGTTCATAAAAGATAAGTCGTGTAACAAGCAGGTTACAGATGCATGTATTATAGATAACAATACCAGATTCATTAATGATGATCCAGATGTTTGTAAACATCTGATAGGACTTGAAACAACCCCTAACAGATGAGTAGCTATTTATTAAGATATCTGCTAATTGTTTACTAATAAATAAATGCTACAACAATGTTGATATGAAATACTACCTACGTCATTAAAAAAGCATGGAGGAAAAGCATTGCTGAGACATGGGGGCTGTTGCAGGAATGAACTTCAAATATTTTTACTTCCATTTCCCTTTGCCTATTTGCAGCACCTTTGATTAACTCTTTTGAAGTGTGATATTTTAATATCGACTCCAGGATCGGGTGTCTGGGAAGATGGTTGGCCTTGCTTTTCCGAGAGGTTTGCCTGGCCTGTGAGAAGTTAAAAGCAACTTGTCCTTGTGGCTACTTTGGCAAACGTCATTTTTTTTGCTTTCCAGTGGCACGGGGTGCGTTCAAGATGTTTTTTTGGGCCGTCTGCTGCTTTTTCTGTGAGCGTGTTCCTCACTGCTGGCCGGTAGAGTCGCGCGGCTCTGAATGGTGCTGTATATGGCTGCATGCCCCGGCCATGTTGGGGAGCTATTAAAAACCTTCCCCACCTCTTTTTGTTTTTGCTTATTTGGGGTTGGGTTTTTGTTTTTTGGTCTGTTTGCTTTTTATTTTTCCACTCCAGCAACGCGGCGAGGCGAGGACGTGAAGTCACTACCAGCTTCCCTACAGGCAAAGCTAAGGAAACAAAATGGCCGACGGTCAGCCATTTTGTGCCAACGCAGCCGGCTGGCTGCACGCAGGCTTCACGTTGGTCGGGGCTGGTTCTGCTCCAGTCCAGCCCGTGCTCCAGGAGGCTGAAAAGCCTCTCAGAGACGCAGGGCCCTGATTTCCCGCTGAGAAGCCCTGCCTGTCCCCGGCACGTTTTGGCACCGACGCGCGGGTCTGTGGCTATACAAAGGCTGAAAGCAGTGTCTGCTTCTAAAGGAGCGACTTTGTTGTTTTATGGTTTCCTCCTCCCTCCTCCCCCCTCCTCCATTTCATTCAGTGCTCCTTAATAAACCAGATCAGCTCCTCAAAGCTTCGGAGCCTTTCCAGCTACTCTCCGAGGTGAGCTCTGTGCCTCCCTGTTTTAAAGGCAGAGACTTGGCCATGCTCGGGCATCTTTGGTCTGCAGATGCTTCGAAATTTGGGGGCCATCAGCTTGAGTTGTCTGCTGGGGGTCATCACAAGCCGCCCTGAGCCCTGCTAACTGAAGAACAATTGTAGGTCACCTCTCCCTCCCAAAAATGAGTCTGAAAGCTGGACTGGAAATGCCATTTTTTTGCCAGCCTGGAGGATCTTGCTGTGAAGAAACTTATTAATCCTTTATCTGCCCATTTCTCTCGCCCCTCCAAGCACCTCTAGACAGCAGGACTGTGCTGTGGCACACGCTGAGCCGGGGGACCTTCCTGCAGTCTCTCGCAGAGACTGACTGAGCTTTTTCACAAAAATCACATTTGGCTAGTTTTGAAGGACTCATATGAATCTGGGAAGGGGAAATTGCAGTGCCACTACCTTAACGTCTGCACAGAAAATGGTGTTTTTCAAAAAGAGGTCCAGTTCTTAGCAGTCAAGTATCCAAAAATCTTCGAAAGCTGGGCTTAAATAACTTAGAAGGCAGTGAGAGGCTTTGGGGTATAGGCTTCTGACTCCTACAGACCCTGTTGGCTATTTTATCCAGAATTTTGCATAGCTACATCACATTCAGGCACTTGTAAATCTAATGCTTCAGCAGCGATATGCTAGAAGGGAAGGCTTCGTGTCTGGAAAGCAGGGCAGAGCTGGAACGCAGCTCACTTTGGCGATTGCCTTGGGATTTTTGCTGAGAATCTCGGTAGATACAGAGTTTGCACAAATCTTATGGCTGCATGGATATATGACTAATTCATAATGCCTCTTTGTGAAACCCCAGTGGGGTTTTCCCATTGAGCTGCTATCCAGTATGTGTGTGATCTTCTCTCTCTCCCAGGATCTATGATTCTCCTGCAGATATTAAAATGGAACATCACTTTTTCCCTCTCTGTCAAAGACAGTTGGGAGAGGTGGATATCGACCTGTCCTAACCTGGTTAGGCTGGCCTAGGCAAACCTTTGCCCTGGCAGTGTGACGACAGACTGGAGCAGGACTTCCCAAGGCTGGTTCCAGTGTCAGCTTTACCATGGACTTGCTGTGTGATCTTTGGCAAATTTGGTCACCTCTCTGCTTCTCCTTCTTTCCCCATCTTTTGTCTTGATGGTTTAGACCACAAGCCATCCAGGAGAGGGGCTTGCTCTGATTGCCATTTGTATAGCACCTAGCACAAACAAGTGTGACAGTGATACTAAGGGTAGGATGGTCATGGTGATCCTTACCGAGCATAGCATTCCTAAATCCTCCTCTTTGACTCCTTTCTTCACGGATCCTGGCAAGATCAGGATTGCAGAGTCAGCAGCTGGGTATTCCCGAAACCTATACTCGTTAAGACAATTATTATAATTAAATCTCCAGTTTTCAGGATTACTTATAGAAGTCAGAAGGGATTTTTTTTTCTCTCCATGTATAATTAGATCTATGTGAACTAGGAGTTATTTAATGTAATTTCCCACCCACAGTTTGAGAGTGGCCCAAATGCCTATTCTCTGCAATGGTATCAAGAGTGACCTTTTAAATGCCTGGCCTATTCATCTTGCTTATACGCTTAAAATAATATAAGCCACCAGATTGGGAATCAGGAAAAATTGTTCCTCCAGGTCAGTTGCCAAGAGTCTCTTCAGAGAAGATTAGTGTCCTCTGCTATATGCATCACCTGATGCAATCATCTGGGCCACCCACCTCCCCAGTCCTCTACCATTGCAGCAACCACTGGCTTTCTTGCCACCATGATCCCTTCTGGTTGATGCCTGTGGCACTAGCTTAATTTTTGGCGGGCTGAAACACTTTAGTCTAAACTAATACTTCTGCCCCTGAGGAGGCAGAGTGGCCTGTGCCAGACTGGATGGACCTTTGAGCCTGATTGTAACCTTGGTGAAGCTCTGCCTGGTGTTGCACGTCCTAAGGAGGGATGTGCAACCTCTGTGCATCACTTTCTATGCCAATAAAACAGGAAGAATAATGTTTCCCATCAGAAGGCTGTTTGGGATGCAAGGTACTTGGCACTGTGGGTGGGCCGGGTACTTAAATGCTATAGGAATCAGTCCTGCAACACTGATTTTTTGACGTTCTTTATAGCCTGTCGCACTAGGAGAGGCCTGGGCCAGATGGCCTGGCACACTAGGTCATCCCTTGTGAAGGCTGAGTTTGTCAAAGGAAATTAAGAGAATTACCTGGACTGTGTTGAATGCCAGTGAGGACTTCTGGACAGCTCTGCAAAGGAACAGGGGCACTTTCCAAACCTCGCTGCAAAGATATCCTTGTACCCCAGGCCATCCTAAACTCTCACCTCAAGGATCCCAGCTGCAATAGTTCACCAAATCTTTGGGAATCTCACTTATTTAGGCTGTTGCCTGTTCGCTGTGGAAGCACGAAGCATTAGGCAGCCTTTGTCCCTTCAGGGACTTCTGCCTTAGCCCCTGCCTCTCTCACCACAACACTCAGCAGATGTTTGGGGAGGCTGGGGACACCTCCTGCTGAGCTCTCATGGGAAGTCCTCCTTTGGGTCTCTGCTGTGCTGCACATGCAGCCCGCTTAATGTGCTACTGGTGGCTCCCTTTTCGTTACGTCTTTCTTTAATCTTCAAGGGGAATTCTTTCTCATTGCAAAAGAACCTCACACGTTTCTTTTAAACTACCAACTTAATACCTTGCATCTGTATTTGGGTGTACAGAGAATGAAAATGTCTCAGAAGGTGAGCCAAGGGCTTGGGGGGAAGCCAGTCTGTCTCAGATCCATGCTAATATTGCCTGGCTGTGCTATAGCATTAAAGGGACACCAAGCCTGCCTGTTGCACTCATTTGTTTAGGAAATGAGATCTGCCTTGATGTACTCGATGCCATTACATTTACAGCCTAAAAGCTTCCTTGTACTCAGTTATTTCTAATCTGCTCAATTCCCTGGAGCGCATAGCAGCTAAATTGATGGATTCTCTTATCTGGTCTGGCAGGTTTGTTCTAGATATGCTGTGTGTTCAAGAGGTGAGGTCAGCCTGGCTGTATGTTACTTGGCGTTATTGCAGTTTCAGGAGAGCTGTGCTATCTGCATGTATGGCCCTGGGTTCAAAGGAGAGGGCTGCTGCTTCCCTAAGCCCTTGGGTGCATAAAGTTTGCAGCCAGTGTGATTACCAAGGATAAAGTATAGTCTAAGGGGACTGAAGGAGATTTAAAGAAGGAAAGGGAGCTCTACACAAGGTTGGGTATGAGACTCCTTTTCCCTAACATCATGAAGTCTGATGAATTTTCATGCATTTCTGTTCACAGGAGCCGTGGAGCAGCCGATGCCTGGATAAGGATCATTTCATTGCGTTAGACTGCCACGGTCCCAAGCTGTCCTTGAGGCTGAGGTAGTAGATTGAATAGTTGTGGAGTCCGATCCTCCCTTTGAGCTAACTATACAATCTACTGTCTTTCCTAAGGAGACAGTCAGGTCTTCAGTTCTCGTCATCTACTTCTACACCAAGCATGGAGGCAGGTGGTGCAAGTAATGCAAAACCAGTGATACGGCTGTGAATCAGACGAGACCTCTGTACTGCTCTGTGGAGGTGAGGTAGTAGGTTGTATAGTTTGGTGGGAGGGATTTTATCCCATTTCAGGTGATAACTATACAGTCTATTGCCTTCCTTAAAGAGCAGCAAAACCACTGGAGGACTGGCTCAGCCCACAGAGCTCCCGAGGCATCAGTTCTTTCTGTTGAGGATCCCAAAACACAGCATGGCATTGTTGAACAACTCGGTGGGTCTTCTTTTATAGCATCCAGGATTGCATTCTTCCAGGGACTGCTCCGTGCCTCAGTCATATGAGCATGGAGCCACCTACTTACAGAAAACATTACGTCTCTGTTTAATGGGTGCACGAGAAACAATGAAATGAGTTGGTGCATCAGCTCCTGGTGTTCAGTTCTATTCTTTTTTTGCAGGAGATGGGCTCAAGTTGTAAAGGGTTTAAGCGTGCAGTTCTTTTCTGGTCTGTTCTCAAGTCTGGAGGGGAGTAGATACTTTGGTACAAAGAGGATAGATCTGAGCTTGCGATTTAAGTTTGTAGCACCCAGTTCTGAAATTTGGGTTAAGAACTAGATCCAAGAGCAAGCTTAGCCTGTGGACTCAAAGCCCTGGGAGCTGATCAGATTTGGCTGGTTGGCCCCTGCTCAGGAAGTGCATTCTGTTTTGGACAAGTTCCCAGCTCTCCCATGGTACAGAGTTAGAGGGTGGTTCTTTCTGATTTGATAATCCATATCAACCTAACTCACTTATATGCAAACCCTGATGAGGAGATTAGGGCTCCTGTGTATTTACATAGGATAAACCAATGATTCAGACTAACACCCTGTCCTAGAGGGGAGACAGGTAAGGAAGAGATGTGAGCCAAAGGGAGCAAGTCCTAATCCTTCTGGGTTCTCTGAGGCAGGTAGCACTGTCATCTGACAACAGACATATGAGAAGACAGCATGCTTTAGAGCTCTGGCACTTGACAAGGGACAGGGAATCGTTATTTCTTCTCTTAGGAGCAGATGGGACTATCCCTCTGCCATATTCCAAAGTAAGTAGGATCAAGACCGTGAGTGGAGCTGTAATACGACCAGGGCTGCATCAGTTCTTCAAGACTGAAGGACATCTCAGGCCACTATCGCTGCCATCTCACTGTCAGGGAAACGCGTGAGATCTGAGACATCAGGAAGCGAGGGCAAGCAGAGGACACCTTCTCAGATGAAGTGGGAAGAGAGCTGCAAAAAGAAATTGGAGCCCTCAGATTTCACCCTGAGGAAACGCACAAGGAGACCCAGACCTGACTGCTTGGGCCATAGGACTCCCCAAAATGAAGCAGTCTGTTTAAGGCTCCTCTGCTTCTCGGGATGGGGCATAGCTGCGGCGAGGCTGGGACGTGACTTCCTCAGGCTGGGCAACAGCTGGTGGGTGGGGATGCCGCAGTGTCTAGCAGTGAAGGAATGCAGTCCTCTCTCCATAAATCCGGCTCTTCAGCAGTCCTGGCGACTTGCTGTGCAAAACTACAGCTTGGTCCTCTTAGATGCATTATTATCCTCCAGCCGCTTGCTGAGGGGCAGGGCTCCTACCCGCAAATTACTTGGAAGGTACCAAAATAGCACCACAAGGATGGGAACAGAGTGGCACATCCACTTCATATTTAAGAGGTATCCCCTAGAAAAGAACTAATCCTGTGCGTCCCAAATGAATTCAGTTCAGTCTCCCTCCATTGCATTGATGTTAATGCAGAGAATCTCAAGCAGTGAAACTGTGTGAGCTGGAAGCCATGAATGAAATATTACTGGAGATATTATCTTGTGAAAATAAACTTGTTTTGACTTTTTAAAAACAGTGTCTTTTTATTGCCTTGAAGCGAGCTTGGTTGGTGAATTGGGACCTATAGAGGGGTGGCCAGCATTCCTGCGTGTCACTGACCAAATTCTCCGGTTGACCAAAATCTTGATCATGCAAGGGAAGCCACAGCCAGGACACGATGAGAATGTGGGGCAGACTGGGTTGGCCGAGCAGCTGAGACCATCCGTTTTGGCTGTCAGTATGTGCTTTCCTGGGCCAACCCGAATCCTATCACGAAGCCCTAACCTGCTTCCTCATGCTCAGTCAGCTCAAGGGCTGCAGGTTGGGCTTCTCTCTGCCTTGGATAGTCCTCGCTATAAGCACGTCTATAACTCCAATACCAACAACAGGAGAACACAGGGACTTCCAGGCTCGACTAACCCATCGTCTTGTCTCTGATAAATCACAACTAGGGCTCAGAAACCTGGCAAGGCAATATTTACTTTTTCTAATGCTTCCTGGTATACGGGAAAGGGCAGCCTCTGCCCAGGAGGGTTAGCAGGCTGTCCGAGCTTATAACTATGGATATTTGGGACACCCAGCTAACTCGCTGGCCAGGATGCCCAGGCACGTCTCAGTGGGGCAGCCGCGCTGTGGCAGCAATGCCATCACTGGCTGCAATGGTGGGGAGGGGCAGGCACCTTCTTTTAGCAAAAAGCAGCCAGGAAACAAGAGGGAGAAAGGTGGGTCCCCGCCGGCACCCCTGGGGACACTGCAGGACGAGAGCACTTTCAGCCCCAGTACTCAGAGGGAATATTGGGCAGCTAGCCGGACCTACCAGCATCATGGCCCCAATTGCAAATCCCCCAGGATGGTGCACATGCTTGTTCCAACCCTTCCGACTCACCATGTTCAGGGGAGCTTCAGGAGCACGAAGCTAAGTGACCTCTCAACCTGCAGCGGGCATGTCCCTCTCCCTGCTGGGAAACAGGACCTGGGGTTGGGGCAGGGAACCAAGCAGGTGGGGTTAATGCAGCAGCCAAGCCTTATAAACACCACAAATCCCATGATTTTAACCCAACTGACCACAGCTGGTGGTTAAATGCCTCCTCCTCCTCCTACCACACATGGCTGTGGGGCTGCCAGGACCCAGCAGCATCTTTGCCAGGGTCTTGGCTCCTTTCCCCTCCAGGAGTTGCCTGCTGCCAGAGCATCCTTCATGCCAAACCCCCAAATGGTGTGGAAATGCTGCAAAAGTCTCCCTTGAATGTTTCGTGTCCTCCCCTGCGCACCACACCATACCCTGCCCTTGCCGTGCAGTCACCTTCCCTCCTTCCCTAACCCCCCCCTAATTTAGGATTAAACCAAACCAACCCAAATGCCCGTGCTGGCAGGGCTCAGCCCCGCTGTCCTGGGGTGCAGGGGGAAGAGGAAAGGGGATTTGCTTTCTGGTTTTGAATTTTCTGTTACAAGGAACTCTATAAATAGGTCCTTGCACAACTGCGTGTCTCCAGAAGTCAAAACCTTAAGGAAAACAAAACTCAACAGTTTTTACAAGGTTCACTAGCCCCAAAATCATGATAAAATATTTAAATCCTAGAATTATTTTGATGGTCTTCTGCTAACGCTGTTAATCAGCAGCACTGTTGCTCCCAGCTCCATGATGGCTCTCAGCAGGGTGGAGGATCCAGCATTGCAAAAAATCAGGTGTTGACCAAATGCCCTGATTTTGCTGGGAGGAGAAATGCTTTTCTGCTCTTTTTATTGCTTATAGGGAATTAATGCTACAGTCTCCTTCACCCAGATGCAAAAACAGTCACCATCCTGAAATGGTCTCCCAGCTCCATCCCTGCCTGAACCCTCGCCCCTTACAACAGGCGAACAGCAGCCGCTCCGGCTGTATTTCATAGAATCATAGAATCATTTCTATCATTTGTCCCTAACCCAAGGCTGGATTTTTCTTCCCCGAAAGCAGCTCAGCAGCAGGAGCTCAGCCTGCAACGAGAGCGTGCAGCAGCCACGGCACCTGGGCAGGAGGTTATTTTTAATCTGAATCTTAACTACATCTGATGCTTGTGATTAAATAAAGCACTAAACTCTCTGTGGGGTTCTGCGTAGCGAGTTCAGAGCTGCCCAGTTCTCTGCGGTGTCTCTCCCACTGCCATCTGCCGGTCACCGTTTAGCAGGGCTAGTGGTGACCGTGACCTAAAAAAACCCCGCAGGCAGCTGGTTTCCTGTAAGAGAGCTGGTGCTGCTGGGCTCCTGCAGCAGGATTTCAGGGAGAAGGGAAAGGCAGAGCCGCAGGGCAGCCTCGCCAGGCAAAGCAGGGGCAGAAGGATGGGGAAAAGCAAAAAGCAGAGGTCTGATCCCAGCGTCGCTCCTGTGCGGCGAGTTGACGCCTCGCAAGGCCCTTTCCCCGCGTGCTGCTCGCAGCTGGGTGATGTTCTGCAGCGAAAATGCTGCAGAAACACGGGATCTGGGGACACACACTTGCATTTAACTTCTTTCTTTGCTGCAAAGATGAAAAAGTGTGTGTTTGGGGTGGGAAAGGGCTGGCTGCTGGGCCTCTCAAAACAGGGAGCCAGAAGCGCTCCAGCCCCAGTTTTGATCTCTTTTTTTTTTTTTCCTCCAAGCTCTCTTCCTCTTGCTTTCCTTGCCCAAAAATTCCTGGTGGGGACACATTTTTGCTTTGCACTCAGCCGGGCGCTCAGGGAATATTCCCTGCGTCATCCTCAATCTCCTCCCCCCTTCTGCTGCTTTTACACAGGCTTAAAAACATTAAGTTGCAACCTTGCAAAAACCGGCACCCAGATGCTTTTGGAAAGCCAAAAAAACCCCTTCAGCACCCCCCAGGAGCCACGTTGTCTTCTGGCAATTCTACGTAAGCACACAATCAAGAGCATTTTACAGATGTAATAAGCAGGCCCCCAGCCTCCAGATCCCCCAGCGAGACACTGCACACCCCGCAACAGACTTTCACAACAGGATTTATTCAGTGCATGCTCTGGGGATGCACGGGACACAGCATTATGGGGGAGGACACGAATATTGGCCTTCAGGTCATTCTCCACCTCATCTGTTTAAGAAATCGAAGGACGCACCAACCAGAGAAGGGACTGTATCTCCTAGTCCCTTCCACCGGTCTGCAAAGCTTGTCGCATATTTAACACACCTTACTGGGAATCCTCAGGCGAAGGGAGCAGAGACATGGGGGAATAAAACACACAGCGTCCCAGACAATGAAAGCGGTCCTCCAACGAGTCCTGGAACCACTGGTAACCTCTAACATCATTCACCTGGCTCTCTTGAGCTCAAATTGTACCAGCACACGTGATGACTTGTTTCTCCTGGACCAGGTTCCACCACACGCAAAATATATGTCAACCGGGATCTGTATCTAAATTCAAATACACTGAAGTTATGCAAAGAAGGAAGCCATGCAGAAGAAAGCTGTATGAAGGAGCCGGTAACTCCTCTTCAGCGCTGAAGGTTTTTCTTCTATGCATGCACACAGGTGCAGGCACACGCGTAAAATAAAGTCATGGCAATGGACTAACTGTGGACTGGGTACATGCGGTAGAGAGCAGAAGAGAGGAAGGAGGCAAGGGTTGCAGAGGTGTGAGGAGGAGGAGAAAGGAGTACATCTGGGTAGTACTGGCCATAGCTATACCAGAACCAGGAAGGAAATAGAAATCCTCTCCCGTGGGGGGAAAAAAAAATAGCGCCACTCTTTTTGGACAAGAAGGAAAGAGAAGAAACTTCTCCAAAATTGAGACAAACAGACACATCAGGAGGGGAAAAGAGCATTTTTGTTGGAAACTCATCCTGACAAACACCAAACGCAACCACCATGTCTCATCTACAGACAAACACCAAAACCAATGATCACGTCTCATCGCCACTCCAAATCATTCTGCTTTCCCTGGGGACACGGTATGGTGGGGCCTGCCAGCCACACAGGTGGGTGGGATAGCTCATCATTTCCAGTTTGAAAACAGACCAGAAGCCCAGGCTGGCTGGGAAGAAGGGAGAAGCATCCAAGGTCACCAGCATTATGGCAGACACCCTCCTGCCCTTGGGTCTCCTCAGGAAGGGGACCAAGTTCCCATGGGACTGCCAGCTGCCCTTGGCTCGTCGGGGCTGGAGCAGGTAAGGCAGCGTAAGAAGAGAGCATGTCAACCTGAATTGTCCATGGTGTCTCCCAAGCCTACCAGGGTTGTGGAACAACCAATGCTGAAGAAAGCCTTGGTGACTGGTGCAGAGACAGCTGAGAAAGACCATTCAAAGTAGAAGGCCCACCAGGATGACACTGGGTAGGAGGAAGAGTGAAAGCCCCAAGCAGGTACTGGGGGCTCCAGCCGTGGACTGATCCACACTTGTCTGGTCTGAGCTTGTCTCCAGTTCTTCAGCGTCCAGGGCACCTGCTGGCAGAAGAGAAGAAAACGTGGAGTTAGAGGCGAAGATCTGGACAAAAGAGAAACTCCCGCTCATGCAGGTCCATCAGTGACGTGCACCAAGACACCGCGAGGTAGCAGTGCACCGATCCAGCGAAGGTGTGACACAGCTGGTGGGTTAGTGGGGAGCAGGCTGTAAACAAAACCATGCTTCACGAACGAGACATCCAACCAGCCCCTTTCAGTGTTAGAGGAAAGAGTGAGGAACAGGGTTGGTGCCACATATGAGAAGAGGATCCAGAGGACCAGTCCGATACTGGTTCCTCCCAAGCGCTCTCCATGCTGCTTGGGGATCACTGAATGTCTGAGGGTCCATGCCAGGACAGACTCCACAATTACCTTACCTGAGAGGGAGGTCTGGAAAGCAGGGCTCTGCCCTTTTTTTTCTCTGGAAGATGATGTTAAGCGCAAGAAGGTGGGCTCTTCAGGGCTGAAGACCACTGGCTTTGAGGGGGTTATGAGCTCAGCTTTATTGAAACCTAACTTGATCTCTGGAACAATCTGGCTGAGGGATGGAGGTGGACTGGAAAAGGCTGATTTCTCTTTCCCGTCCTCTTTGACCCCTTTATTTGTTTCTGGGACTGATTTGGGGTTGAAGGCTGTGTCCATGCTTTCTAATAAGGCTGGATTCTCTGTAGTTAAGGGACTAACAGGCTCTCCAGTGTCTACCTCTATTTCTGGAGATACTTCATAATCCAGGTCTAACGTGGGCTCAAAGGAAAGAGTTAGCCCAGTTGCCTCAGTAGGACTGGGTCTTTCTGTTTCAGTGGGTTCTGGGTTTGTGGTTGTGGCAGTTTTTGGTTGTGTCTTTGCTGTTGTGGTAGGTGCTGGTGGTGTAGTGGTGAGTTTTGGCTTTGCTGATGTTGTAGCGGCAGGTGTTGGCTTGGCTGTAGTGGTAGATGTTGGTGTGGTGGGTGTTGGCTTGGCTGTAGCTGTGGCAGGCTTTGGCTTAGCCAGAGTTGTGGTGGGTTTTGGTGTGGTGGGTGCTGGCTTGGCTGTAGCGGTGGTTGTGGTGGGCTTTGGCGTGGTGGGTGCTGGCTTGGCTGTAGTGGTGGTTGTGGTGGGTTTTGGTGTGGTGGGCTTTGGCTTGGCCGTAGTTGTGGTGGGTGCTGGCTTGGCTGTAGTTGCAGTGGGTTTTGGTGTGGTGGGTGCTGGCTTGGCCGTAGTTGTGGTGGTTGCAGTGGGTGTTGGCTTGGCTGTAGCAGTGGTTGTGGTGGGTTTTGGTGTGGTGGGTGTTGGCTTGGCTGTAGCGGTGGTTGTGGTGGGTTTTGGTGTGGTGGGCTTTGGCTTGGCCGTAGTTGTGGTGGGTTTTGGTGTGGTGGGTTTTGGTGTGGTGAGTGCTGGCTTGGCTGTAGTGGTGGTTGTGGTGGGCTTTGGTGTGGTGGGTGCTGGCTTGGCTGTAGCGGTGGTTGTGGTGGGTTTTGGCTTGGCCATAGTTGTGGGTTTTGGTGTGGTGGGTGCTGGCTTGGCCGTAGTTGTGGTGGGTTTTGGTGTGGTGGGTTTTAGTGTGGTGGGTGCTGGTGTGGTGGGTGCTGGCTTGGCTGTAGTTGTGGTGGTTGCAGTGGGTGTTGGCTTGGCTGTAGCGGTGGTTGTGGTGGGTTTTGGTGTGGTGGGTGTTGGCTTGGCTGTAGCGGTGGTTGTGGTGGGTTTTGGTGCGGTGGGTGTTGGCTTGGCTGTAGCAGTGGTTGTGGTGGTTGTTAGCATGGTGGGCTTTGGCTTGGCAGTAGTGGTGGTGGGTGCTGGCATGGTGGGTTTTGTCTTGGCCATGGCTGTGGTGGCTGCTGGTGTTGTGGGTTTTGGCTTGGCTGAGGTTGTCATTGGGAGCGTGGTGGCAGGTTTTGGCTTGGCTGTCGTGATGGGTGCTAGCGTTGCGGGTTTTGGCTTGGCTGTTGGGAGTGTGGCTGTGGGTGGTGGCTTGGCTGTAGTGGTTGGGAGCGTGGTGGTGGGTGGTGGTTTGGCTGTGGTGGTGGATTGTGGCCTGGCTGTGGTTGGAAGTGTGGTTGTGGGTGGTGGCTTGGCTGTGGTTGGGAGCGTGGTTGTGGTTGGTGGTTTGGCTGTGGTTGGAAGTGTGGTTTTGGGTGGTGGCTTGGCTGTGGTTGGGATTGTAGTTGCGGGTGGTGGCTTGGCTGTGGTTGTGGTTGGGAGCGTGGTTGTGGGTCTTGGCTTGGCTGCGGTGGGCACTGGTGTTGCGGGTTCTGGTTTGGCTGTGGTTGTGGTGGGCACTGGTGTTGCGGGTTCTGGTTTGGCTGTGGTTGTGGGTTTTGGTGTGGCTGTGGTTGGGGTGGATGGGCTTGCCTTTGTTGTCACAGGGGCTGGAGTGGTCTCTTCTACAGTGGGTTCTGGTAAGAGACGAAAAGTGCCGTGGGTTAGGGCTGGGGTCAGCTGACCTCAACAGATCCCCTGCACTGAGCAGGGCCAGCAGAAATCAGCTGGGGGGTGAAGCAGCAGCCAATCCCTCTCAGGTCACTCTGGGCCATCCCCCACACTCTGGGATTCCCAACCTGGAGACATCTCATCTCCCTCACACAACCTCCTGCCCCTTGGGATCAGGGCGTCCTCATGGGACAACAATTGCTGGCTAAGGGGGTACGAGGTCCTTGTCTGATCCTACTCATCTTGAGGCAGCTGACCTGTCTTAGGGGCTGCCATCGCACCCGATGTCTCATGATCCAGCCCTGGAACTGCTGGTCCAGGGCTTCCTGATAGCTCCAGGAGGGTTCAGAGCTTGGACCCCAATCCAGGGGTCCGAGTCCCAGCAGCCTGTCAAGGGACACGTGCCACTTTGCTTCACTTACCACACAAGGAGTTGACACAGACTCTACCCTCGGGACATTGCGAGCATGAGGGTCCTTCCTTGTACGGCTTTCGGCCTTTCATATTACCCCTGGAAGCAGAAGACGCCAAGAAAAAGAAGGTGTGAGGAGAGGGGGAAACACCCATCCCAAAGAGGGGGTCTGATTCAACTGGAATATCCCAGCCAAGGCAAAACTCAGGATTAATGTAAAAAGCAGGTCTTGGTCTCCTGCCACAGACTGTCAGTGCCGTTTACTCAACAGCCTGACCCCAAGGCTGCTAAAACCAGGGGAGAGAGCTCCATGGACCAGATCCTTCCCCACCCCTTAGAATAGAGCAGTCGTTGGGCATCTGGACACGTGATTTCGTCTCCCTTCTGCTCAGGACCCCTAAGAAGGTCAGCAGCAACCGGCCGCTCTTGTTGGTCTCACCAGCTCCGAGCAAGTGGTCCCCAAGGCTAGTCCCAGGGCTTTGCAAGCAGCCACCCACCTCTCCTCCCATGTCCAACCCTTCCTGCTGGTGCAAACGTGCTTCTCCACCCCAGGCGACCGCTGCTGCCGACGGGGAAGAACAAGACACAGAGCAGGGAGCTGCCAGTTGTACCCTCAGCTACTGCAGCATCAGCCTTGGGCAGCTCTCGGCGGGAACCCCCCTCCTCAGGTCTGGGCCAGGAGCTGAACCAGACCTCAGCAGTCGCAATCACGGGCAAGGATCACCACACAACCCTTCCTTCCTCTGTGACCAACCCAAGATAACAAAGGCCTTTCTTGGAATTGCTTCGCTTTTCTTTCTGAACAAGGCCAAATCCTGCTCTGCTATAGGGACTGAAGGAAGGACATTTCCAGCACAGAAACCCCGTCAAGATGCACCAAGCCACGCGAGGCATGGGACTTACGGGGGATAATAGTTGCAAACAAGCAGGTACATGTCTTCTGTTTCAATTCCATCGATCGTCTCACAAAACTTGGCCCCACAGCCGATCTGATGGGTGCTTGCCCAGACCACCTAAGGCAAAGACCAGGGGTGAAGGTGAGGTGACTGGAGGAAGGCGGACACCCTGTTGGCAATCTGTCCCCTGGCCTTGAAGGCTGCTCTGTCACCACACCAACGTCCCCCTCATCTCAGTGTGTGCCCCAGATCCCACATCCCCACGTTGCTTTAGCATTCAGGATCCTGCCCCTTGCCCCTGCCTGGATCACCTTCCCAACCTAGGGCTGCAGTCCGCACATCCAAGTGCCACAGCTTTCCTACCATATAGTCTACCCAGGTAGAGCATCACCATCTCTGCTTTGGTCCTGGAACCCTCCATGCATCCATCCTCATATTTACCACCACCATCTCTGCTCCTCCTTGCTCCCACCCTAGCTGTGAAGAAACACCGAGACCTCGTATCTCTGCCTAAGACAAGCTGGCACCC